>NW_016690200.1:905226-968901 GCF_001604755.1 Lepidothrix coronata
GAAAAGGGAAGGGAAGGGACCCAACATCTTCTGTTTGCTGCCACTGCTGCCCTCCCATGTCCTTCTATTTCACAGAATCACTGTATCACAGAACCAGCTAGGTTAGAAAAGACCTCTGAGATCATCAAGTCCAACTTTTGACCTAACACCACCTATATACCATGGCACTAAGTGCCACATCCATTTCCTTATAGTCTTTTAGACTATACAATCTTTGAGAAAAAGACTGTCTCTTATGTGTTTGAAAAATATTACTTTTAGCCCTTAAACACCAGTAACATTGGACATGACAGCAAAAGCAGCTATTTTACAAAATCTAAATCTCAATGCATAAGGAAGAAAAAGTGTGAGGAGTGACAGTGGCAATGGATGAAGGTATAAGGATTGCAAAGAGAGAGCAAAAAAGAGGCATCACTTGACTGGTCTTAACAGCTTGCATCATTTGAGGCTCTGGGTTTTGAAGGCACAGAATGTAGGAAAGGTGGTGAATATACCATCAGTGTTTTAACTCAGTGCTGAGGACAAGAATTTAAGAGTAATTTTCTGCATCATATCTACTTAGTAGTAACAGGCTCAATCCTGTGTGCAAGGGTGGGGCTAAGATTCTGTCTTTCCTGACAAGTTTCATTTAGTTCCTTTCCTGCACATTTCTCCTACACTAAGCACAATTGTGTTTATGAACAACCTACATTTTCATGACTTTTTATCCCAAAAGGGAGAGATTATAGAATTGCTTGTGTGACTTTAAAAACTTACTCTGCATCCTGTCACAACTTCTGAGCAAAGTGTTAAGCACTGGCACCATTGCTGGGAAGAGATCAGAAGTGTGATCTCTTTTATATGAAGCTTAACAGCAATAGATGTGACTCCTGACACTTTTCTCTAGCAGTAAATTTTACTGCAGCTGACAAGAGTACAGCTGTTTTGCAAAGGATAGGACTGCTGGTTTAGACAGTTAAATCCTGCCTAACTGCTTAGTTTTTAAACTGTATATGATACTTTCTTGCATATATAAGCACAAAAGGGCATATACTTGCCTGATGTTTGCAAAAATTGATATTTTATAAGATATCTGCTGCCAAAGTATGCAGAAGTTTCGTGTGTCACTATGGAAAGGTAAGAATCACAGACTATTTCCAGAGTAATAAAAAGTTTATGTTCCATTCTCTCTCTAGTAATGGCTGCTATTACTTCAAATCTCTGTTGGTAATAAAAAGGGGCACAAAATAATCTCATTCAAACGTGCAAGTCCAGCACACAGCTTTTTACATCAAATGTGCCTGCTTAGAAAAAGCTGCATCTATCTTCCAGTGATGGCAAAATGTTGCAGGCTGACTGGATGTAGATCAGAGCTGAGAGTAAGAAAATAATAGACTTGTAAAAGTCAGTATCTGCACACAGAAACTGCATTCTACAAAAAGCAGAAATATATATAAAATATTCCAATGAAACATTTTTGTTTCAACTGCACCTTTGCAAAACAAATTTCTAGCAGAGTCTACTATGTCAGCAGCAGAGTATCAGAAAGAAGAAGGACCCTTTTTGAAACAGTGTCCACAAAACAACTACTCACAAACAAGTTTTGTTTCAGAAAAAAAAGAAACAGATATTTATATAAACCAAAAGCAATTTCTGTCAGTAGAATTATTTATTCTCAAGTTTTTATCCGATTCTTTTCTTCCTGAACTTCATTAAAAAGCAAAGAATAGCAAAAAAAATTAAAATTATATATATATATACACATATATATATATGGGGAAAACTAACATGGAAAACTTCGATCTTGCATGTTTTTATGTCCCAAACTCAATTTCACCTGAAAGGGAAGGACAAGGAACCTAGGCTCATGCCCATATTTAAGAAACAATCTGGGATTACACTCAGCAAATTTTATTCCATGTTAATGTCTCAATTACATACAGCAGTATATATATATATTTATATATTACAAACATTTGTATATTAATTTTTAGGAAATTCATCATAACTTTGGAAAATTATGCTCTTTGTTTAATTTCTGAATGTATCACTTTATTAACCTACATTCAATACTATGACTGTTCTTAAATTGAAACATACTAACATATTAACATCTCTTTTAATGATGGTATTTCAACTTTATACCTCTTTCCTTTCTCTGCACTGATCACTTGTTTTATGAAAACCCGTCTCCACCTGCATATATTTTCTGAAGGCAAAGGAATCCTCTCTAGTTACCTGGGTCTGAGTTCCACCTATACCCACCTGACTCATATTTCTTTGCAACAAAACTTAGAAAACCTTTATTTCTGAAGATTTTCTTACTCACAGCAGAAGATTTTTTACTCACAGCAGGCAAACTCTCAAGTAGAGTATATTACACCTTCAGAAGAACATAGTACATTGTATTTGCCCATTTGTCTTCTCTTTAAATAGATTATTACTGAGTTTGAATGAAACCACTGAGGTATTAGTAATGAAAACCAGGGTAGGATTTGTTACTCCTCACAAGTTTTGCCAGGCTGGCACATGATGTTACAAAGCTTTGCCCCACTCTCCAAAGTCTGTTAATGTTGAGATGGCATCGTGTTCCCTTCAATCTCTCCTGCAGAACAGGCACAGGCCTCTTCCCTATATGACACTTACCTTGCCTTCCAACCTCGCCTCTTTGACTGGCCACTAAGCATATTGTGGCAATTCAATCAAAACCCATAAACAATTCTTTTCATGAATGTATTATAATCATATGTCCTTCATTTAACTTCCTTTAAAGACCTGTGTACAGCTAAACATACAGATGTTACCAATACATGTAGGTCAGTGGGCCACAGTCAGGACTTTAGATTCATGGCAACGATCACACTCAACTGACAGGGATAAACTGTACTAATTCACAAGATGAGACTGAGATACTTTCTATTTGAAATTATGACTGTGAAAGAATTTAAGTGACAATCTCAAATAGTTATGGATGTGGACCTTGTGTTTTCAACAAAGAGTTCGAATTCTGTTGAATAGTAAAAATTAACAAATGTTTTCCTTAAGTTAGAAATAAAATTCTCAATATAAAAGTAGTGTTAAGAGAAGTTTAATCAATACTAATATAAATGAAAAAAAGCCAAAAGTTTAGTGATGGAGAATAGAACCAAATAAAAGTATTTTGTTAAGTGAAGGGAATACAATAGATACTTGAGTTCTGGTCAATCAGTTCACTGAATTTGAAATTCTGGCTGTATTTCTGGATTGATTGTAGCTACAACACTTTCATGTGAACAGAAAAAAAGTCGAAATTCAAGTGAAAAACCCAATTTAATTTCATTTGTTGGGAAAATGTGAAGATTTCTTTATGAATCTGTTTGTGTTTTTATTTGATCACAAATGAGTACAGATTAGCTTTCACACTATGATCAGTTTTAGTTGCTATTCCTATTTTTTTTCAAGAATGAAACAAAACCAAAATAGCATTTTTGTTCTTCTTGTGTGTCATGTTAAAAATTAATTCATTAACAGCTGTCAGCCCTCAAGGAAGAGTGTCAACACTGATGAAGATGACATCTAAAGGTTTCATCTTACTTTCATTTATCTCTTGTCCCCAGAAGGTGTGAATCCATAAAAAAAGAATAAACTGCAAAGTAATGACTGCTTTTGTCTTTTGTTTAAATGTGTTTAGAAAGTAGCTGTTCAGGCATGAATGTTGGCTCCAAATGTCAATGACACCTGTTTTGTTAAACCAAAAAGAGCAAGGAGAGAAAGAGTTACAAGGCTGAACTTTACCGTAGGTCTCTATGCTACTGTTCCCATGAAATATCACTTCCCAACAGAAACGCTGATCTGATTTATTACATCTGCAATAAAATGTGCATTCCTTAGTTACAGAATATTGCAGAAAAATGTTCTTTATAAAAAAAATTTCAGCAAAAAATAAGGCAAGGTAGATATCTTGGGGGAAATGGTTGTTTATGCAAGATGGTTGAAATCATGAAATAGTTGCTATGGTTGAACATTTCCACTGCAATTTTCAGTCTCTAGCATATGCATGTGATAAAACTAGAACTGCTGAAAGGCCAGTACAAAGGCCCAGAATATATTCCTGGATTTACCTATCAAGTTAGGTATTAAGCCTTTAAATACAGGAGTGGCTCAGACTTGGACACCTGGTCCATGGATAATCAGACAGATGCCTAATCATTCTATACATTAAGTGGAGATAATCATATGCTTTTAAAAGACATTTAATGCTTTTAGAACACGTTAAATTCTTTCCCCTTATGGAAAAAAGTAGCCTTACAGAAAATATATAAGCATATGTAGGTAGGCAACTAGGAGGAGGATTTTTGGAAATCGCTTTGTTACACTTACATATTTGCTTTTAAGATGACCTGAAATTCTACTCAAGTGAAATTTAGACTCTGAAGCATCTCAGTAAGGCTGGAATTTAGTATCAGATGATTGCTTGTTCTTTTATAGTACTTCCACTGATTTTAAAACAAAATTTTACCCAAGCAGCATTCATTGGCTGGAGTGAGACAAAAATTTCCCATTCACTCCGGGTTATTGCTGATGTTTCTACAGAGATTTACATCATTAAATTACTACTTCAACTTAATAGACAGAATAGCTTCTGTTTACTTCAGTGGAAAATTTAATACACTGTTTATGTAAGAATTCAGCAGTTAATGGAGGATTTTGTTCATATAGACAGAGCCAAGTGCTATACATTTAGGTGAAACCTATTTTGCATTCAACACCTATTTTAGCTATAAATTCAGGGTTTACTGTTATATACATATCCTGTATTATATATTGTATTTGCTTTATATATGTATGCATAGTGTTAAAAACGTTTTGACAAAATGTGCTGATGTTAAAGACCTCCCCATTCTCTTGTTCAGATGGGACTTAGTGTTCCCTCTGCTGGAGCTGACAATTTTGACAACACCCAGCGGCAGAGCATGACCATGCAGCCTCTCCTCTTCCTCTGCCAGTGACATTTGAGAGAAGTAGGAACACCTGAGTTCATATGTTGAGGCTACAGAGCTTTTCAGACCCTTATCCACAGAAAATAGATAAAATTTAGTGAAATGAGGCATATTTATTCTAGAAACTCGAATGAGAAAGGAGCATAGCTGAAAAATAAGGTAGAAATTAGCAAATTATTGATTGAAACATTTTATAAATGTGTAATAATTTTAATAATTTGTTTCTAAAAGATCAACTTTTTCTTATTTTCTTTTTTCCACTTCAGTTTTCACAATATTGCAAATAAAACTTTTTTAGGAGTACTAATTTAATGCGTAACATTTAGATACAATGAATGGGGCTGCAGTCAAGATACAATTGCAGGCTTGTCACATTTTCTGCTAAAAATAATAATCACAGTTTGTTTGCTGCTTCTGTAATGATGTGTCTTTCCTTTTTTTTTCAGTAGATGTAATTTTAGAATGTTATTTTAAAATGCTACTGTTCTTTACTTCCAACCCCAAGTAACTATGGTTATGAATAACTTTCCATTGAAAGCACTTGCAGAAGTCTTGGAGCTTCAAAGGATGGTATTTCTATAGATTATACTAATGCCATATGTATTGCCTTTGTTTTCCCCATTTGAAACTGAATATGATATTAATAAAATAAAAACAGAAATGGAAGAATTATTTGGGCTCTATGAAAATGAAGGTCATTGAAGAAAGGAAAATTCTTTGAACTAACTTTATTTTATACAAGCAAGAATTTGCTGTATAGTCATGTTTATATTCTGAATTATTCATGAAGTTTGAGGAGAAGCATTTATCAATCATAATCTAACTGGCCTCACTACATTGCTAACATCACTTGGACTGTCATGGAAGAAAGTATTACCCAGTATGAATACAAATGAGAGAAAGAGGGATCCTACATCCAAACACAAATTATTTAAGAAAGAAAAGGAACTCTTTACATAGATGGATGTTATTTAGCTGATTACTATGAAAAAAAATTTGCAAAAGGTTACTGACCAAGACATTCTTTGACATTGTAATTCCTTCTTGTGCTTAAAACAATGGTGATCCCTGTAAGTGATTAGTAAGAAATACAGACAAATGTACCTTGTTATGTAAAGAGCCCTTCATTTGCCTGCTGTAATCCTACTTATGCATCTGTATGTAATTACAGAAATGGCACCTAACTTTGAACTTTGAGTCTCATGAGATGCACTGGTTCTCTAAGGTGCCAAACAAAAAATAAGGATGTCAAACACATGCTGGCACAAATACACTCTTTCTTCTCTTTGTGGATCCAAACAGTCCATTTTGTGAGTGGCATCTGGAGACAAGGAAAAAATGCATTTTGAAGCCAAAGTTATAACATTATGGCTCCAGTTTCTTCAGAAATATGTAATTCTACCCACCCCACCTTGTTTTTCTTCCTAAAATCTACTGATCGCTTACTTGAATTTAAATATGTCTGAGAAAAATCTTATCCCGCATTTATATTAAGTTTAAAAAGACACTATCTACCTATCTGTTTGATACTCTTAAAGCAGTTTAATCTTGAAGAGGGAGACAGCAAGAAAATTGGACTGCTTTTTCACCTTCATTTTGATCCTTATTTATAATGTTTTACTCCTTTATTTAGTTCTACAAATGTAAATCTCTCTTCCTTATCTGTTAATTTAAAGATATCTCTGTCACCAGAGTGGTCTCATTTTCAAGTGGATTTGGAAACTGTCCATTGTGTTTTGCTGATGATGTTCTATGGCAAGTGTACCAGGAAAGACAGGCCCACAGTTACTGAACAGATTAATCTTAATCTGTCTATAGATCTTTTTATTATCCAGTTCTCTTTAGAGGAAAAGAAAGATTAAATAAATCTGCTTTCTAGATAGGGGTGTAAAACTTGCACAGAAAATTGCACATTTGCAATTCTTATGCCAAAACCTCCCTGCTCTTCCCTCGCCCAATTTTTTCAAGCGGATTATGTCTACCTTTGAAGTAGCATTTATAAGGGCGGAGTCCAAAATGGGTTAAAGTTAATGCTGCTCCAGCTTGAAGGATTTCTGTCTTTTTTATTACCTTCCCTAAGAAAATGCCCTGACATAACAGGCTTTCTTTCAGCATCATTAGCTCTTAACAGGTGGCCTGCATTCGGCACATGTTTTTAAAGCATAACCTCTTTGCAGAGGTTGAGGATCACAAGGAAAGTGCAACAGAAGGCTACATTTAAAATGATGCTTATAAGTGAAACCTTACTCCAGGGAACATTTAGGGAAAGCCAACAGTCCTGGGCACCGGTCATTAAGGTGCTGCTTTGGAAATGGAACATAAAATGCATGATCACAGAGTTGATTATAATGCACACACGAAAAGATTACCTTAAAAAAATATGTACTAGCCACAGAGTTTTAATAAAGTGAAGTGATGTTGCCTCTGTACAACATTTAAAGATTTAATCAGATTTTTTGTTGCTATCTTACAGCACCATGAATATTTGGGTAATACATTTGGTAAATATTGCTTCTTTTTCTTTTTACTTTTTAATAAATCTTACTACACAAGGTAGGCATCACCTTCCCTCTCGGCTCAGTACCTGTAGAAGATTACTTATTTAAAAGTTAGCTATTTATTGCACATACTTTTTCTAGTGTTGCTTTTCATGTTTTCTCATATTATGAAATTTCTACTCACGTGCTAGTATTAGCACCAGTGCCTACGGCCTCCATAGGAATTGTTATTAGATGACATAATGGCTTCTATTTAAACTGACGTCTCAACAACGCTACTACATCTCTATTACACTGCAGTCCAAACAGTTCTCTACAGAGCAAGGCTTCTTTACACAGATCACCTGCTGATGTGAACAGAGGAGCTGCCTGCTTGTTTGGCTGTGACTGGTAGCTGTAGACCACCGAGTACAACATGGTAATTGTTTCACAGAGTTGCTTAATGACATACACAGAAATCTTAGCAATTTTCATTAAACTCCCACAAGTTGTGTGTGCCTCCAGGGGGAAGAGGGGGGAAGAATTAATTCCAACCCTCCTTCCTCCAGGAGATCTTAAAGAATTTTAGCTTTCTCAATAACAACAGGGACATAAGCAGTTTGAAGAGTTTTCCAGCTATTATATGCAATCAGACAAAAGCCAGGATGACAAGCTTATTGAACAACACATTTTATTACAATCTACAGGGAAAATCTGGATAGGATGATGAAGCTGATGTCTATCTTATAGAAGACAAAGTCTAAGACTCTTTTATAATTGATCATGCCTTCCCAGTATATCTCAACAAATTGTTTTCTTTCAGTTACCAAAGAATAAAATTCCTTCACTTTTTGATTTTCAACAGCTATGAAATATGTCTGCTTCACTGGGTGAGTACACCCTCGCTTGGGTGTTGTAGAGACTTCCCGTGACACAGTGTGCTGGCATTACAGCATCAGGAATTGTGGGAGGGGATGGCTTTGAACTTCCTTCTCTCGTTTGACCTGAACACCTGCATCCTGGATGGTATCTCTCCAAGTTCGTCATGACAGTTCAATAGGAAATGGTGATCATAACAGGTTCACTGAAGTTCTGCACACCAAAAGGAAATAAGGGCAGGTCTCACATGAGCAATAGCTCTTTATGCTGTGCTCTTCAAAAAAGAATAATGTTATACTGTGAGTGAAAGAACTTATATAATTGGTGTGACTTTAACACAAAGCAGTGTACCATCTCTGTTAGTTTTTTGTTGGGTTTTTTGTGCAAATTCTGGCAGTTTGCCATAAGAAAACAGCTACATGTAACAATAGATTTTATTTAGATATACATTATATATAACTATACTTTTTAAAATAAGGCATATATAACTTTAAAGCTAAAGTCCTTTATACTTCATGGGAAACATGCCATTAACTGCAGAATTATTTATTATCTAGTAGATCTGATTCCAGTGTCTTGCTTTTCTGAATTTGGAAAGTGCATGTAAGATTTCTAAGACTGATAAAAGAAAATTGCACAGGTAGTTAAACTATCCCAACGGGGCAGGAAGTGAGCATGAAGAGGTCAAGGAGAAAATACAGGACAGATGGATAATAGTTCTGACTTTCGCCCAAGGGGGCAAATATAAATTTGGATGTATGCGCTGAGTGAGCTGGAGAGACAGAACATTTGTCTAGCCTGGCAGTCTGAAATTTGCTAGTAAAGTAACCACATGTCTGGTCAGGGAAACTTCAAGGTGAATGACACAGTAAATGACACCTGCCAAGATCTTCAATCATCTTCTGGAGGTTCAAAGTTCCAACACATTGGTTTGATACTGCCTTTGCTTTCAGGGACTGGGTTTCACTGATTGTGGACTGCCCTTATATGTTATAACTGTCTAATGCTTTTTGAAGACTGTAGGTTACTTTTGATTCATGAAGCAATAATTCACTGTTCAAATGTCACAAAATGATTGAAACTTTAAAACAAGATAAAAACATTTTCAGGATGTTTTCTGATAAAGTACATTAGACAAAGCATAAGTACTTATTTCATGATAAATGAAGGAAGAAACATAAAATATTCCTACTATTTCTAAGGATAGGTAACTTGCACTCAATCTGTTAAATTCTAACATTATCAACAGGGGAACATTGGCAAAACACCCCAAGAAAACCAATGTCCTTTTGAACTCATTATTTAAAAGATCACTATTTTAAAAAAGGATATATATTTCACTTGAAGAAAACAAAATAATAAAGAACAGTTGTTTTTCATTTATTGTGCCTCAAATCTTCTGTTATATGGAGATAGAAATTATATAAATGCCTGAAGCTCCTCAGGTATAAAGCTTTGTTTTAATTTAATCTTCAGTCCAACCTTAGCTCACTGAGAAAAGTCTTTGCAGACCTTTGTGTGCTAATTATAACCCTACAGAAGCATTATCATATGTCCAGGGTAGTCCAAGCACAGAAACATAGAACAGTGGATGTAAATTTACAGTTAGATGATATGATTAGATTAGTCCTTTGTCTTCTTGCTTGCCAAATGAGTTAGACTCTACTTTCCCCATCTGTCCTATGTTTCCATGTACAAACTATTCATATTTCTATTCTCAACTCTATATATGCACAGCACACATAAAGTTCAATTTGTCTTAGTTACTTGTGTTTTAGTGTTATGGTTGTTCCTTGAATTTAATGGATTTATGACAAAATTATGGTTGTTCCTTGAATTTAATGGATTTATGACAAAATAAGCCAAAAACACTTTTCAAAGGTCCAGCCAAAGAACTGTGCATAACTTCAGTCCCATGCATATTCTGAGAAGAGATTAAAAAAGGAATGTTCATAACATGAGGTAATTCCCCCCCACAATTGTAATCCTTAACAAGAAAGGGGTAAGAATGAATTTGCAAGTTTGCACTGGTCTAAAGGAGGTTGACATATTACTCAGGTCTAAAGGAAGTTGAGATATTACTGAGGAAATTGAAAAGTTACTGTGCTTACTCCTGCTCTGCAGAGTATGCGTGGATCTCCCATGGGTTACTCAGAATTCATGCAGAAGGCTGGGCTGTTACACTGAGTTATGTACTGGGATATGCCCTGATTCAAAACTGGATGGGATGAGCATTTAGACATTCAGATCAAGGAAGACAAATATCTCAGATGCCTAAGTAGCACAGGGAAGATTTTTCTAAACTACTCCCCCAAATACTGCTTTCTTCAATTCCTTGCCAAGAGTGTCTCCTGTGAAAGTCATTGAAAGCAATTTATATATCAGCTGTTTTGTTTTCTTAGTTACTTTAATCACTATTCTATTGAAATTAATTAAATTTAGAATTATTTTAGAAAAACTGTGTAGGTATTGGAAAAGAAATAATTTTAAAAAAATATTTTCTGCTTATCTCTTTACAGAACTTAAATTCGGATATTTATTAAACACTTTTTAAGAATCTACTTTTATATTCAAAGCAGATTAAGACAAATAGTTCACACAATAAACATACTGAAATACAGAAGTTTTAAACACTGATGGTAAGCCAGGCCCTGAGCTGTGGTTGGTACTCCCTGTCCAATCGCCCTCACTTTGATTGTTCAGCATGGCATCATATGATATGGAATATCTCCCTGGTCAATATGGGACATCTTTCTTGGCTGTGTCTGCTCCCAGCTTCTTGTGCCCCCCAGCCTCCTCACTGGCAGGGCAACTATGAGAAGCTGAAAAGTCCTTGATTTACTGTAAGCACTGCTCAGCAACAGTGAAAACATCAGTGTGATATCAGCATTATTCTCATCCTAAGGCCAAACCACAGCACTGTACCAACTACTAGGAAGAAAATTAACTCTATCTCAGACAAAACCAGGACACCCTGTTAACCCTTCTGTGATGAATCAGAGAAGGCATCAGCAATTCAACTGATGTGCTTCTCGAGTTTTACCTGGGGCACTTTTCTGTGACCTCCCAATCCCTGTGATTCTCTGTGGGTAAGCAAACCAGCAATCTTTAGTCAGGGCATTTATCTTATTCTTTCACACCACAGATATATCTATATGCTCACCCCATCAATATTAATAGGAGTTTTGTGACTACCTTGCAGATATTATGTTTTTATCTACTGTTGCATTCAGACTGTGATTTCCAAGTGCTTCTCTGAGATGCTGTCAAGCATCTCTGGCATCAGACATCTCAAAGATGGTTTGTAAGCTCTCTATGAACTCTTCTATTCTCTATCCAGTTTTCTAAGATCTTATACACTTTCTGCATATATCAATATATTTCATTAACAGTACTTATTTTATATCCCACTAATTAAAAAATTACCAAAAAAAAGAGCTCAGAATACAGCCTTGAATAAGAAAGAGTTGGAAAATTTGCATAATTAAAATAACCAGACTTTGCAAATATTCTCTAGAGAAAACAAATATTTTGTAATAAATTCAAATGCAGAGAGTCGCTGAGAATGATTATTAAAAAGCCTGCTCTGCTTAACAGACTTAACAGTCTCTGTCACACTCTTACTGTATTACAGTAATTAAAATAGTAATGGAACACTGATTAAACTTGCAAAAATAAAAGAGTGCCATAACAGAGAAGCTGAAGTGAAAGGCTAGTCACGAAGAGCATAAAGCTAATAGAAGTTATATTGCAATTACAAGTAGAAAATAAATTCCAAAGGAATTATCAGTGTGATTTACATCTAATTACAGCAGTAGAGGTCATCTTGCTGCTTGAAAAGCTGAACCAAACTGGCAAGATAAGAGGTAACACACATCTATACTTACAGGAGTTAAAACATGTAAAATGGTTTTTAAAAAGTAGAAGTTTTCAAAAATTATAATTTATATCTTCTATTTTAGAACCTCCAAACATGGCAGGTGTTTCCTGAAAATGGACACTAGCTACAGGCACTAGACATAGAAGAATAAACATAAAAATGTAATGTGTTCAAAGTTTCATTGTTTGTAAACACCGAGAAATTACTACTAGGGTTTGTAGTGTTTTTTGGACATTTTATAACCAAACATGGACTATCAAGTGTTATTTGTCCATTAAATGTTGTAAGTGTTCAGAAATTTGCAAAAAAAACCCATCTGGAATCAATAACTACACCTCTTGGACTAAAAAGAATGATTTTTTTTTTTCTGTTATCATCAGCTAATGTATTGTTAAGAGCTGAAATTTTTACACTTTTTTTATTTTTATCTTTGGAGAAAATTCCACCCAACATGAACAATGTACTTCCAAAATTTCATATCTTGCTCTACATCAATCTATTTATGTTTCCATCCACATGCTTTTAGGCAGCAAGTGAGACTATAGTAAGACAAATTTTTTCCTTGGGGTATTACATCACAGAGCTATGGAACCACGGCAGAAAAAAGTTGAGGAACCTCTGGTGGTCATCGGCTCCAGGCCTCCAGAACATGACTGACATCCCAGTGGGATCTGGTGACTCCCATCCTCATCCAGTTAAGTTTTGAATTTCTCTGAAGAGACACATGACACGGACTCTCTGCTGACCAAATGCTGACTTTTGATGTTACTTGAACTGAGCAGACACCCCGTTAACCTTCTCTCACCCTGGTAGCTCTCTCATTCTCTCCTCTACTATGTGTTACAGCCCTCTTACACTCACCACCTAGCAACCTTCCACTGATTCCACCAGGAAAGACAACATTTGCTGCAGAAGCATGTGGAAGCATCTCACAATCCAGCAAAACGGAGGCACTGGGCTATTCAGGGGGGAAAAATGACACATAGTTCTTTTACTGTAGTCCCATCAGCAACATTGCTAGGAGTACTGGAAGACAGCATCTATATAAATACGGTCTCATCTTTATATTTTTATGGGTATGCACAGATATAATTATTTTCATATTGCTGTGTTTATATTTATATAGATGTAATAAACTAGGACTTTATTTGCATCCTAAATTCCATGAGTAGTCTTCCTACAGAAAGTTATGGGAATACTGTGGTGTTTAAGAACAGTTCAGATAAAATCACCCTTCAAATGATAGAGCTTTCCATGTTTCTTGGGTGGTGCTCCCAAGCCTGAATTTTACTCCAGTGTCAGAACACTGCTGTGCCTCTGTATGACAGGACCTTTTTTCTTCATTAAAACTATAAGCCTTTTTTAAACCATCAGTCCACCTACCTTCATTGTTAGCAAAGCTCAGCTTGCCACCTATGTCCTCTACAAGCATATTGTACTTTAACCCAATGACAGCTATAAAGTTATAGTTAATCTTGACATAAACCCAACCATAACATTAGATATATTACTTTACTCTAAGACAGTGGCTTGACTGTAATGGAATGAAGACAAATTCATAGCTGACCATTCATTTTTCACTAAATAATCTAAGGTTTACATGTCTCCTTCACAAGTCTGAGCAAAAAATTTCTACTATGAAACCCTTTAAAGAGTTCAGTAAATCATTATAGAAACTTTTTTTGGAGTTTGTTTTTTTTTCTTTTTTAACTGCTGTAATTCAGTTACTGATTTGCCCCCAAAATTCATTCCCTAAGACAGTCACCACAAGTGGTAACAACCTTCTGCAAGGAATATTCAAAAAGTTAGTTATTGCAAACTTTTAGAGGACATAAGTTTGGCTCAAGTCAGAATGATAAACCAGATACATTTTTACGTATGCATGTAGATGGCAAGAGGGGCCTCCCTAGGCTATAAATAAAAGTAACTACATGGCTGAAGTTAACACTAGAGCCTTTTAACAAGGGCAGATATGTGCTTTTGTAAGCTTGGTCCTACCATAACAGTTTTCTGAGTATGAGAATTAGACATGTTAATTTTTCACTCTTTATCTCTTTCAGTAGAACCCTGTTCTGCTCTGTAAAATTTCTTATTTAAAAGCTTATGACTCCTTTTGCTCAGCAACACAGATGGCTTCTGAAGTTGTTTTGAAAACTGTCATGCCGTTATTGATTAAATAGTTGTGACATCTTTTTTAAAATAAAATTGCAAATGGTAATGCAATTCCTTTATTCTTCTTCATCTTCAAGCACCATCCTCCTCTAAGAAGGAATGCAGTTTAAAATGTAAACTGCCAGAACTATATGTATAAGCAGACTACTCTGGAAATTTTTATGAGGTCAAGGCATAGAATTCATGAAACTAATTTGGTGTTATCCCAGAGATGCTATCTTTGTTGCTGATGGGCTCAGCATTGGCCAGAGGTGAATCTGTCTTGCAGAACTCTGGCACTGGCTCCCTCAAATGCGGTGAAAGCTTCTGGCAGCTTCTCACAGAAGCCACCTCTGCAGCCCCTCTCTTACCAAAACCTTGCCATGCAAGCCCAATACAAGTTGACATTGTCATATGAAGCCCAAAATACTTTTGTCTGTCAAAACAGTTATTTATATCTTTGAATGAAAAACAGACATTTTCTATTCTTTAGATTCATAAAAGAAGTCAAGCAACATATCAACATTACCTTTTAGAGTATCTGAGAGAAATAGCTCCAAAAGAGACATGAGACACCAGAAAGTGTCTTTTGGAAAAACAAAAAAATTGAGATCCTAATTCTCTTATGGGTATTTATTAAATCACAGATTCTGCAGTTACACCTCCTTTCATATCTACAGCATGAATGTGGCTTTAAATCTCCAAAGACTCTTTCAAATTATTTGCATATTTATGTGAAGCATATTTGACCTTAGACACCAGTACTCTTTAATGTACTAATCCACATTCTGCCTCTCTCTTTTCAGTATAAGCAGCCTAACTGCAATGTATTGAACATTGTCCAATATGTTAGCTGGAAGAGCAAAGTGTAAGAAATAGGTTCTGTACAACATGTCTAACAGAGGGAATCTCCTATGATACACATAAAATACTTAGAGCTATGATAAACGTTTAATTGTGATTACTCTGAACTTTGATTGAGTGATACCTGCTTCAAGGTACCTACGTCAGAAGATTTAAAGAGATTGTTTTTTAAATAATAGTTAATACAAAGAATACAAAACAAAGAGAGATGAAGAGAAGTAACAAAACATGCCACACTACCATTAATAGCAAAACCTAGAGCAAAAAGTAAAGAAGGCCAATGCACTATAATTTTGGTTTTACTGTTTTACCTCTTGATTTTCACTGCTTCTCAATAAATATTTCTCAACAAATATTCATCAGCAGCTATTTTCCCACTTTAGATTTAAAAGGCTAATGTGTTTTGACAAATTTTTTCGCATGCACATACAATTCATGAAATATTCATACTGTATCTAACACATCCATGAGAAGAACAGAATCCTACCATATGTTTAAAATACGTTATAATACAAAAGGTCATGAAAAGTTGTCAGTTTTTTAATACTGTCATTTTTTTAAATGTGTGCACTACATTTCAACAGACATATAACATATGTGGTATATGGAAAACTTACATTGTTTCCTTATGGGTATCTCTGCACTCAACAATCTTCAAAAAGATGATTCAAATGACTTAGATGTAATAGATTAGGATCATTTTACAGACTGGCTAGTAGCATTAGGAACTGGAGCAGACACAAATGGACTGCTCCATAAAGTGGCTGAAATTACAGCTGCCTATAACTTACAATGGGACCCCAGGAATCTCCATGAACCATTTCTCCAGTGAACACCAAACTCTGCAAGTCGTTTTGTATCAAGTCTTTTCAGACAAGCAGGAGGAGAAATGAGATAAGCACTAATGTGGCATGGAAGCTCAATGTTCACCATATTTAAAAGAAAGTACCACCCCCCAACAATAAAGATATATAGGAGACAGAAGACTTAAATATTTTCACTCATGTGCTAGAGGAGAGCCTTAAACCTTTGTGAGAACCACAGTTCAGATATGACTCCGCAGCGCCTTGTTCCTGACTTCAGTCCTGTGTAGGCAAGTACTTGTTTACGAAGGGCACCAGATCTGAGATGTTAAAACCCTTGTCCACCATCGTTTTATAGTCTCTGTGGAGCACCACTGCCCTCTTCTGGGAATTAGCCATTACAGGGTTGTACATCATTAAGGTGTAGGCTCCATATATTGCCTTCGTTCCATATTCTCTGTAGAAAACTATTACCTGGTAAGTGTCTTACTCCTCTTGGATTCCTATAAAAATAACTGTCTGATTAAAAGCAGCTATTTCTATAGTCTATAGTTCTATTTTCCCTAAATTGCCTCATTATCAACTGCTTAATTGTGTAATTGATTTCAAATATTTCAAATTACTAGTCTTGTTGCTTCTCTGAATGTTTAATTACCTCTATTTGTTGCAGGGTTGATTGCCCTCACAGTTAATCATTTATTCCCTAATAAATTTCTTAGTTGCTTATTTATTTTCAACCCACTGTGTTCTAATGCCAAGTCCCTGTCCTTCTTCTGTACTTAACAACTTCCTTTACTGCATTCCTTCATGTCTATTTTTTACCTTTTTTTTATTTTTTCATCAGCGTAATTCTGGTCTTTGCTTGCTCGACTGAAAATATTTTGCTAGCTCTCAAACTTAATTTTTCACTGGCTGAGAATAATTTGTTGTGACCTCTGTAGCATTCTTTAAGCAACTCTTTTACTGTTGACTCATTATTGACTTTGATGACCTTCCCAGAACCTCCTTACTCTCATTATACAGTCTCAAGAGATTATGCTCTTGGCAAACTCTCTTCTCATCTCTGTTAGATTAGGTGCTTCTATCTCTTTTCCAGAATCTAATTATCAGGAGATTTCTGAATGCCAGACCATAAAAAAGGTTTGACAACCAAAAAAATTTGTTGTATAATTTTTTTTATGAGCTGACAAAGTTTGGCCAAATTTTCCATTTCCTTGGCAATTACGAATCGCAACAGCAAAACCTATTTGATCTGTGTGTCACATGGATTTCAGGAATTTAAAAAAAAAAAAAGAAAAGCAACAAAAAACTTCAGCAAAGATTTAAAAGGATAAAAAACTAAAATAATATAAAATGGAAGATTCTCACATAGCTATATAAATAATTAAAATACGAGGCTGAGTGAAAGATCAGTTTTTACAGTGAATAAAAATAACTGGTTGATTTCCGCATGAGTGTCTGTATCTTACCTTGCAGTTTGCATATATTCAGAAACTATGTGTAGAAAGAAGTAAATACTCAAATGATAAAGTTTACTGATGGTTCTAAACTATTCAGGGCAGTAAAGACAAAAGTCTGTGGAGCAGAACTGCACAAGACCCTTAGCATTAGAATGGCAGATAAAATCCATTGCAGATGGATGCACCAATTCATTAGTGATGCACATGAGAAAAGTAAGTCTGACCCTGCTAATAAAGTAATGGTCTCTTGTCCCCCAGGGGCAAGATCTTAGAGGTATGATATGTATTTTCAGGAAAATATGGTCTCAGTGATCAAAAGTAGGAAAAAAATATTGAAATAATTAGGAAAGAGATAGAGAATGACCAAGAGAAATCCTGGATATAAGTCTATGTGATGCTCAAGTTCCCTCCTCCTGGAAAGAGACAGAAAAACTAGAAAGATTAGGAGATGGTTTGATATAAGGAAGAATTAAATAGAGTAAAACACAAGAAGACTGACATGATAGAAGACAACAAAAAAGGGGAAAGAAGAAGAAATTATGGAGTCACTGTTCATTGTGTTAAAATGTACATGAAACAGCTTTTGACATAAGACAATTGCTGACCTAAAGAATCCCTGATAAAAAACTTGCTAAAGACGTGTAACTATTCTGGAGAAATACTATTGTATTTTTTTCATGTTACTGTATTCTCCTGTAAGTACCTGTGAATTAATCATTAACAGATACTGGCCTAGATGGATTTATAATCTAACCTGGTTTTACTTGTGAATTTAAATCTCATATGTTCATTAGCAATATACTCTCAAGTTTGTTTGGTTTTTTGTTTTGTTTTGTATTTTTGGGGGTTTTTTTTGTTTGTTTGTTTGTTTTGTAAATTTTTGGTTTTGTTTGTTTTGTTTTGTTTTGTTTTTTTTCTTCTTCGTTCCTTCCTTTCTTTCTTTTCTTTTTCTGTTTAGATTAGGAACATGATCTGCAGGAAAAAGCATAAAAATTCTTCATATTTTTTTATGTGACTTCCTTCAAGTGAGCACATGGTTAGGCTAATCAAGGACAGGATTCTACAAATATAAAACAAAGGTAGCTCTGCAGAATGTTTCTTTTTGCCTTTGAGATACCTAGGTTGAATTTAGGACTTAGCTCCAGGTCTATTTTTGCTCTTGATTATGAAAAACTCTTTAGAACCCACAGCCCTAACTGAAGTCAATCAATGTTGTTGGAACTCAGCACTTCTCCAAGCAGGTCATTGGATATTATTGATTTAGCAGGGAGAGGCTGATCTAAACTATCAGGTCTATTAATTTTCTTTAAAGTTAATCTTCACCATACAGCCATTAATTTTTTTTAATAAATGTTCTCTTTTCAGAATTTCCTTGCAAAACATATACTAAAATACTTAATTTTTCTCCGCAATTCATTGGCACTTCCTTTAAACAAGGAATTCTAGACTCCAGCTAAATTGTGTAAACAATCATCAAAATGCACAAGTAATTTTCTAGATTCTTTCATCATTACCTGGTGATGCCAAATACAGTTCAGAAAAGAAACAGATTAGAATAAACTCTGCCCTCTATAATACTACTACAAGCCTGCAGTATTTCTACTGCTCTCAACTTGGATATAAAGCAGACCAAAATTTTGGCCAATTAATATAATGATATTATAGCAACGAGTTCAGGAAAGCTTCATATTTCAACACAGTTCAGTGTAAATGGGTGGATAAGGTTTATGTTGATTACCAAAGAAACAATTTTAAGAACCTTACTTGAGACCACGTTTCTGAGTACATGGGAATTCCACCACCACCCTTCCCCTCTCCCCAAGTCACTTACAAGTTTGTATTCAGCTCCTTTTTCATGGAAAACTGCTTTAAATAATCCTTGGATTTAAAAATACACAATGTCCATACAATTACATAGATTCAGAATGAGTTATCAAATGTTTTTCCAAGATTTTGAAGCTGTACCAAACAAAATTATCGATTTCCAATTTTATTTTAAGCTGCACCCCAAACAGGTGTTTGAACTTTCATAAAAATAAATAAATAAAAAAAGCCCTGCTAAACAAAAGATCTGGTCAGAAAAAATTGAACTGAAATTTGCTTTAAACTGTGATAAAAATTTCTGACCGATTAGCGCTCATAATTTTATTAAACTTTTACTTTTTGTATTGTGATACATAATTTCAATTGCAACCTTCTGAGAAATTTAGGTAAAAATAAATAAGCCTTTTCTACGGGATTGAGGAGGATCATGGGAATGATCCTACAGCCCTTAGGAAAAAAATGTCTAACCTGCTGTATGCTCTGTTACACCCACAGAGATTTATATTTAAAATTATAATTACTAGCAGATTGTTCAGAAACATTAAAACAAATATGAATAATTATGCAGGGACAATAATTAATTTTAATTTCCTTGTCCAGGGAAACTCAAGGAATATATAGCCATATTTTGTACTCATTTATTCAGTCAACAGCTAGAAGATGCTCTGTCCTATGTGACATTGCTATCCCCAGCTGTATACTCAGCAAAGTTCATTGTAATGACTTTGGCTTTCTAAAACACATACCATTTTTGATTAGTGAATCTATTTCTGAGCTGGTTTGGAGCCAAGTGAGAGATAAGAGCAATCTCTAAGCCTGATCCATAATGAGAGTTATGGCTCAAAATTTGCCTGTCAGGAGAGTTTCCTCCATTGTTCTTGGGGGAAGAAGCGATCACGGATGGTGGTTCCACTCAGAAGGCTTGTCCCTACAAAAGTCCCATGGGTCTCCTGTCCTCCAGAAAGAGTTGTTTGTGCATCCAAATCAGTTCCAAAGAGAAAAGCTACAGGGAACAAGGGACCTAAAACATGTTTTAAGTTGCAGATGCATTCTCTGAAGCACCTTCTGATACTGAGATAAAAAATCATCCTACTTCAGACACTCTTATTACTCCTCTGTGAGGGAAGAAGGAAATTCTAGAACAACGTGCAAAAATTGAGTACTGACACATACATTAAAAGATAGAAAGAACCAATATGACATCACCCAAGAAGCTTTAAGTGACCCAAATTTTTATGCTCAAAAATTAAACATCCCTGCCCAATCACTGCAATTATTATCTGGAAAGCCTTAGGGGAAATAATTTATCAGTAGAAGGTTTCATTCAGTTAAAATGTAATTGTGAACCCAAATTAAAACAAGAAGGAAAGCAATACTTCAGTTTTGATGACATATTTGAACTGAAAGTGCCTGTGAGTTCGAACCTCTTTGAATGTGCATTTTTTTGTCCAAGGCCATTCTATCTTCATAGGAATGAAGAGATGAAAACAAACCCCAATAGCACATGTGTACAAAACATGATTTCTTCTGTACTTCCAGATGAAACTGGATTGGAATTATGGCAAAAATTTTAGGCCCTGTCTGATATACCTGGTCGAAGCTGAGAAGCTTTGAGACAGCTGCCTAATTGCCTGAGGTCCCCAAAAGGGCCAACGTCACTCCCCTCCCCATGGAGAACCTGAATTATTAATGTCCTATTTTATGACTTCACTAGCTGCCCATTTTGGGCAGGATTGAATCAGACTGTGATGTCTTCAATATATAGAAATAATTAACTTGTATGTAGGAGGTGAGAATTGTTTTACAAATTCCTGTCTCATGCACCATGGCAGGAGTATCATTGTAATGATAATTTTGACTCTTTCCAGTGGTTAAAATACTCAGCTAGTATAGTGTTTAAGTATCTCACATACTTAAATCAATCTTTATTTTAGTTACAAGTCTGTTACTGTGTTTTCTTGATTTCATACTTTTAAGAAAATGAAATTAGATTTTGAAAGTGCTTATCACCTTTGATTTTTTGAGTGTTAGATGTTGAGGTGGAAAAAGTAATGAAAGAATTTCTATTTTCCACTATCCTGTTCAAGTGATTATTCTTCCACTTGATAACTTTCCAGGCACAATGCAAAGTCATCTCAAAGAGAGTGGTTATGAAAAACGTTGCGAATGTGGATGATGAAAAGTAATTTTCCACAGGTAGTCAGCTGCCTGTATGTCTGCTGAATCATCAGACAGTTCTGTTGAAGTTCAGAATTAATTGTCAAAGTATGCCTAAGTGCATGAAACTTGGGAAAAGTATCTATGCAGTTATATCTATTTAGTACTATAAATATCTGCAGTTACTTTGAAAAGTAAATCAATTTAATCCATGCAAGTAATAATAATCTATATTAGAGGTGATGTGTAGAGTAGCACTTTCTGGGTCGGGTTTTGGGGGTAATTCTTCCATAGTGGGAATTTCAAAAAAAGTTATGTAAGTATTTTTCTTGCCTCTGCATAAATCTTTGTACTGGAATGAATACCATGGATTTGTTGGGATTGCTCATACACAAAATGACATTTTGTAACTTCATGACTTGGCAATGAATGTTCTCAGCATTCTTTTACCCGCATGCATTTACTAAGTGATTTACAAAATTCCTTCCCTACTACTGCCTGCCAGTGTCCTCTTGTTTGTAATGATGACTGAGGTTTTGTTTTAAGATTAAATAAGAAAGAAATGTTATTTAATAAGAAAATTCAAAGTTTTCTGAAAGCCTCTGGGTAACACAAAAAAACCACTTCTATCTGGGGGAAAAGATAATTTCAGCTGATTATAAAGAGATTAACTTGATCTTGGTATAAAGGTTAAATTAAATTCAAATGCTAATTGTCTTTAATGTACAGCATTTTGCTTCCCTTTATGAATTTTCATTGGAAAATAGTAAGTTATGTACTTGGATTTATGTAATTTTTTTCCTCTATAGTAATCAAAATTAAAAGCAACTTAAAATACTTAGTATGTGACATCAGTCTTTTCCTATTAATTCTGCTGGATCCTTTTTCTCTGTATAACATTTTTTTTTCTCTAATTTTCTTATTATATTATCCTATATATTTTTTCCTTTTTCTCATTTATGCCTCTTTCTCTTTTATGCTTATTCACTGTTTCCTCTTTGCTTACAGGGTGCCTGAGGTTTCATATCATCTGCACCTGAAATACTCCGCTTGTAGTTCAGATCTTTCTTCTTTTTCTTCAGATTCCATCTTAGCTTCCTCTACATCTGAATTTTCTGTGTCCTTCCACAGAACCCACAATGTCCCCTTCTCCCCTTCAATATACCTATATCTCTCCAATGTGTGCTGATAAATCTTGGCAGACAGCTGATGAAATAGTAGACAGTCAGATGATTTTATATTTTCTTGCTACCAAGAGGAGTGTATAGTTTAGTGGGATGTTTGTTGTCATTATCAGTGTTCTTTGATATTCTTTGTGGAATGATCTTATCCCAGACCACCTTCACAGGTGTGTCTTCCAGGGTATGTGACCTAAAAGAAACAGAAAAAGAACACCAAAACTTAATATCTTGTTGCATATTTTGTACGTCACTTCTGGTTGTCATCCTTTTGTCACTTGTAAAGCCTTCCCAGTTTTTTCCTTTCCTGTCATGCCATCTTAGTTGGTTGTGAGAAGGCCCAGGGTAAAGCAAGGAGATGGATCTGGGTGTCTCTAAGAAGAGAGATATCATGGAGCTCATACGCCTGAAAGCAAAGGTGAAGAAAGCTGACAGATTAGCACCCTTTGTCACTCATTTGACAAGCATATTTAAAAGCACTGCAGTGCTTTTCTCTCATGCTGTCCCTTCTCTCTATGAGCCTTCTCTGGAAATGTCTAGAAGGTTCCTACACTGCTCTCCTTAATACTGTCCTTTGAAAATACAAATTATTCTTAAATAATATTTGATTCTCAGTATGCTGCCACCCTTGTTAACAGGTTTGGTGTTCCTTTATTTTTTTGTATTTCATTATTTTTCCACTCATATCTCTCATATTTTTCTTTTCATCTGTAAGATCTTTGCTTTGGCTTTGCGGGACAGCAAATACAATGAGGTCTTTAACTCTGACTATCAGAAATGCCTAAAATAACATAGTTTACTCCTTGTGTACCAGAGTATCTAGAAATGGCTGCAGAACTAAGTAAAGTGCTAAGCAGATAATAAATCTAAAATAAACCTGGTGGTTGAAAATAACAGTATCACGTAAAAACAATGCAAATAAGTAGAAGGTAATAATGGACTTTATGAAAATGCAGTTTTGCATATAGAAATAGTGCAGTTATGCCACTGTTAAGATAGAAACCAGCTGGAGCTTCCTGAAAAGCAGTTCAACACATTTCTAGGCATAATGCTGTTTCAGAAAGCTCTTAGTACTCCTCAAAATGTGTCAGTAGCTCCAGAGACACAATAAAATGGAATACACTCAGAGGTAATGCACACAGTGCAAAATTACATTCCCAAGCTTCAAGTAGTTCTGTATATACATAAAGTGGGCTACAAATGAAACATTGGTTCAGCTTTATAAGAGTACATAAAAAAAATTGTTACTTAAAAGGCAAAATGGTCCAGAAAGCTTTACTGCCACCATAATTTATTGTAGAATTAATCTATTATGTGTTTGCACCAGGTCAGGCCACTAAAGGAAACCTGTGTCTTATCGAAATCAGATTGAGAAGTACAAATCGAGAATCCCTAATGGAGTACTAAGCACACTTCAAACAGCCAGCCATATGGACTGTGTTACAGCCTGGGGATGGTTTCTCTTGAGCCATAAACTTCAGCAGCAGAGTGTGGAAGACTCTTTATTTGATATAGGGTCTTCAAGAACAATGATGCATTTGAAAAAATAAGTTAATGCTTGGCTCTGAAGTCAAGGATTCAGACCTCCTCCCAAAGACACCTCCTTCCTATTTCCTTCCTAAACTCTATCCCTTTAAATTAAGTCTATTTCAAAATAGCTTTTGCAGATAATGCACTAAGCTTCTGAAGTTAAAGTGCTTAAAGAGGAAAGCCTGTCTAATCATAGCATGTGAGACCAGAGATATCATATTATCAGTCAATACCCACAAGAAATTCATATGGGGCCAGGTTCATTCCCTGTATGTGCACAAATGGCACTATTTGAAAGTCCAATTCCATGATTAATAAGCTTATGGACTGTTTTGGCTACTTATCCATCTAACAAAACTTAAACTTCATTGTAAACTGGAGTGTTCATAGCAGAGAAATCGGTTTTCTGTGAAATCATGTCAATGTGCTGTGTACTTGTGCTAGAAAGGCACTCATGTAACATTCTGGTAGCTGGAACAAAGCCCCCTCCTCTGCCAGAGGTTTCTTTAGGAAGTTTAGCTAATCACTTTTGTTTGTAGATATGCTGTGTCACTGAAAGATCATGTGGGCTTTGACAAACTACCTTGATAAATACAGTTCCCTATCGATTTCCTGTCTGTGTCCTGTGTACTCTTTTATAATTCTTGCACTCGATTTTTATTTTTCCTTGTGCTAGATCTAGAAACTGAAGACAGTATTTTCTTTCTTCATCCTCTTACCTGACTAGTTTATACATTTTTTGATACAACAATTGTCTCCAGGTAAGGCAAAATAGAAGATAATATTATTTAAAAAATGGATTTTTTCCCCATCACCCAGAATTTTACAAAAGTAATTTTCATGCATAATTTTTTTCACATAATTGAAACTTATCTATTGAATTTTTCATAATTTTCTTTAAGTAATACCTTTGTAATAATTTTTGTTTCTGTACTAACAACTAGTTGGAAAAATTACTCTTTCCATAATAGTGAAATTAGTGATTGTTTGTTGTATTTAGTCTGTATTTACATTATAAAATAAATTAAGAGGCATACAAAATTGGAAGTTTGTCTAATGTTCAAACTCATGATCTACACAGTATTAGCCACAGTTTTTCTAATGTCAGATGAATCAAAAGAGCATGTCTCTTTTAATAAGAAATTCACTGTGATAAGTTAATTACTTGGTCAACATATATCTTGCTTTAAAATATTACTCAAAAAATTCCAATCCGGAAGGTCACCTTTGACATAAACAAAAAGATCGTTATCATTACAATAATTTCACTGCATCATGTTGCTATCTTGCATTCAGTTTTAGAGAACTATTAGCAATATTGTCACTGATAATTTTGATTTGAACTGGCAAAGCAGATTTCTCCAGAAATTTCAATATTTAAGGAATATCATGTGTATCAGCTAAACAGTTATCTCAGTATGATGTGGTGGTGAAAATGATATCTGAATTACATGTACTCATTACAGAGAGTGATGCATAAAACTACTCACGCAAGACCACATAGCACATCAGTGGTGTAGCTGACAATAAAATCCCCTGCCACTTTGAATACTCAGCCCATATGCCCTACTGTAAAGAAAAGGAATCAAATGAGATGTCTTAAACAGTGATAAAAATCTCCAGGGACACTGTGAAGACCTTCTAGAGTAATAGCATATAATTAAAAGCATGTTACTTATAGCTGGTGTGTCATGTACTGCTTCTCTGTGTTATACTTGTTTTCCGAAAAGATCAGAAATCAGCATGCCAGTATAATGATAGAGCCTTCCAGCAGTTTCATGAAGTGTAAATCAAAACATAATGAATATAAAAATATACTCACTCTGTATGAAACTGTCACTAGTCCTCATCCAGCATCTTTTAATCGATATGTTTAAGTTGACATTTAAATTCATTTTCTACTTTTCAAAATATTGGCTCTCCCAGTAAAGAAGAGAGTTTTTCTGTGGGGAGTAGAACAAAGAAGAGGGGGGAAAAAAGAGAAAGCTCCAGTAAAATTTTCAGCTGGTAGACAAAAAACAATTAATATTTCCTGCTGCCTTCTACTCTTGAATCATATTTACAGGTTGATAAGTTATGAAGAGAAAAGCAAAAAAAAACCCCAAAACCCCAAACCTAGTAGAAGTAGTTTATCTTTGTTATTGTCATTCTATTATTTGAGACCAAAATCTGAATACTAACACATTTCTACTAATTTTTAAAGACATTCTTATAGAACAACATTAACTCTTATGCTCAAAAGGATTTCTCTAATATCTGCATATATATGTGTTTATATATATGTTATGGTATGACTAATCTATACAGAAAGACAAGGATATTTTAGTAAGGAAGGATCACAGTTTTATATAATTTCTATATTGAGACAAAGTACATGACAAACAGTTGAAAAATTATTTATGCTGAAATAGGTACTAGACTAATGTTAACCTGCTGTGTCATTTTATTAGTTCCTTACCATCTGACCTTCATCAAAGCAGCTATCATCACGGGCTATCATAGACTCAGTGGACCATATTCAGTGGTTTTGTAAGGAGTCAAAAGTTATACTGGGATTGCATGTGAACATCCATGGTTCAGGGTTTTGAATCAAGCAAGTTGCCTATTTTCACGAGCTGCTGAACACAGATCCCTGCTATCGATTGCATGGTATTTGGATTCTTAGCTTAGACGATCAACAACAAACTAAAGGGTCTACCTCTGATTATTGTCCAACTACAATTATTAGCTCACTCTTTTGTGCTTCTAACATTTTTTTGTGTATGTGACTTTGGTTTGATTTAAAAACTAATGTGTGACTTCTGTTACTGTAACTGTGAGAAATTACCGACAAAATTCTTCCCTGTCATTAGACTGAACTCAAATATAGTTTGCTGTAAAGTTATATTTTCATTCTGGCATAATGAGGTGGCAAGAAGTGGCATATCCATAGCATCATAATGCACTTAAACTTGGCCCTAGTATGTTGAGATTATGGAAATGTTTACACAGTGTTTACAGATTTTGATTCCATCCTCTAAATTGTTGCTGTGATGATGTTAAAGCATTTGGAATATGCCAGTCAAACCAGGGGTTGCAGATATATCCTTTCCAAGACACATATTTTGAGAAGCTATTTTACCACATTATCTGCATGGGCATTACTATGCCAATGAAGTGGAGTAACGTTAACATAAAACTGGATTAATGCTTTTAAGATATTGTCAATGTCCAGAGTACAACAGGTATTTTTCTAGAAAGCTTAACACTCCCAGGGTGCACCTGCACCTTGCATCCCTGCACCTTGCTATGAAAATGTTTACTGCTCTTTGTTCCTACTTTGCACCCTATGGAGTAAAGAATATGGATATTCTCTGTATTTTGCCTATTTATCAAATGCTTTGGGTAAACCTAGTTATTAATATATACATAATATATATATGCATCTTTTTGTTGCTTGAAAGTCTTAGAAACTCATTAAACTCATATCGTTACAGAATAGATCTTCCAGAGAAAACTACCCTTTTAAGCAGCAGCATTAAACTTTACTTTGGGAAGACAAAGCCCTAAGTAGGATGATGGGTTTCCTTTCCTCCCTCCCTTTCCTCTAGCCAGCCAGGCAATGCATTTTCCAAAGACACCAGTGCCTCAGGAATGTTATGTTATTTCATTTCAGTGGGAATGAGGGGTTTCCACCTTTATTTATAGTTGTCATTTTTATGCTTTAAACCTCACAAGCTTTCTCTGACTATGGAGTCATTCATATATCCTGAAAGAATTTCAGATAATTTACTGTTGCTAGACAGAGTTTTCCTCACAATGGCGTGAAGAATTACATGCTGTACTCCCCTTTTATTGCTTATGGGCCAAATCCTGCTCTCATTTACACCACTGGAATAATAAATAGCCTCCTTTGAGAGCATTAATGTGTGTTTTTTCATTGTTTGAGGAAAAAGAAGTTACTCAACAGCAGTCTAAAATGTTTTCAAAGGTTGTTGCTCTGTTAACCTGTGAGTGCAGAATGTCCAGTGGTTTTAACAAAAAGAATAAAAGATGTCTATTGAGGGAGCACTAAGGGAAACATGGTTCACATTTAATCTAGTATTTCTTTAATGCTATCTATCTTTCAATTTTGGAGAAAATTAGGCAAAAATTATAATAGGAGAATACAAAGGAATTTAGACAAGTTAGCAGTACCAGCAGCTGCAACTGCCTCTGTGATTTTACACCTGAACACAGAACACCTCGAAAAAGGCCATTAGTGTATATTATTACTTCTCCCTAAACAGTCTGCAAATGATGATAACCTCAAAACTTTATCTCTTGGAGACAGATCAGAGCTCTGGGCTGCAAGGCAGGTGTTCTCTCCCCCCCAGTCTGTGGGGTGGGCACACACTGGAACCATCTCTGTCACCCCAGCTGCAACCAGGCCAGTGGATGTCCCAGTGCCAGCTCCCGGTGTCTTTGCAAGGAAGCAGGCAGGGAAGGCAGGTGTGTACATGGACAGTGTGAAGTCTTGAGGAGTTTCCAAGTGCTCCCAGAGCCCCTCTTCTGGGTGGAAATTGTCATGTCCCACTGTGAGGGTAAAAAGGCAACCCTTACTTATTAAGGAAGAAGGAAAATGGAAATGTGGAAAAAGGAAAGTATCCTTGAAAGCAGAAGGGATTTTACAGTGGCCTATTGTTTAAAATGGAAAGGGAGTTGAGGGGAAATGATACAAGGAGACTCTGATTTATGCACTGAACTGATCCTACAGTTCTAGAATAGATGACATTTTAATAGAAAAATTGGTTTGTGGACCACAGGGCTGTGTTCCCTCCCAGTCACAGCTACATGCATCAATTCCCTGTCCCATTCATCATCCTGCAGTACTGCAGTTCCAATGACAGCAGTAGTTCATGCTGAAAAATAGCTTTACAGGAGATTCTACTATATTTTTACATAAAATGTAATTTAACAGGTGTAAAGAGCAAGAAAATTACTGATCTCTATGCAATCTTCATTGTAAAATATAACTTTGATGGCCAGCGAAATCCTCGTTTTAGTTCCCCAAAGTCACTTTCACAGCAAGTTACTTAAACACTCTGGTGCAGCCAGTATAAGTAGTTATAAGCCTTATTGACAGGTGGGGATCCCTTATCCCCTGGGTCACAGATGTGATTAATCCTTAAGCAAAGTTCTTTTGCACAGCTCTTTTAACTTTTAAAGCTCTAAGTATGCAGCAAGTAGCAATAATTTTTTAAATGCCTTATTTGAAAGAAAAGAGTGTATAGAAAGAGTGTCTATATATAGCTAGCAACTAAAAGCTACTAATGCACAAGTATCTTTCATTGGACATGAGGGCAAGCTGGATAGAGGATGAGGACAAGTCACTTCATGCTCTAGGAAATAAGAGGAACCATGAGAGACAGACAATTAAACTACCAAGCAAAGTTGTTTTGACAACATTTTGGGGACATCTACTCGGGAAGTATGATATAATATTTTAGAGAAGCACATGTTGAAAACAAAAACTTATTTCTAAATGAGCTTATTTTTCACCAATCAGGAAAGGCTTTCAATTGCAAATTATGACCACCATTACTTAAAAAAATAAGAAAAAAAACCATTTTCAGACCTAAGTGGCTTCATATCACAACCCTTCAAATCTGATGCACCAAGAAATGAGTCTGCATGCAGAGTGAATATGAAGTAAAGCATCTGGATAACATTCCTGCATAGCGCCAGACTCTACTCAAACTTAATCCTTTAAAAACCTTAGCTCACTGTCTTGGGGTTTAAAAACATTCACTAGACTTTCATTCAAGGCTGTGCTAGAAGCTTAAAACAAAGAGAGCTGTGATTTTTAATTATTATTTTTTTTTAATAATATGAAAGAGACCTTTACCCTTTCCCCAAAAGACAAACTAGAAAGACAAAATAAGCCATTATTTACTAAATTTTCTTTACTGTAAACAGTTGAATAGGTTTAATCTGCACTTGAAATCAGTTTGTGTAAAAACCAAGGCATTTAATTCTTAAAACAGATACTATTTAAATTCATCTGTGGAGACTGTTTATCTACAAGCTGCCCGAAAGTTCTATGGAATCTCCACCTTTAGAAATACTCAGAATTTTGCTTGATGAGGATTGGAGTGACCTGATTAACTGAGGTCTTAACCCTGCTTTGGGTAGAGGCTTGTACTAGATGACCTTCAGTCCAAGTTACTCTGTTTTATAACCATTCCTTCCGCTAAAATAAGAAGGAACAGGATTTGGCAAGCAAAAATTCTTTCTATCTGAAGAAAAGAGAAGCTACAGCCTGAATTTACAGGAACTTATGTGACCTACAGTCACAGACCTTCTATAGAATGACACTAAATATGAAGTTGGGCTCCCAGGTAATCTCATCCTGCAGAAGGGAACAGGTGTTTAGCAGGTGTTTCAGACTGTGGTATGAACTCATACAGGCCGTGAGTGGTTTAGCAGTCCAGCCCCTTCCCTGCCTTCTCTCTTCTGCTTGCATATTCCCATCTTTCACTACAATGGGTAAAATTAATTTCTTAAATCTGTTTTCAAGAATATAAATATTAACTCTATCTGTCTGACTATCTATCTGTCTACCTAAACAAAGTAATATACTGAATTCCTAAACTTCTCTAGGAAGAGTCTGAAAATTCTTCTTATTGTGTAGGTAGATTTTAGATACATTTACTCTTAGAAAGGAATTTGGTTAGTTCTGGTGAATTGTGAATACATTCACATATGCAAAGAGAAAAGCTGTCAGAGAGGAAAAGAGAGCTGGATACCACTCCTTATATATGTGTCTTTCCTTCTACTGCAAAAGTATGTATAAGTAATGCTTCACCTCAGACTTACAGCTGGTGCTCAGTAGCACCATATTCTCCACTTGCTGAAAGACTCTTGTAAGGCCAGGGAGTAGGATTTGGAGAAGTGCTAAGCTTCAAAATTGCAATGTAAATTGAGGAGATTTAAATTTTTTAATTCCCTTCTGTCATATATTTGGAAAAACTAGGCCATGTATATCTCAAATTCTTTATGTTATGTTAAAATTTTTTTTTGACCCCTAATCTCTGCATCCTTGCCCTTCTGATCTAAAACCTATGCAAAACAGCATTCTCTTAGCTCAAAGACTCACAAAGAAAATTAATACTTGTGGAGCATTAGAAAATGACAGAAAAAAGTATCATATCAATCCTTGTGAAAAGCTGTGTGCATTTTTTAGTGAGAAGTGGAGATAATAAAGAAGAAATAGTTAAAGTACTGTTTTTAATTAAAGATCACTGCTCAGAGTTATATGGAAATATAGTAGGCAACCATGCAATTAAAGACTGTAACAGTGTACATACAAAAAGAGGACCAAATCAAAGTTGTAAAGACATCCTATTCTGCTTTACAACTGTTTGACTTCACAGAGTGTTCCCTTAATAATATTTCCATGCACAGAGGCAGAAAAGAAAATCCCAAGATTCAACAGTAGCAGAGCACACTAGGAATAGAGCCCATCTGAAGAGTGTCAGTGGAGCAGATCTGTGAAAACATAGCCTTCTTCTGGACAGAGGTGAAAACTATACTCTCAATATCCCTTCTTTATAAGAACTGAACAGCAAAAAGAATTACTGCTGAATTGAAATTTTTAAAAAGAAAGGAGAGTCAAATATTTCATTAATGATCTATTTTCAATAGTAGCTTCTTTAACTTTTTTTGAATATCAGTGGCAACTAAATATCCAAACCCAGACAACAATGACAGGAACATATCAATATTTTCAAAGTAAAGTGGGGTAGTTAAAATATTGAAACCTCACTCCAATGCAAGAATAGAAAATGATGAGAATGGCTTCTTGTAACAAGGAATGCTTCAGAAATAATCTGTTCAGATCCACATTCAAGGTTTGTAATTTTCTTCCCCTCCAGTATTAATTCAGAGTGGCCTAAATGTATTTGATAGATGTCAATCACAGAGGTATACCTGATCAAAGCTTTAATAGCTTGATATTTATATAACATATAATTTATGGAAATTACATGACAGTACACCAGAAGAAAAAGATAAGCTAATTCTTTTTATTACTTGATTTTTATTTCTTTTATTTCCTGGACTGAATCACTGAAAAAAGTCATGCAAATCCTTTGGTAGGACCAAATTGATAACTCAATTCCTGCCCTATAGTGAGAGGACAGAGAATAAGAGTTTTAAACTGAAGAAGGTACATTTAGATGGGATATAAGGAAGAATTTTTTTTGCAGTGTGGGTGGTGAGACAAACTGCAATAGGTTTCCCAAAAAAGCAGTGGATGCTCCATCCCTGGAAGTGTCCAAGATTAGGTGGGATAGGACTTTGAACAGCCTGATCTTGTGAGTAATGTCCCTACTCATCGCAGTGAAGTTCAGCTGGGTGATCCTGAAGGTCCCTTTTAACACAAACTACTCTGTGATTTCACAGCTCTACGAAATTGGCTATTTGAAACAGATTAAATAATGTCAAATGATAAGCTAAACACTTTGAAAATTAAGTTGTCCCACACATTAGCAATGACAGTGTAGATTCATTACCTTCATTCATTTTTTTGATCTGTTTTTGTTTGTGTAATAGTATCTGAGTGCAACATTGAAACTTGGAAGACTTTACCAATTCCTGAAAAACCAGGCCTTTGTTTTAGGTGCTTCTGTGCATTTATACACTCATCTAATACAAGAGTAATACAGGTTTTGGGAGTTAATTTTCTGTTAATTTAACATGATTTTTGGTAAGGATAACCATCAGGCTCACAAGACTGTACTGCACCTTATCCCCCCTTTGTGTCTCTATCTTTGTGTCTAACCCATGAGGACTCTGTAGCAGTCTGCTTCTGAAAAGCACCAAAGTAATAGTCCTAGTTCTATCCCTAAGCTTTTTATCTTTAGAAAATAGAAGAGACCTGCCAGTAGGCTCTCTGCTCAGGATTTTCTGTAACAAGTTCCCAAAGACCTATAGCTTGTGGTTTTTAATTTCAAATAATATCCCTATTTATAGAGAATTAATAAATAAAAACTATACTTTTAATCAGATCAACAGCAACAGCAAAGACCTGTTATTTTGACAGTAATTCTGTAAAGACACTTAACTAGTTAAATAGTGCAAGAATAAAGTCTTTAAATAGAAGTAAATTAATAAAAATATAAAAAGTGGGAAGACAAAGGTCTTATTCTTTTTTTTCTTTTAATACTATGAAATATGATTTATGGCAGCTTATATGTATTTCATCTCATGGAAAAAAAAAAATAGAAAAGGATTTATCCAGTCAAAGAGTCTGCCCACACCAGCTCCCACAGAAACTTTTGATTACAACGTACTGCTTTACCATTAATGCATACCATATAACACATTGAATGAAATGCCAGATTTCATTCCATGATTTTTTCTTTAAAACCCACAAATGTTTAAAGTAAAATGTGCATGATGATTTTAAAATTAATTTCTAAAAGTTGGAAATGTTAGTGACAGATAAATATTAGGAGGAATTCTGACTTACACCAACAAATCTTGTAACAGAAATGTATTCAAACTGAAGGATATAACAAGGTGAGAAACATAAGTGCATCTGAACACTCCATCAATTCCAAAGAACACAGTCCTACTCGTCTTAGTAATTTTCTTTTTCCTAACCATTAGGCTGTACCAATTACTACTTGGCAACTGCCAGTAAAACATCAGCTAAAAGAGTAGAAGTGTTGTTTTTAAAAATAAGTTAAATTCTGATCACATAATGCATGAGCAGAGTATTTAATGACGTAAGGAGCCTGTTTCCTAAATATTCAATGTTCAGAACTGTTGAACTTCATTATCTAAGGGAATTTCTGGCCGTCACTGAACACTAGAATGTTGGTCGTCATTGAACACTAGAAAGGATTTTGATTTACCTCTCAACTTTGAAAATATTCTTCTAAAAGTGGAGGACCCATATTGCCACACACCTGAAAACAGGATTAGACTATCACACACACATCTTGAACATATTTTTGTTTTATAAAAGAGGTAATTTATCAAACTGCAGAACAATATACTCTATGCAATGAAAGTGCTATTGAAAATCTTCCAAGTTAGAAAGTAAATATTTTACTGCAAAAGGGAACATTTTCAAAAGTGACTTCGAAGCTTGAATCACATAAATCACTTCAAGGACTTTTAGGCATCTGCATGTTTGGTAGCTTTTGAAATTGTTTCAGGCTCCTGAATCAGGAAAGGTCAGATTTATAAACACCAGTAGAGGGGCTGTTAATATAAGTTTAAACACTCATGATATAGAAATCTAGGTTTGAGCTAGTCATTCCAGTTCCCCTTCAAATTAGCAGAGAAATGATAGGATGATGTTAGGATATCACTTACCTCTGCATGGCATTGACATCAAAATAGTTCAGATAAATTCTACCTCCTGCATCTACTTCATTGACTAGAAGGAAATCTATTTATACATCAAATTAAATTATCTGAAACCTGCTCTAGATTGCTAAAGGTGAAAATAAGGTTCTTAGAGGCATTTACAAAGGAAGTATCTAATTCCCATTAACATCCTTTACAAACCAAAAAGAAAGTACTAGAAAAGAATATCAAATTCAACTTGTCTATGCCTGAAATCAATGAAATTTTAGTTATTTGGTAGCTTTCCAAAAGCTTACTGAACTTTTGAAGTCTAAAAACTTAGCCTTACCCCTATGTATATTCCCTTAGGTACATTTGAGAATATTATACTTTCATGTTGGCTTTAAATTTTTTAAGTCCTTCTCAGTATAATAAGTAATATTAATATATCTTCTTCAATATGTTTTAGTCATCATGATAAGAGCCAATTTACTCAAACTTTGCAGGTTTTAACACATAAATTTTAAGTGACCTTCTCATTGCAATGCCTAAATTCCTTTAGTCAAGGAAAAGCATATAGTGTTTTTGAAAGCCTTTAAAGCTACATCATGTTCACCTAATTTATTGACCTAAACTGAGATAGGCAATTTTGTGAAAACATTCAAATACCACTTTCTTGCATTTACTTTGCAAAGAACAGCTGAGTGTACTAAAAAAAAAAAAAAAAAAGACACTTCTTTATGTACCTAAACTGTAGGTGAAATTTAGTCTCAGAAGGACTGCACCAAGCCTGGATAGTTTTGTTTTCCTTCTATTCATATTCTTTAAAAGAATACACCACCGCACACATTTAGAGGGATGAAATCTTTAAAGAGATTATGCTTTTAGTATAACAAAAGTGCATCCTAACACAGAAGATATGGCAAAACAGTACCAATTAATTAAATTGGAACAGAAATTGGACAAGACTAATACAAAAATGAAATTTTGGAGTTTAAGCGTTGGATTTTCTGTTTCAATTTGACTTCCATATTTGACTAGGACCTTTTGAAGATACAGTTTGAAAAAATATTTTGACATTCTCAGATGAAATGTGCTGCATGAAAGAAGAGCGTTGTTCTATCACCCGTGATGTCAGGCGGCTGCATCACAGCTGACTGTCATTGCCAAGCAATTTAGTATTTACAAAGGCAGCTGAATGATCTTGGGATATTTCAACTCCTCTGCCTTATTCAGTAAAAAACCCCCGAATGTCAAAGGAAAAGCAAATAGCACTTTGACTTGAGGAAGCGTGCCTTTCACCATAGCATTAAATTCCAACATCTTAAAGTCAATAGAAAAAAAAAATATTGATGGAACATTCTTTAAAAATAATATTCCCAGTAGAAATTCTGTAATAAATGCCTCTCCTTTCAGTATGGAAAGGGACATATTCTGCTCTTAGTTGGAACCAGTGCACCACAGCAAGAACAGCACGTGATAATAGGGCCGCAATGATACTCTTCTGCACATATGGAATCAGCAAATTAGGCCAATTTTTAATTGTAAAAAATGATTGAATTCCTTCAATTTCAATTGAATAGTCATTTTCCCTAACAGCAAGCATTAATGACTTCCCTGACTAATGAAAATTAATTGCTAGACCGCCTTGACAATTACATTGTGATCGATCAAGTTTAAAGGAGCTGCAAAGGTCATTTGCTGTAATTCTAATGCAATCCATTAAATCTGCAACACATGATAACCTTTAACTTAGATGCATATTAGGGAATACTAATGGCAACTCTAGATGTCACTGTTTATACAAGAGGAGATACATCATATTGTCTATTTCTCCTAATGTTCTTAAGGTGTTGCTGTTTCTCAGCTGGCACAGAAATTCCTCTTGACATCAGACAGAATCTGTGTAATCTTATTAAGGTGCTATAAAGGCAGAGTTGTACAAATCTAAAAAGCAGTCTGAGAATGGTCATTCCATTTCAAGGTAAGCTCCTGGCTGTTATACAAAACTGAGTTGTAAAATGATGGAAAAATTTGCTAAGTCCTAATGGAATGCATTGTCAGAGAAATACATCTAAAGCAAGCATCATATTTTACTGGTCCTGCAGAAGCCATCAACTGTGCTACACCCTTGAATGAGATCTACCGTCTCTTAGACAAATGGAGTTGTAAAATAAGGCTCAAATTTGTGAAGAGTTATTGAAGGGGTTCGTACTGAACAACAAATGCAAATGGTACTAGAAAACCAGAACTGCACCGTATATTCTTGAATTCCTTTCCAGTCACATCATCCAAATGTTTACGGCACCTGCATGATGAATTAAATTTTTTATTGCAACAGGAATTCAAGGCAAATCCCATTGGATCTAAAAGCAAAACATGGCAAACAAAAGCACCACAAAACCAACAAACAAAAAAAGAAAGATCTCTAAACTGAAGCTTCATAGCTTTTTCAGTTCATTTGAACTATCCTGTACACTTAAAGGCATTTTTGGGAAAAGTTTGATAAGTCTTTTCGCAAGCTAAGGCAAAATGGTGATTGAGGAAGTCAATGGAAGAATAAATTCTAATTTAATTTTAATCTGCTACCTATTTTTAATGGGGATAGGTACTGAGTTTAGATTTCTATCTAGGCCTTTTTAATATATACACAAGAGACACACTCAGACAATCTCATCTCAACATCTCATTTCAAAAGTAGTGGAAGTGTGTTCTAATAAAAAGTTTTTTGTGGTAAGATCGAGTACATGTTTTTGCACAAATGGAAATGAGTATTTTTTTTGGTCAATATATCAATTTTTGAGGTAGTTACAGAAAGAAATTATGATCTTATTCTTTAGTTCTTTAAATAAAATAGTCCAGGGTTATTTTATCTCTTGGGAGAGTTTATTCCACCATCTACTAAAAACTATGCAGAAAGTGTATAGAATTGCAGCAGTGATGTCAGTCCACAAAAGTGCAAGGCTGTAAAAACCAAGGAGATTTTGGAACTGACACGCCCTTCTGCATCTCTCACTTACATCTAAGACAACAACCCTAGAGTGATCATTGCAGTGATTCTGTAAATAGGATTTTGCATAGCCCTGACAAAAATAAGCACAGAAATCTGAAAGAATACACATATTCATGAAAAAACCCCTAGGTCGCAAATTATTCAACTTTGAAAGGTTAAACAGGTATTGTAAATATGCATTCTATAATATTATCTCTCAGATAGACTCAAGGTTTTTTTCCTAGTTTATTCTAGGAAAGAAAAAAAGTTTATTTCTCCACAGAAATATTAGCAGTCTAGATTTCTCAAAGAAACCAGAGTTCTCAGAATACGAAAGATGCTGACTCAGCAGAATCCAACTGAAAAATTCTTTCATTTTTTGTACTGATGTAAAAAAAAAAAAAGACACAAGGCAACCAGAATAAATAAACTCTAAACCTATAAATGAATAAATATTTAGTTACAAAAGCTAGGGTTATCATGACAGACTTTTGTGTAGTAGCCAACATCACACTAAGAGTCAGTGATCAGCAAGGAGTAGAATTTTTTAGGTCTACCTAAAAAGCTGTATTTAAAGCTTTTCCCATACTACAACAGAAGAATAGTTACCTATTTTTAGATTTGCTTCTGGTGTGGCCAAAGTATGCACTGAGACCAATATAAACCAGCAAGAATTCCATGAAAACCAATTAAGTTAATGTGAATTTATAGAGGTATAACCAAGATCAGATGTGAGTCTGTGGAAATGTACTTGAAACAACACAGAGACATGAGCTACTTCAGACTGCAGCAGTTCCAGTTTTTGTAAAATGGTTTGTGATCACTGGATCAGGTTTGGGTGTAATAGCTGTGGTGGACTATCAATGGCCTATAAAAGTTTCCCATAAGTATCATCAGGGGAAAAAAACACACTCCAGAAGACAGGAGAAAGGTACACAATTGCCTGCTCCAGCATGGCTGATAAAATATTGGACAACCTCCCCAGACATTTCTGCTCCACCCAAACACTCTTGCAGTGCTAAATATTTTGAAAATATTCATATAATCTTTGACATTTCTGTTAAATCTACCATTAAAAATCATATTTACTTTATCTTGCCCGAGATACTTTTCATTTTAGCCAAAAGCTACTGTTGCACACTGATTAGGGAAACTTTTCTAAAAACTTCGTTTCATACAAAATTTTCATATTTTCCATTACAATGTAAGAGTCAAAGCTTGCTGAAATCAGTGAAGTAGTTTTATAGGCCTTATTGACTTTTACCAAGACTAAGACATGAGCAGAAGCTTAAGATTTAGCCATGAAAGTATGTTAAAGCATTTCTCCTGATGTCAATGGCTTTCATATTATCCACATTGGGCATGTGCTTATCTACTACACTGAATCAAGACTTTCATGTCTACTCCTCAGACAAAACTTTTGCCTTTCAGTGAAATCTAGTCTCAAGTATACTTATGGATTCTGACATTTTCAACTAGTCAGCACTCAAAAATGAAACCTCTGACTAGTTACAGTTCTGAAGCACTTTTAGAAACCACGGCATGTAAAGACAATAGTCTCGTCTCATACAGTAAAGGTAAAAAACATACCACTATCAAATGTGACACTGTTGATGTGGAAAAAAATTAACTTTTGCAGCAGGTTATTAAACTGTTAATGTCTGGGTTCTATTCTCAGGTTTGTGGTTTGATGCAGTCTGGGCAAAATGTCAAATTATATCAACACTGACAGCTTCTGACAAGCTCAAGGGGGAACAAAAAAGAACTGAATGAATAAGCTGTTCTGTAAATAAAGAGACATTGTAGCCTTTAAAGTGAGACAGAATTTAATTAAGAAAATTAACACAGACTTTTGAGAGACTGCAATTTTCTGAATCTCATTCTTCTCTGTCAAGCAAAAGTTATATTCCTTTATAATAAGAAACAGTAAGTGACTACTTTCTGATCAAAAGTTAGTGATACCATCTAGATGAAAATGCAGAGGAATGAAGTTCATGATTTTGACTTTTTCCAGTTATCCATTTTTGGCTTATACAGCATCAGGATTAGATGACAGTTTTACTATCTCCACTTCAAAGGTGAGGAAAAGGAAACATAGTCCAGAGTGAATCAATGGCCTGACCAGGGTAAAAATCAAAATTTTGTTTTCACATCCCTTTCTAGTGCTGTATCTAAGGATCAGAATGGATTCTAAATGATCTGCTAAAATTTATTAGCTTCCTCCTCTCCAGTCCTGAACCATTCTCTTTCTCACAACATGTTTCTTTCTCAGGTACTGTATTTTTCCATTTCCCATGTACTAGCTCCCGGACAAGAAAAAACACCAGTATCTCTTATTGGTCAGTGAGTGAATTAGTTAATTGGACTATTTTCAAATGGCTATATCCTGATATCTTAATTAGGCCTATTCAATAAGATTAAGATGTTAAAATTTTGCAGAAATATTACCAGACTACTGAAAATTGAGGTCTGGGCAAACATGTTTTTATTTTTTTCTGAAGAAGAAGTGAAAGAATGTTAAGAAGAAAGGAAGGCAGAATATGGAAGGGAAAGAAAAAAGATAAATTAAAGATGAATTTCTTTTTTTTTTTCAATCAGAAATTAGCAAATCATTGCTTGGAGGTTTCCAGATACTGTCATGATTTTCCTGATTGCAAGTAAAATTTCAGAAAAGTGTAAAGAAAAGAAAGTATTCTATTTTTTTAAATTTGCATCATCTTTCTGTTAAAAAAAGAACAGAGAGAGAGAGAGAGAATATAAAATTATCTAGGTAGTTAATCCAAACAGAAGAATACTATCTAATGCTACAGTTGATTCTATCTTTTTAATGAAGAAGATAAATTTTGCGTGCTGAATAGGGGAGAAATGTTGATTGTAAGGGTAGAAACTTTGGATTTGCACAGCCTTATTGTTCTTCAGACTCTAAGTATATCAACAAGTCTGCACTGACTACAAAGGGAACTTAAAGATCTTGGCCATATATGGAGAAGTCCTTGAGAAACATGAGATGTTACAGTGAGATGTCTAAATCCAGAACCAAATTCCACACCAAATGATCACACGTATAGTTTATAGTTTTGTCTATGTACCATACACAAAGTTATTTTGTGCATTTCCATGTAGACTTCTAATTCACATAGACAAGAGCACGGTCTCATCTTGAGAAGAGCAGCTCAGCTGTCTCTGTCTCAGGAAGTTGACACTGTTCTCTGCTTCTAATTAATCTTATTCCATCAGTTCATTCCAGCAGCTGGAAAGGGTTTTCCTTCTCAGCATTGAAGCAGCAATGTTCCACTAATCTGACAATATTAGATCTTTGCAGATGGTAGACAGTGATGGCACATGTCACCTACACTTCAGTTTTCCACTGACCCATCCAACCATGCCATGGAAGTATCTCCCTTTTCCCTTAGGAGCACTAAGTAGAAAGACTGCATTCCACACTTGGACAACTGTTTCACACCACAAAGCAGAAAAAGGTTATTATTGGGCCTATATGTATCTTTTATCTCTTCTAAGTCCATCTGCAATTAATTTTAGTTCCTATTGAGCATCTTCTCATTTTAGTGCAACATAAACATTAAGGAACAATGGGAACTTTGGCTCTTCAACTACGTTTCTGCAGAGACACTGAGGCTGTTACATCTTTTATCTGCACAAGGCTAAGGCTGTTATTTTCCACACCAAATGCTTTGTTTGATAACATCTTAAAAATGTTATTGATCCTGAGGCTTTAATGTGGAACATTTGTTAGCTTAATGCTCTGCCATTCTCTCTGCTGTTCACAGAGAGGTAACTGTTACGAAGGGTCCCTATTACAGAAGGTTTATCACCGTAATTTATTTGAAGACTGATGCTTCAAGAATGTGAGCAAGTCCTGTAGAATATACTAACCATCCTTCATTTGCTTTGATTGTTGACTGCCTTTGTCACATCACTGGATCAGAGCACAAATATGCAGCTGTTCTTTGAACTTTTTTATGTTTTGCACCATCATATTTATGGCAACTGTAAAAGACTCTGAATCAACTGAGGGCTGGGCCAGCATACTCTTTCAAGAAGCAGGTTTTTTTTCAACTGTCCCAAAATCCAAAAATATTTTTTCCATGAGGGCAGCAATAATTATGCCTTTTCTTTTTGGTAACAGCATTGGGAACTTGAAAATATCTGTTTAGTATAAACTAATATATAAATTTTTGTTCAAATTTTTGAGAATGTAAACTTTAACCCCCATGTTAATTTCAGCTAAATTCTGGAAGAACCTCGATACTTCTTTCCAAACTTTCGCTGAGTTTGTAATACCAACCCTCAGTTCCAGTTGCAGCCAGGCAAAAACACTGATGTGCCTACCAATATTTTAATAAGAAATAAAAAAACCCCAGAATATAATTTTTTCTCGTTTTCTTTTCAAATTATTGGGGATCTAATTCCAACTATGATGATTAAAGAAGTTTTCTGATATACCTCCTTTTTATCTCTTTTTCTACGACTCAACACTTTGTTTATCCAAGATAAAAAGTGTAGAATAATAATACCTTTTGGAATCAGAACTCAGTAGACTAAAAGCTGGGTGACCACATTTAGCCAGCCAGGAGTAATGCTGATAACACTATTTATTACCACATTTTCCAGACAGCTGCTTTGAGTAAGAGTGTAGCCTGAAAAGCAAAATTTTCTGAGTGGTCCTGATCCACATGGAGATAAAACAAAATGCTTCAAAGTTGTTGGTTTTGTTTTGTTTTGTTTTTTTTTTTTTAATATTTTCTTGTTTCTCTACATTGCTCTGACTTGCACTTACAAGGAAAAGCAGCATGAGATCCAGAGTCTACAATACTTGGTAGACCTCTTTGACCTCTTGGTCAAAGTACTAAATGGGGATATGATGTGTTGAGACTGAATTTCTACCCTGAACTGGTAATAGTGTCACCTGTTTGCCACACATACACCAAAATCTCTGATCTATTTTCTATGCAAAATTTATTTTATTGGAGAGATATAGTGACTTTTTTTTCTTACAAATTTAAAAAACTATTTGGAATATACCGGGACTAAATAAATTTTTATTAACAACTACTCTCCAAATCCTTAAAACTATTTTCAATTAAAAAATACTTCTATTAATGTTTTACCTCAAAATTATGTTTCAGTACATGTCTCTTTTTTTAACTAGTTCATAATTTTTCAATAATATCTGTTAATTAGTTTGAAAATGTATTATTGCTTCTCTTTCATAAATTGTTATAAGTTAAATTATCCTTAAATTCCCTAGGCTAATGACAGCCAGATTATTTTTCTTTTTGTTTGGTTGTGAATAAACAGAAATTTAGATTAAACTGGGAAATATTTTCCAATGCACACGAGTAAGATTAAAATTCAAGGAATCTTAAATAATTTGGGCTTCAATAGACCATTGTATTGCTATGTCCATCTGTTTAGAATATTTTACACTTTATGGTCTAAAGCAAGACACTCATATCCGTGAAAGCAAAAGAGCTTGTCAGGCATCAAGAGGTCAGAAATCTGCTGAGAAAGAAAAGCAGGATGTCAACATCTTTAATAATGATCTTGAAGACCGTATCGTATTTGAAATGTGCTTTGCTAAATAAAAGGATGGCTTTCTAAATCATGGCAACTACCAACAGAAAAGTTCAATAAGAAATCAACTGAAGCATGAGGCATCATTGATGCAAACTGGACACATAGAGAGGGAAGAGTGGAATAACTGTTCCATCTTAGAATTTTTTCATGTGATTTATTTGCTTCAAATACAAGTACCGAAAAACCACGATAAAAGGTACCCTTGAGAAAATTAAAAGGTATGGTCCTAGAGTGATATATGTCTTTCACCTCACTTTATATAAAAAGGTACTGTTTTTCTCTGGTATTGAAATTTGTCTTTTTTATAAAAGACCTCAGAAAAAAAATCCTGCTGTCAATAAATATTTGCTCTGGCTATAATGAGTTTTATGAGTAGAAGACCTTAAAAATACATTTGCTATAATTTACTATTTCTGTATGAGTTACTTTACAGACCAAATGACTTGGTAATCAATTCTTCAGAGAGTATATACTGCTCTCATTTAGATCCCTGGAAGATCCTTGTAAAGGACCTTGTTAATTTAGGTTAATTGAGTGTCAGAATGTTCAAAAGAGAAGATATTTTTACCATTCTTATTTGTCCCCCAGAATTCAGACTTTTCAGAGATACTCTGAGAAGGATGTGTAAGCCAGACTTGTTCTCTGGCACACAAACCTCAAGCTACTCTTTCAGCTGAAGAATCTTCATAACTCCAGAAGATGCAAGAACCAGAGAGACCACAAGTTGATTTTTACATCATAGTTCATGCTGGTAGAGGTGACAGTTCAAAGCATGACCCACAAAACCACTCAGCCCATCCTTTGACTTTTAATTTGAGCAAGCTGACCAGGAGCCATTAAGAAGCAGTGAACACAGGACCTCATTTCATTGACTCAGAAGCCATTTCTGGCCTTGTGTGTTTCCTTTGAATTTCCTGAATTGTGTCAAGGCAGTAGATATTAACTATAAATCTCCATTTAGACTGCTACCAGTTCAGATTCTCCAGCAGGTTTGTATCCAACATAGCCAGCCCCTAAGCAGGCTTTGTTTCTTAATGGTTCTATCCACAGCTCAGGCTGGCTGTGCTCAGGTGGCATCCTGCATGCTGGGGGCTCTTTCCAAATGATACACAGCTTTCCTGCTTCTGGTGTTGGATCTCAGGCAGAGAAATGGGGAACTGACAGCTCTACTGAACATCAGAGAAAGGGCAAGTTGGAACTTGTTTAATAAGGCCTAACAATAAAATATCCTGGATATGTAAGTCCAAATGGACTTTTCAACACCCAGACAGATGCAAAAATGATGATTTATAGATGGTAGGTGGATGCTATATTATCTTTTCTCTGAAAAAAATAAAAATCATGTATTTGGATAAGTGCTGCCAGTAGAGATCAGATAAATTTCAAAATGTAAGCTCCAAGGATTTACAACTAACCATTGAAACCCCACAATTCCAAATTTTAAACGCCATTAATTCAAATCTTTTGTTATGGTTATTGCCTTGATTGGAAATTAAAGTCTATGTTGTTGAAGAAAGAGTACAATAATGGAAAATTAAACTAATGTTCCCATTGGGGCAATATCTGCTGACTACTAATTCAGGCTCAGTTTGGCTCCAGGCATCAGTGTTTGGACAACACTGCCTGCAAAGTGTCAGCCACACGTTCAAAATAGTGAAGAAAGAAGAAAATCAGGTATGAAAACTGGCATGTGTAAGCTGGAGAATTGGGAACATTGGATTTTGGGTTGAAGTAACACCAAGTTGACTATTTTTAAGCATAGAGCACACCTAACCAACAGACAGCTGTGAATGATTTGCATTACCCTTAGCCATAAAATTCAACGTGGTGTGCCAAGAATCTGAATTATGAGGCAAAGGGAACAGGCTTCCAGTAATGAAGTGTCACACACAAAAGAGAAGAAAAATAATGGAAAATCAATGGTTATCTCCAGTCAAGGGGTTTTCAGTAACGTAGGATGACAATTATTGAGGCATGAATTTAATCCAAAACCATGTGTTTGGTCTTGCTTCAGCCTGCAAACTATAACCTACTTTATGGTGGAAGGCATCCTGCTGAAACAGAAAAATTCACAATTGCTGAACTTCCATTTCCCATAAATAATCTTTTCTAATTGCTGTAATAATACACTTCCTTGCTGACATGATTAGCCCAGCAACATAGGTGCTATTTACCCTTGCAAAAAAATCTGAAACAGTCATGAATGAACTAGGGTGAAATATTTTGGTTTAAGAGGAATGTAGAGGCAATGGAAGCAGAAGAGGTAATATTTGAGTGTATTTAAGTTTAAATTTTTAAAATATAGTCTTTTTATGCTCTCCTGTTTTTCCAATATGGCAGTTTGACAATCTTGTAATAAAATATCCTGGTTTTACCTGCAGCATTAAGCAAACCAAGAGCCATTTTCTGACCAATTGACTTTATTGTCTCTACACAGATTTCATAGTATTGCTTGGGTAATGAAGCAGAAGAAAGATGCTGGGAAAGAACAGCAGGTATCTAGACGGAACAAAATAAAAATGAACTGAATTGTGTCTCTGTGGGGCATGAGAGCTCAGAAGATATCAACCTACAGAACTGCACAAATGGTTATTTGCCAGAAGAGAAAAGTGAACAATTTAACCAAGTAACAACTGAATTCATTATTAGGTTGTTTCTTCTGATGTAAAATCATGAGATTTCAAGAGATAATCCTAATTTAAAAGTACTCATATAGCTCAGAAAACTGTTTATATGGAGGATGGTAGACTGTCCACAGTGGTTTGGAAATTTTGAAGAATTCTTACATAGTCGGCAACTGACTAAAAATAAATAAAAATTTGGCTTTCAATTAGAAATTAGAAAAAATTAAAAAAATATTTACAATTTTTTTAAAGAAAAAATAATGTTATTTTTTGACTGTTCCTGAATTTTTATCTTTCTTGCACAGATTGTGAGCTCCTGTGAACTACAATGAAACGACATTAGGAGGTCAGGAAAGAAATTTCTGGAAGCAATATGCACTACAGTCACATTTTCCTAGCCTTAGTCTAGATCTACAAAAGGCTGCAAAAATGCCATCCACAGGCATTACAACAAACTTTTTTTAAATTTACTTTTAAAACAGGCTTACTTTATCAATATCACCTTTTGCCCTAACAGGACACATATTCCTGTGGATTATACACTTACAACAAATTTAGCTGTCACCTTCTGTTCAATTATATACACTGAACTATTTTCAAGGCCTTATTTGCCTCATTTGTTTTGTAACTAAAAAATGAAAGTAATAATGCAGAAATACCTAATGCAATACTTCAAAAGCAGGAAATTTTTTTCTCCTTCCTTTCAAAAATGAATCTTCACCAGAATCAAGCTTTTCCTGAAGAGTGTTTTCAATGAGCTTTGTGAAACAATAATGAAATTAGTTGATGATAATGTATATTTAGCAGACAATCTGTAAAAAAATACTAAATTTTGTAGTTGAATGATTTATATCACTGTAACTTTGTAAAAAATGCAGTTTAGGACTAGAATTAGAACAATTTCAGAGCAGTAAAATGGGACAGAGTATCTCTTTTTTTTTCTATATGAAAGCTTCCACAAAACTTGTTCCATTTCTAAATGCTTCATCATTTTCCCTTGGAGATATACACAGGTTTATAGAGTAATAAATAAATTCCAAAGTAATTATTTTCCAGAAAGATTTACTAAAGAATATATTAAGGGATTTAATGTGTTTGGATCTACAAAACAATAATATCCAAATCACAAATACTCTGATTATCTCCTCAATTTCCCTAAAACTCGCGACTAAGCAGTGTCACTGCAACTGAACACCACCACTAACAATCATACCCCTCTGCAGCATCTTTCATCTGGAAAGATGCTGAGGAACTTCACTTTTATTGCCTCAATGCAAAGGTCATTCATTTCCAAATGACAGTTTCTTTATACTCTCCTTCCTGTGATGCAAAGACATAGAAATGAAAGATTCAATGAGCTTTCAGGCTAACCTATATTGCTCTACACTTTCCCATTATGATTTGGGGTGACTTCCCTCCCCCACCCCTTGCCCAGCAATGGAAGAATGTAAAATCAGGATTGTACTGCCTGGTCCCTAGAGTCACATTTGATTAAAAATGCAGGAACTAATGTGCCATTGGCCTGCTATGGTCTTAGCCTATAGTTTATTATCCGGTTTATAAGAAACATGTTATTCATATAAGTGGCATTATTAGAACCATAAATTATTGTATAAACATAGATCTCTATTTGTAACTGCTGTGGCTTTCATTATAACTGGCTAAAAAAGTATTCCAATCAGTTGTCTTAGGAATGATCTATACTAATGTCCATGTCTTCTGTCTGTCATCTGGAATTTTTGGCTTTCTAGGGAAAAATAAGTACTATATGAAAAGACAGGTGGAAATAAAGTACAAAAGGAAACTTCCCAATTCATATTTGGCATTCCAGTATAGCTTGGAAAATTGGAGGTTGATGAAGGCCTTGAAAAGAATAAAACTGCAAAGATCTCTCAGCACCATTGTTTCACGTTCCTTTACAGTTTTACTAATTTTAGTAAGTGCTTAGAAGCATTTATTGCCTTGTCAAAACTAGCATAAAAACAAAGGCAATATTGCAATAGAAAAAGTTATTACATCGTAATATTTCGTGCTATAAGTACAGATTTTTTTGGTTGCTCTGTTAATTTTTTTTTTTTTGATGGGAGGATTGAGGATGTGGGTAGGATCCCCTTTAAAGGTAAAAACAACAGCAATGAAATATGAATGGGCTTAAGGTTAGGGTTGATTTTCCAATTAAGTCAGTTGGAACTGCATACCCAGAGTTTTAGATCATTTTAATGAATCCTGAATACACATTTTTCAAATATTTGCTGTTTGTTTGAACCTTTTGCTGTCCTAGATTTTGATACTCAGAGAAGGACTAAAAAACGTATTTCAAACACATTGGTATTCTGTATCAAAAAGATCACTATGATCTTACCACTGCACCAATTTTTAAAATTTCTGTAGCATGACCAGCACCAAGAAGGGTCATATAGAATAGCCTTACCTTCTCTATAAATGGCATCTGTACCTTCAGTCACTCAGAGTTCAAGTAAGCCAGCAGCTACTTGACCTTGCGTTGCTTTAGGGTATGTCATAAAGGCTCATAAAGCAACTTATTTTTGCAGGATTAAAGCATTACAGAAGTGTTTCTAAGAACAGCTCTATCCATGGCCTACCCTTCATTTCCCCTATTGCTTTATCAGTGGAAGGCTGTAAGGAGTACCTGACTGAAGGCAGCAAGTTAGACTAAATTAAACGCATTCGTACATATTTCTCTTAAATTTATCTCATATAATGGTAAGACAATGAATTATTATGCTTCAGATATTATAGTACACATGTACTGAGATTCATCCATAAGACCACTGTGTGAGGGTTTGTTCTGTCTTTCAGACACAATCATGATGCCTGCTGAAGCCACGAGACTCTCAGCCCTCTGTATTCAACAGCATTGACTGACTGTAAGATGTCTTGTGATGTTAGTGGCTTTGCAAACGGAGAGATTATCTGCTCTTTTGTGTAGACATAAAGAAATCTTGCATGCTACACAGTTATACAGCCTCCAACCATTTTTCTGTAGAAAATACATGAAACACACCAAACTTTTGGGGTTTGTTTTCTGTTTTTTTCTTTCAAATTTTCTGACAGCAAAGGAAGGGAAATTTTTAACTGACCTCTGAATGTAGAATGTGACCCTAGCATGTTAATTTAGTGATTAAATTAAACACATTCTGGAATCCTTTTTTTACACATCAGCTGTGTTCATCCACATCTTTCCCTCTAAATAGGCTGACTCTATGCAAACTACTGAGATTAGTCCACGAAAAGTTCCAGGTTCTGAATATCCCTGGAAATTCTCTGAGTAGACAATTGACACCTTCCAAAATAATCTCAGGAAATATTCTAAGAGCTTGAAAATAGAGACAGTCATGTTCAACTGTCTAAGAATGTTTCTGCATATTACCTAAATTATTACTATAACACAGGCAAACAAAGAATTCTTTTAGAAGAGACAACAGTGGGGGATTAGTTGACTAGACTGTATTTTTCTTTCTTAAGAACACACTTTTTCAGGCACTTACTGAAATTTATAGGCATAGTTCTGTCACTGAAACTCCAACAGAGTGGCTCCAAATCTGAACCAATATAGGGTACAGCAGGATTGGATCCCAAGTTTTTCAAACATTTGACACAGTACTTACTTTTATGAGGACCTATAAAAAAGGAAATAAAGTAAACTGTATCGTCCCCTTCATCCCCATGGACAGATAAGATTAAGTCCACATGGATTTCTGGAGTGAAATTGTGGAGGAACAGAGTATAAACTTTCAGGGTTGTGTCTCTAAACTTGAGAAAGAATAATTCTATATTTGTTTCAACAGTTTCATAGGATTCATGAGCAAGAATGGAGCCTGAGTGCTGGCTATTCTCCATGACACTGTTGTACAACTTCATAACCATATGAGGGAAAAAAGAGAAGTATGTAGAGCTGAGTTGTGGGATCTATACTGGATCTGTAATGGAGACAAAATCTCAGTTTCAACTTGTGCTGCTGACATGAAATACAGAGAGGAAATCTGGTTTCCTATGTTTTAGGTGTACACCAAATTCAGCAGACTTTCATGCACAATCTGAATACTTTCCCAAGAAGAGGAATTGATGCTAAAATGCTAAAATAGGTTGCAAAAATACCAACTACAAATTTAATATCTATGTAAGAGAAGTCATTTGAACTCTTAGCTCTCAAGACTCTGTCTTAGGCAACATTTCTAAGCTGTTTATCTCAGTTCATCCGTACAGAACATTCAGATGTTCACTGAAGCACAAAGCAGAACTGTGAGATAATTCATCTGCTGCACAGTATTTAGGATACTTACCCTATAGATGTGATATACAGTCTCTGATCTAGAGAATATTCAAGTAGTTTACACAAAATGAAATAATTTAAACAGAAAAGACTTAAACTAGCTTTAACTCAGATCTAAAACAGGATGATTGAGAACATTGTCATACTTAGATTTGAAATACCTGAAGCAGAGCAGGATGTTGAACCTATTAGCAAAGGAAAATGCTAAGAATATGAGTTATTTTGTAACATGGAAGTATTATTATTTTATGGGTGCTATGTAAATCCACCAACTTCTTTTCTTTTGCTAAATATACTCAAATGATTTTTTGTCTCATATTAAGGAAAAAAAAAAATTTTTTTTGCCAAGTACAGAATCTGAGCCAGAAGTCATTTGGTTTGGTGATAGCAATGAAAAACTCACACTACTTCATTCCAGAAGGATTCCTTTTCAAGTTTTATGGATGTACTGGAAAAATAATTAAACACACAGCTCTGTTGTGAACAAATATTTGACAATGGTATGGGAGTAGTCCATGTGGAGTGTGTTAGGATTCGTAATACTAACAGCAGAAGCATGCCAGCTTTGTAGAAGTTGACTTTTTATGTGAGAGTGATTACAGCTGGAAGCACACTAAAAATTAACAACACATAACTACATAACATTAGCAGGAATTGCAGAACTGAACTGAGTCACAATAAAAGCACAGAAGTTATATTTCAATATTACTTTAAGAATATAAAACCATATGTTTTTCTTGTTGAAATATAGTTTGGGTATATTTTAATGTTTTTTATCAACATGACAAATCTATTTAAAAGTGTGTCTACTGCAGTATTTCTGTTGTGCAAGGATCTTGTTCATATCCAGAAGTGAGTTATGCTCAGATAGGCAGCAATCTATGCACTGGACATTCAGGCACCCAATGTCCAGTGTTCATGTACACTTCCCAGTCAGTCCTGCCATATCAAGCTGAAAGAAGCAAGGGGAAATAAAACGAGTGTGAAAGGAAAATAGAAAGTGAAAGAGATGAGAGCACGAGGTAACAAAATCACTTTTTACTTTGCTGCTTTAAAAACGAGGCGTGAAACTCAAGCATGCTTTTCCTTGGAGTCTGAGTCACCAGAGCCCCTCAGCATTTCAATAACAAATTAGCAGAAGAGAAAACCAACAATATTACAACTACATTGGATCATTCCTTTTGGTAGATTTCTGAATTCTTTTCTCCCTGTATAAGCACAACTCTAAGGCGTAGGAAACTTGGCTGTCTTGTCCATGGAGACCAAATTCAATAGTTATATTGAGCTACTCTGAAGAAAACAGGACAGCAGCTCCCACACATTGTCCAGGAAAGTGAGATGCCAACAAAGCCAGGTAAGGGGGCCTGTGGAAAGTACTTTTACTTTATCTGACAAGGAGCAGAACTGTATGTAGGATAGGAAGGAACTTATCATCACCCACTTGTATCATATTAACTAAATAGGTTTTTTTCTTTTTCTTTTCCTTTTTTTTTTTAATGAAGATTTCTGTTTTAGTAAACAGTGTTACTTGTAGCAATCCAAAATTATTAGTCTCTGATTACATTACCACTGTGTTCAAAGATCGCTTTGACAAGTAGTGTATTTCTAGTGCTGCTGGAACAGATAGGGAACGTGTAGGAGGCAAAGACTGGAAAAAAACCTATTCATAGGTGATTATGGAGGCTAATGCAAAGACTATGCCTGTAAGGAAATTAGAAACGGTGAACCAGATTCACAGCTCATGGAAGTCTCACAATATTACTCAGTGCAGTATCAGTGGGAACAAAGATATTGAAATGAAAACCCAAAGCCCAGAGAAGGGAAGAATTTTCCTAATTATTTTCACTCTGATGTCTAAGATTCATTCTACAGTTTATAGTACAGTGAGGGTACTTGAGTTTTCAGAGAACACTATGTAAAAAAAAATATGTATCCTCATGTATAATACTAAATTCTTATACTAATCAATGTGCTTACAAAACATTCTACTCATAACTTCTGGTCTATCACTGTTTTCAGATCTGGTGAAATTCTTAGATCAATGAGTGCTATCTCTATCTGAACTTAGTCTTGTAAACTCTTTTCTAACTTCAATTTCCATGCAGAATTTCAGTGTAACATCCTCCCACATAATTCAGGATATTTATAACATTGCTATTCGCCTATTTATAACATTGCTACTTCATCAAGCTTATTTTACTTTAGACCAATTTCAACCAACTCCTATTAAGACAGAAGGCCAAGCCCTTATTTGCTTGGCTTTATGTTCCTTTCTTTTCTGTACACCTTTGCTATTCCTTACTAACAGCTTAATTTGCTAATAAGAGTAATTTATAGTCATGAAAAACAATTTCATTGAACATTAATGAAGGAGATGACACAGGAGACTTAGGCATCTCTTAGAGAGACAACTTCCTAGAAAAATTGAAATCCCCCCTTAATTTACTATTATTGAAATACCTTCTATTTGCATAGTTGAAAATAATTCCCAGGCAGTAATGCTTTACAGGCAAAGCATTGCTGTCCAAAATGATATCACAACACACATTTTTTCAATTTGGGTGGCAGACATGCTACTGGAGGTTCAGGAAAAGCCACACTGCCTGATATTAGTGCTTGTTTTCTATGCAGCACAGCATGAAAGATCTGGCACGTGTTCTGTGCTTCTGACTTGATGCATATTTTCTGCATTTTCTTGACTGTCTAAACCAAAAATAATAGGAAATTCAAGTGTTTTTCATCATGATCCTAAATCATTCACACGTGTGACTAAGTCTAGGTGCCACAAAGTTATACCTCATTTAGCTGTTGTTCATTCAGCAAGACCCGAATCATTTTAAACTAGATTTCACATAATGACAGAATATGCTGAGTTGGAAGAGGACCCATCAGGATCATTGAATCCAACTCCTGCCCCTACCCCTGCACTTCCCCTCATGAGGATGTTGTAGACTACAATGAGGTCCCCTCTGTCTCCACTTTTCCAGGCTGAACAAACTAAGTGACCTCAGCCACTCCTTATACAGCTTCCCCTCCAGACCTTTCACCATCCTTGTAGCCCTCCTTTGGACACTCTCTAATAGCTTGATGTCCAACTTCATAGTGAAATTCTATATGAAAATATATTTGAAAGAGTTTGTTATTCCTTTAAGCAATTTAATTTCCTAATTTACTGTTTCAAACTAAACCAATTTAATTAAGAGTTAAACTCTATGAAAAATATCTACATAAGGGACTTACGCCAGTTTGAAAGAACTCTTTAAAAGCTGAGCTAGAAAAATAGAACTAATTTAAATTCCAACACCAAAGTCCATCCCAGTGAAAGCAAGAATATGAGTGTGCATTTGGAAGTCAGTTGGGTTTATTTGACTTAGGAAATTGTTTCCCAGACTTCAGTAGTTAAAAATTTGGCTTAAAAGCTTCATTACCTGGAGGATCACGTCAATTTTCTTGTTACTGACCCAGCCTTCAAAATCAATATGAAGCTCACAAACAGTAAGGCAAATTTTCAAAACTCTCCTTTATACCATTTTAGGGCCAATCCTTACATAGGCATTTAACAGAAATTTTGTAAGCACTTACAGTAGTAAAAGTAGAAAAGTATTGTGTTCATAAGGGATTTTGAATTTTATAGAAATAGGGCTATACGGGCAGCTTAACCCACTTTGTATTGATTTGAGGAAAAGGAAAATCAGGACTATGATCAGTATAAGACTTTAGTAAGTATATATCAACAGATCAAATAAGGAAAAGTAACAATGAAGTTTATATTCTGTTGACTTCATATAGTCAGTAGTTGGCTAAGATGATGACAGAACATACACAAAGATGGAAAAAGATTGTGGGCCCTTTGATATTTAGGAGGCTTGAGATTTTTGAAGTAGTCAGCAGTAGCTGACCATTTAGTCATCCAAGACTGATGAAGGTATCTTACTCACAAATGTCTTTCTACTGACCTTCCTCTGGCATCATCACTGCGCAGTTTGTCAAACCAAGAAAATATGACACTTATAAAAATGTCTCAAGTATTCAGCCACACTCCCAAATCAATCCTCTAATCAAGGTTTGGGGACTCAAAAATGCAAAAGGCTTCCTTATCTATGGAACAAAATGAAAGTTTCAAGAATCTGTACCCTCAAGTATCTATACTTGCATCTTCAGGCAAGATTGGACATGACAAGCCTACTTTCAGAGAGTATTCTGGAATTGACTGTAAAAATTTGATAGGGTTACAATAACATTTAATACTGGAGTATTTAGGCATCTATTCAGCTTGTTAACTCACCAACTAATTAAGCCTTCTAGGACAAGATGCTAAGCAGGACAGTAATGTGAGAAGCGGACACAGAAATGTATTAATAATGGACTTAAAGAGAAAAAGAAAATTATCAGTTTTTTAACCTGAAAAGGAACACAGAATCTGCCACTGGTTTTCCAATCTAACTAAATAGTACATCAGGGACAGCATTTCAGGCAAACAGCTTATCTGAAAGAGCAGTTCCCTGATTAAACCACCAGTGATAAATCACAGGGTATTCTCTAGTGCAATGCACTGTTTTAGCCATACCAAAATGAAAGAAAAGGATATGAAATGCTAGGCCTTAGAGACTCTATATGGTGAAAGGGAGTTTTGAAGTCTACAGAGAATTGTTCATGTGTGAAAATATTTAATTTGTTTCTACTTTTTTTTGTTTTAATGATCTCAAGGTGGTTAGTACTTTTAATAGTTTTGACCCACTCTGCAGAAACGAAGAATGATTCTAGAAGAAAACTACTAGGTATGATCCTGATTAAAGCTGTACTATCACAACAACTTCTTTTTAATACCTAATTTAATTTTTAATAACAATGTAGTATCTACAGTTTAGTACCACTAGTTTTACTAAATTAGGGAATACAAAATTTAAAATTATAGAAATCAGATTATCTTAATTTGATCCTTCAAATACTGATTATTATTTTATATATATGTACATATACTATGTATTCATATGTGACTGTGTATGTCAGTCTTTAGTATAACCTGTATTTATCTGAATTGTATTCTTATATAATTATCTGTGAATTTCCTGTCACTTTTTATTTTTACCACAGAACCCATCTCATGTATTGCTCAGGACAGGCATTGTTCAATTAGTAGTTACTTTTTCACAGTTCAACTTTGTCCTTGGGCCTCATTAAAACACACCAATCAAAGAGTGCACTATATTTTACCTTGAAGGTACAAATTTTTAAACCTTCACCACTGTTGGAATTTGGGGTTTACAAACAGGAATGAAGCTGGTTTTAAAGGACACTGGAAGGTCTTCAATGATCCAAGGAAAAAAAACACCCAACATCAGCACTTTGTCCTACAAAGAACATAATAAATGCACTGTGATGAGCAAGTCAACAAAAGTTGACTTTTGTTGTGGTTTCCCTTGGAGCCAAGACAGAAAATGCGATTACAAGACTGGAATCATCCAGTTTGCTTTGGATGTAGTCAGGAAAAGGTCTTGCAGCTCAAAGTGGTCCTAAAACCATGATGCTGGCTGTAACTGATAGCACTATATATGACTAATTGCAAAAGGCTCTGGAGACCTCCAAGGGGATTGAAGGAGAAAAACATTAAAGCATTTCCCAGAGATTCATCCCATGTCATGAGCAAAAGCAGTCAGGGGTCAGAAGAAGTTATAACCTTCTTGTACAGCAAAAAGAAGGATGTGCCCTTGTTAGAGCTTCCTGGAATCAATCTTCCATGAATAGCATGGCTAACATAGTGAGGAGGGGTAAACATAAGAAGAAAGAGGAGAGGTGAAAAAATACATGTATACAGCTATGTACTTAGAACTAAATTATGAAGTAAGGATCCTGCATCACCAAAGCTCTGATGGACACAAAGGACAAACTATTTAATTTCCACCTAGGTAATAAACAGGTGACAATGGAATTTTTCATGTCTGAGATTAGTTTGACCTACTTCAAAATTACTGACTTTGGATTATAATATTTCAGTAAATCCTAAATGAAATTGTTCTGTAAGATTCACCTTACCAGAGTCTTTCCATTGATGATTATAACCTATATAGAAAGAAATCAGTGGGGAAAAAAGGAGGGGGAAGGTACAGGATGTTAAAGATAACTTTAACAGTTTATAAGTTACTAAAATTGTGAAACAAATAAAATTAGTAATTAGGAGTTACTGTAGTAACGAATAAAGCTCTATATGTGTGGGTGTAGATCACCAAATAACACTAAGAATGGGATGATCAACCTTTATAAGACCAATATGACGTATAGGTGGAAGAAGATGCATTAATGTCAGTGATTTCAATTCTTACTGACACATATTGGAAGCCACATGCAGGGAGCCCCTCAATACTTTCAGGATTTACAAAATTATAAAATTTAATCTAGAGAAAATGTGACAACAAATATAGATTGTCTTCACAAGGAGAGAAGCATTGATCTCAGAGCAAAAATTAACAACTGGTAGAGTACAAAATATAAGGAGTCAATTACGTCTGAGAGTGTAGAGCAAAATCCCAACCTCTGCCATATTTACAGTTCATTTAATATTATAAGCTAGTTTCTTGAACTTGATAACAATTAAGAGCAAAGTCTATTGGGAGAAAGTAATTAAATGTGACTGATAGTTGGGAATTCCTTAAGCGCCAAAAATGTCAAAACTTCTGCTGAGAAGGAAGGCTCTGCTAGCTACAACAGACATGGAAAGAAACTGAGAGCATCAGTTAATTAACTAATAATTATGATAGAAAAGAGGAGGACCTGATAGTCATAAATATATAACAAAAAATAACAAAAATATACAATTTGCAAGTGAAGCAAAGAGAAAAGGAGAAATCTACAGTTTAAATATTTATGTCATATAAGAGTGGTTTTAATGTCAGCCTGTCAATTTTAGTTCTTGAATACATACTATTTAAACTTTTTAATAAATCACTTGAGGAAAGATAACGTAAATGTATTATTATAAAATTTTCTAATGACATAAAGATCAAGAGAATCAGTAGCAGCAAAAAGACTACGTCACATATGCAGAATGAACTCCCTTTCTTGGTAAACATACTGTGGGAAAATGATGTGCATTTCAACATTGCCAAGTGGAAAGAACATAATTACGAACAAGGAATGTAAGTCATTCTTCAGGATTGGGAATTCTAAGGAATGAGAGAAATATTGAGTGACTTAGAGGTCAGCGTGGATAATTACCTGAACATGAGTTTTCATTGTGGAATACTGAAGTCCTTGAAAGTTTTAGTAAGAAAATGCCAAATATGAGTGAAGAGAGGATGTTATATCTGTACTGTACCAAGGCCACCAGTGTAAGGTTGTTGCATTCAATTATGTGTTTAAAGAAAGATGATGAAAAATTATAAATGGTTCAGAAAAGTCAAGAAATATGATTAAAGGACCAGAGTACATCTCTTACTGAGGAAACAAAACAAACCAAAGAACCAAATCAGAAGAATAGTTTAGTTTCCAAAATTGAAGGTTAAGAAGTGACATGATCAGTGATTAAACGTTCTTTCCTGATGAAATCTGATAACAGAGACATAAGGACAATAATCCCTTCTTATTATTCTTCCCAAACAACATCAGCATTTCTGTGGGATGATTCTGATTCCTAGTGATGCATATTTTAATGCCTCAAAATCCTTTCCTGAAGGTAACTTCTGATCTCCACATGATTCTAATTCTCAGTCTCAGAATGAGAAAGAGCTGGGCAATTTTTACCATAATTATCTGTTGAAAACTTTACCTTGAGGCCTGACAATGAAAAGTGGTTAAAAGCAGGCTGTCTTCTAAGCATCTAAGAATGCACCATGCACAATCCTGACCTGAGGTGTCACCTTCCAAACTATTTGCAAATTTTCTGTGGTTTGGATCCATGTGACCTCACAGAGTTTCTCAGGGGTGGAATAATGCTCTAATCTCTATTTTATAACTTGGCTTCTATGAAAAACTGTGCCTCTGCAGCTTATCCAGAGTCACAAATAAAGCAGTAGCTGGTGATAAGAATATAAAAATGAATTTTTGACTTCTAACTCCTGTTCAAGTTATCACTAGACTTCCCTGATAATATATAGTGTTCACCAGTTACTTCATTATATTCATGTTATAATATTTCCTATTCAGAACTCCTCAGCCTTCATTTCACAATTTATTTAGTAAAAAAAAAAAAAAAAAACAAAAACAAACCCAAAAAAAACAACAACAAAAACAAACAAACAAAAGAACAACATTAAAATAAAGGCAAAATATAAGCACTGTGAGAAATCCGGTTTCTGAATTATACAGACACGAAACCTCAAGCAACAGGAGAACCTCCATGTAAAAAAATTAGTTCTCCTTTAAATTGTAGAGGAGGGATAGGTGATGTCTGAGTGGGATTTTGAGGTTCCTAGTCCCAAACTTAGAGACTTGAGCCTCCAGCTTTAATCCTAGGCACTGGCACACGGTGCATATGGAGAAATTTCCATGTGCTGCAGTTTATGTTCTAATCTAAACAGTACAATATAAACTGGGGCATGTGTTATTTCACAGATGACACAGTTTTCAAGTTATGCCTGTTTAGTAGTGTCCCAGGCTCTTGGTTCCCACACGTTCCACGACTTTTTCATTTTCCAGAACTGTCATCAAAAGCAGCTTCAAACTGCTGGAGAATACTGAGGGAAAAGAGTGAAAGATATGTAATATATTTAGATAATAAATTGTGATGGATCTGTGTTATGACATTATCTGTTACTCTTATGATAGGTCAGGATTGCAGTCAGGCAGTTTAGAACAGTTAGTTTAAGAAAACAAAATTGTTCCCAGTAGATTTCCAAAGGCCATTACAAGCAATAGAGAAAATCTCTTTCCTCATCCTCTTCTCCATTTCTCACTCTCTGCCTTCTGCCACAATGAATCACAATCATATACTTCCCCCTCTCTCCCAGAAATTAATTTTCTCCAAACTCAGCAGAATATTTTCTTCAAAATTATATACCTGCCTACCCTGATATTGATATCAAGGGTAGGATTTTGGTGTTTTGTTTGCTGTTTTCATATTGATTTCAACCCAGTCAGCTAACTTTGCATTTTTAATACAAGTCACATTTGTTGAGTAAGGGAATACATGCTTTACCATGTCTTATATAACTGGCATAAGCTAGGATTCATATTTCAAGCCTCAGCCCTTGATTTTTCAGTTTTCATATTTGTAGAAACATCCTTAGTCCTTTCATGAATTATCAGTTATCAAATGCAGTAGAGGACTTTTAGTTTCTATGTAACATTTTTCTACAATACCATTGAATATTTTCATGCAGTGTGACATATCATATGAAATTTAGTTTGCCTCCTAGAGGTGTAATTCTCAATATGGATGGGAACAGAAAGAAAAGTACACAACAGCAAAATGAAAACAAGGTGTTAAAACATTAGTTTAGAGATGTGCTTTTCAAACAGGGTCTTTTCATAGCTCATTTGTTGTCAATCACCAGAAAAAATACCTGAAAGTTACAGATGCTTTGAAGAAACATGTGGAAATAAGTTTACAACTCATTTAAAATACAAAAATCAGATGTTGCTCTAGTCTGAACCTGTTACAGTTATACCAGTTACAAACTGGGAAAGACTTGGAAGTTACAACCTTCATTGCTTAGAACCAAGGAGCACATATAGATTTGCCTGCTACATGTTGCATCCGTGCCTAGTCCGAAATTTCTGGCAACTATGATCTCTTCAAGGTTCAGGTCAATTAAAAAAAAAAAAAAGTATAAAAAAATCTTTTGATCCCAAAGTCTGATGGGTTAATCTATGATTACACAGCATGTCACCATGCACTCTAGGATTGTTAAACTATTACAGACACCTTCTGAAGTTTAGAAAAGTTGGATTCCTTTAAACTGTCATCCATAGGTAAATTTAGTCTCAAAGTTTTTGTTAACAAATTTAGCTGAAATTTTATGTTCGAGTCATCAACATTCAAAGCTTAATTGCGTAATCTCTCTTGGTTTTGCAGAGATTAAAAGGATTTTAATGATAAATTGAGAAATATAATTTCTCTTTTTGTTTTCTGCTATGCACTTGTAAAAATGGCTTTTCTTGTTTCCACAAAAATCTGTTAGAAGCACAGCATCTTGTTTCAAAGAACATAAATAACTCAGAGCAAGTTCCTGATCCCTTTAGTTGATCAGACATATCCCCTCCTGTACACAGAGCAATGAAACCAACAGAGTAATGCAGGCAAGTACACGTGTTAGTAAAATTATCAGCCTTGTGCCTTCACTCATTTGCAGTAATGAGGAAAGAGACACTGCTGTATCTGAACTCTATGGTTTCGTTTTATTTCTGTAGGAGGAATGCCAGTAGAAAAAAGACTTTAATTATCCTTGCTAATGTCTGCAGTGCAAAGAAGTCCATGCTTTTAATTATGAGCTATATCATGGAAGGGTTTTATTTGACTCTTTTGTAGCAATGACTGTACGTGGGAACAGTCACCATCATGCCCACATCCTGGGCAAAATTCAACTCAACCAACACCATCCAGACAATATATCTAACAATTTTCAAGATTTGGATATTGTCCCAATCTTGCAGGCTTTTACTTCATGTAAATAGTTTAAATCAATCAATACAACTAATCACATTTCCTTAGCTGAATCCTATTCAAACTTATGTTTTATAAAGTTTATAATATTTTTATATTTTATATTAATTAAAAATTATATTTGTAGATTGAATACAATACTTATGGTTATTTGGAAAATAATCAACTATAAGAATCTTCTTATAATAATTATCAATGTAAATTATCAAAACAACGTTAACTCAGATCATAACAGCATCAGGAACCAGGATTCAGATCCAGAGAATTCAGTCATCTGCTACTATAATTCTGCAAAATATTTGTGGTTGACCTGATAAGATCAGCATGTAGAAGTGTTGCTATTTCCCTGTGAAGTGATTGGGAATAAACACCACACTGGTCAGTGGTGACTTCAAGATGGGAACTTTCTGAGTTCATCATAAATCCAATTTTCTTAACAGTTAAAGGTAGATTTGCAAGGAGTAAATCCCATCTCTGACATTTAAAATTTCTCAAACGTTACTCCTCCTTTCTTACATGGGAAGTTGAGCTTTATGGGTCATTAGTTTTCCTCCTTCTCAGGTGACTTGTTTTATTACTTGCATGCCTGGTATCAAAGACAAGCACTACTTTCAACTTTTTTTTCAGCTGGGTTAGTACATCAAGTTCTAACCTGGGAAAGGCACGTTCTTGGTTACAGTGTCTCCCTTGCCAGGTGAGTAAAGGCAGTGTTCCTGCTTTGGCTGGCACTTAAATCAAGCCCTTCAGTTGATTCATTAATATCAGTCTACAAACTTCTATGAGCTGTGTGAGAGCTAAGTTAACCTGCAGCTGAAACCAACATACCATTGAGAAAGAGCATTCCCATTGCCTGTGCCAGCTTTGTCTTCTGCTAGAGTGTCATCTGCCTTTAGGCAGGACAGCATATGAATATAATTAACATAATCTTTGGGGGAAAAAAAAACCAAACAAACTAATTTCAAAACCAAACCCAAAAAACTCCTCCAAGAAACAAACAAAAAAGAAGATTGAGTGAAAGGCATTTCCACAAGCTACGTGGTAACAGCTTTCTTCTGACAAAGCTTTTTGCCAGACAGAACATCGTCTACTGAAACCACAGAATCATTAAACTACCCAGTTTGTCATGATTTTTTGAGTTATATTTACGGTAGTTCTTCTTTTTCCATCTCCCCCTCACATGCTTTAAATCAACTAAGCACTGGTTTCTGTTCAAAGCCATAGAGAGGTCACGAAAGCTGAAGAAGCTACATGTGGTGGAAAGAATCTCTTCATGCATTTAAAAGACATATTCATGACAAGCTAAAAAAATAAATGTTAATTATTTTCCTTAATGGCACACTATCTCAGCTCCTCTATGCTGTAAACTATGACCAGAGTAAATCATGAACACTAATGAGAAAACAGCAGAGTGAGGAGAAAGAAACTTTGGTTTTGGCTCAATTACTGACCATAAGAGGCTCCCAAGGTGCTGTCAGAAGATAAATTTTAAATTGCTAAAACAGTTGGGACTCCCACTGCATGTAAAAAAAGCTGTGTTCATGTATAATTAGAGGATTACGACCTATTTTCCTACTCAGGTGCTGATCTGTAGGTTTTGCTAAGCAGCTTCAGCTTATATTCAGTTCCTGAGGGGGCTTATTCTCATTCTAGATAATTTCTTTAAATCAGTATAAAAAGACAAAACCTGATAGTATTAAAATCAGAAATTATTACTATTCCATTAATTACTATTTATTTTCATCATAAAATATCCTTTCAGTGACTAGTACTTGAATAAATAGGTATCCTAAATTCTGTCATATCCTAAATTTCCATCATATCTATTTTGTTATATTTTTTATTTCCTTGTTTACATTTGCAACATTTTTTTCAACTGCCTATATTTCAATGGTTCTGGTCTGCTCTCTTACACAGATTGCAATTTGCATCATTTTTTAATTACAAATATTTTACACCATCAATTTTAGTAACTAAAAATATAATCTTTTTTGCATTTTTTCTTATTTATAATTTCTTTTGCATATAGTGAGCATAGTGTCTAAGTCTTCTTCAGACTGGTCAGATGGTCAGTTATTAAACTAAACCCAAGATCCAATTCCAATACTATGAAAATCATAATAGGGTGGGAAAGGATGAAGAATTATGAAAACGGTACAAGAACATAATTTAAAACTATTTTTGTGTCTGAGCTTGTACCTGTTGATGTTATAGTAAGAATAAACCTCAGTGATAACTACAAATAAATTTCAAAGAGATCAAAGAATCAGTTAAAATATGTTGCTTTTTCAACACTCAGAGTATAAATCACTTAAAAGATGTGATCCAAAGAATGAACTTAGCTGACACAAAAACAATTTAATTCAGCTATGCTCTTCATCTTCATTTTCCTTTTTTGTTTTTCCTTATTTTCCCATTTGTTTTCCCTCTGATACTCCTTCTGTTATTGGTAGCTAATATCACCAGCTGCTTATCATCAAAATTATTAAGCTCATTATCTTCTGAACATATTCTTCTGTGCCAGTGTAGCAACAGGATGGATAATCTTACATGCCATCCCTGTAACTATATATGGCTTGAATGAATTCTAACTACTTTGTAAGTAGGAATGAAAAGAAATCTGCATTTGTTAGTTATTACTGCTTGGTTTTCTCAAATACTTTCTGTTAATAAAAGTAAGTTACTAGTGATTGAGGTAATCAAAAATACTAGGGGATGGCAAGACTTCAGATGTAAAGCTTTATTTTTGTTTTCAGTGTAGGTTATTGAGCAGAAGTACACTGATTTCACATTAAATTCTACTATTTTAAAACAATATAAAAAACCTCACAGTAAAATCTGTTATCTAACGAAATCCAGTGATGAGGTATGGCATTGAAAAGGCTAATTTCTTGTCTTTTACCAGCTTTTCCAATGCATGTCTGCCCAGAAAAAGCTTTTTGATGGATATGAAAACACATGCACACCAAAAAGAACCAACTCCCACAAAAATATAAACTGCAAAAGTCATAGATAGTAAGTCTCAGAAGTCACAAAAGGCAAAAAACCTATTTCTAATGCATATTCCCTCTTGTGAACCCTTACTTGTCTCT
>NW_016690200.1:968911-999836 GCF_001604755.1 Lepidothrix coronata
GGTTAAGGGAGAGTTCACCTGTACCCATAGTACTATGCCTTGTTGTCTATGGACATTACATTAACAACTTCAATGGGGTGTTGATTTGTCAGCCCTGGAAAACCAAAGGGAACAAAACACAAAACAGTTGCTCTTTGCTCTGCTTTCTCCTCGTGAGCCACACAAAAATTTTTGCTTGTGCCCATAAAAGGCAGAACATCCCCCAAATGTGGGCTCTGCTGGCAGAAGCTGTTTTACAGCAGAAAGTAGGTCACTGTATATACACTGGGGTAGAAGATAATTGTGGGCAATTGCAGCAGGATTGGGCTTTGTTGAAAGCTCCTGCACTTTCAGAATGTAAAACTGAAGCCAAAGCCTATAAACTGTTGGACATTTTGTGCAGATTAACCATCATTTTGTTTATGTTAACTGTAATTAGACCACATTGCAAGACATCACCACGCAAACAGACTTTATTATAGTTCAAGATTACTTTTTAGGAGTTTTGCAAGCCTATGATAATTGTGGGGTGGTTCAATTTCCACAATATATGGAAGAATTACCTATGGTATGTGGATATTTTGTTTATTGTTGTTTTCCTTCAGAGCTATTTCCATATGATTTTCCTATTGTGCAATAAACAAAATAGCTTTATCCTTGAAATAGTTCTATTATGGAAGTTTAAGTGTCAAATGTCTTTCTATTGCTTGGGCCAATGTTAAAATATTCACCATTAGAGCCAAGCATTAGTTAGCACAAAACCAGCAAATTAAACCTTTCATTCCTTAAGTGCTTTTCTTTATCTGTAAGACTAAAAAATATCTTTTTAGCTGGCACCCGTGGCTTTGGGGAGTGTTTTGCAGCGCATTTTTGCAAATTCTTATTTCAGGTTTATAGGCCTCACAGCAGAGATTGCAGAAGACCACACAGTTGGAACGATCATTTTTCTTTGCATTAGCAGAATACATTTGGAATGGCAGCAGCTAACCTTAGGGGAACCTGGGCTAATGAAAGATGCTTCATGGAAAATGTTTCAACATTTAAGAGGGAGTTTTGAGGGGAATCTTCAAAAGTCAAAAAATCACAGTCACAACCAACCAAATTGTGCTCCTTATTACCAGTGTTTGGGTTTTTTTTCCAATTAGGCCCCTATCTCCCAGTCTTCAGTCTTTTATAAGAACATTGCATGGATTAAAAAAAAAAAATCATTATCTAATAAGTCACAATTAGAAAATTCTTTGTTTAGGTGCAGTGAAACAGATGCTTATGCATGAGAGGGACTTTCCCTGCCACAGCAGGCTGGCTTGCCACAGTATTTGGAAAAAAGGTATGTTTAAGTAAAGGACACATCCACAACAAATATGTGTAGATCATAGACTCTAAAAATTCCTTGAGCATTTAAGAGAAACTTGTTGTATTTTTTTTAATTGATGTGTACTTACAAAGTAATGTGATTTTTTTTTTATCTATATGAAATATATGAACAAGAGCTGTTGCTTTAAAAGCTCAACTTTTTTTTAATTTATCTTTTGGCAGCTCACTTCATAATCACATCATAAAGTATCATTGAACTTGAGTTAGAAAAACTATTATATCATCTCTTTAATCCTCTTTCAAAGTGAGCATGTGATACAGTTCTCCCACAGAGACTAGTGCAGACAACTGTCTTTTGCAGAAATATAGGAACATGGGTCAGTCTCATCCATATTCATTGCCTTTCTAGGCACATCTTACACAAGGAATGAATTTGGAGCCACAAACAGTAGTTAAAAATAAATGCTTAAAATCTAGCCCCATATACTGTTTTCATTATATGTCTGAATAATACAAAAACAGGGAATGAAAATGCAAAGCATATTGCCATGATCTGTAAGTAGCACCATTTATGAATACAGTAGTTCAAATAGTTTTCAAATAAACTGTCAGCCAGCCAAAGACATCCTCTGTGAAAACATAAAAAACACATACCTTATTTTAAATAAATAAAAAATTGCTTTATGGGTGTGTTCTCCATAATTTCAAACAAGATGGATTAATGCAAATCAAAAGCTAAAGAATTGAAATCACTGAATTATAGGAGTTTGTCCATCTAGAAGACTTAGACACACAAAAGAGGAAGCAAGCTAAATCTGGAAACCGAAGACTATATCAACCCAATGTTCAACACCACAAAGCCTGGATAATTTCTAGAGTGTGTAAGCCTGCTCCATTCTTCCTGAATAGTCATAAAATCCTCTGAAGAACTTTGATATTTGCTCAGTCACAATGTTTTTTTTCTGTGTTCAGGATAAACTAATCCGAGTATATACACAGCTCTTTAATAAGTAGATCACAAACATTCCTACTGTAATAATTTAAAAATAGTCCATAGTCTCTTATTAATATCATTAGCTTGCAAAAGTCAGTTTGAAGATCTGGAGCAAAGGCATCATATTACACAAAGAAATCGTCCATCCACTCCACATTGTAGTAATCATTTTTTTAATACAAGTAATTTCATAATGATTTCAATTTCATCACGCTGAACTCTCAGAAATCTTCTTTTTAAATGAGGAAGGATTATCTTTACAGAATAAGAGATTTATTGTCACAGTTTTAATGTCACATTGTTCCTTGCTCTCTGTTGAGACTGGGATGACGATAGTAGCTTGTGCTTCCATTTAGCTTCCATTTGCTTCCTTTTGAAGATTAGGAAAAGGGATTATGATGGTCATGTAGTCTGGATGCAAAGTTTGAATATTGAGACATATTGATTAAAATAAAAAAATCAAAATCCTATTAATTCAACATCAATATCTTTATCAATCCTCTTAGCCATAGGAATTTAAGAAACATTTCAAAAGTAGAGCACATGATTCTTACAGACTTTAAAAAAATATTTGTACAGCAACTATATGGAAACTCTTTTTCTGTCTTAGAAACTTATAATTTCTTACTTAGAGTTGGTTATTTCTTTAATATACTAATGTCATCCAATACGCATCCAGGCCATATTCGGTATTTGACTGTAGATCCATTTGGCAAAAAATAATTATTAAAAAAATAAATAAAAGCCCAGGGCATGTTGAAAGTTGAAATAAAAGAAATTTATCATGTGATGTTGGTCATGTCCTAAAATGTTGCATTGCAAGAACTAATATGACACAGTAAGATTTAATTTTCTGTTTCATATAATTGACAGCAGTTGAAGAAACAAAAGAGAGTTTGCAAACTTCTTTGATTTGGTGTGTGGTTGGGTCTGATCAAGTTCAGATTATCAGAAAAATATGGCCAAATGAGAGCTACTGTAATTCCCTTAACTTTAGGATCATGACTTCAGGTCATTAATGAATTTAAAACACATTTGAAACAGAAAAATTAATATGTTTACCATGGAATTATTGTTGTTTCCAATTACATAGCAATAAGTTTCCTAAACTGAAGAAACCATGAAAAATCTTCCATATTTCTCAAACAAACAATAAATTTCTTCATTTCAAAAATTCAAGTTTTCCCTAGCACTGGAAGGCATAGTTAATCAAAATTCTGGAGTCTGTGCTTTAAATCCAGGAATTATAGCCTGATCTTTTTCCCCATGCAAAATATTAACCTTTGCCAAGTACATAAGACAATAATTAAAACCAGGTCTAAATCCTTTATCAATCAAGATTTCAAAGATGTTGCAGCAGACAGATGCTATTTCAAGCTAAGATGAAAGTGTCACATTATCATGATCACAATTTGTGCAGTGGGTATGGCTCTACAACCATAGTTATACTGAGGGAAGATTTAAAAATTGTGGCTTTGTTTGAAAAAGGAGAACCAGCTCCCTGCTTGCAATTAGTAGGTGAAAAGCCAGGAGAAGAATTTCACTGATACATACTTTGAAAAGGAACCTTACATCTGCAGTTGATAGGCTGGAAGTGAATCAGAGCCTCCAGAGAGAAGGAATAGTGCTTGTGCCTGAAAAATGATCATGATACCTCAAGGGAATGAATCTCTTCCAAGCGCTATTTCAAACTGGGCTGGCCAATAGGCAACAGAAGCCAGAAATACAGGGAGGGTGAGGGTGTTTTTTCTTTTTTTTCTTGCTATGGTCTGTATGACCAATTTAAACTGCAAATAAGGAGAAAATGAAGAGTGCCCTTCCACTCCAGAAATCAGTATAAAAAAAGCTGTAGAGAATGTAGCTCGTCAGTTTATTTTATGTTCTTTGAAGTGAACAAATATTTCTTTTATTAATTCTTATAAACTATGCATCTAAATACAAATGCTATAGCCAAAGTCAGTCCAGACATGATCTGGCCATTTAGCTGTTGGATCCTCTGATTACTTGACTTACACTGGGATTCTTATTGCTTTTCAACTTCTGTGGTGATTTATCACAGTCTTAACACATAGTTTAACTAAAATATGTCTGTAAATACAGATTTCAAAACCATAGGGCAGATTTGTTACTCTGTCATTATAGTTTAACATTGAAATACAAAAGTAGGAGTCTCATTCTAAAGTCATTTATTTGCTTTAAAACTGTATGGTTTATTTCAAATTATGAGATAACAATGGCTTTGACTAGATTTTCTGAAAAATCCCTGAATGATGTTTAAACTGTTGTCCCAAGCTATTGTCTACTGATGATACCACAAATAAAGTATTGTATATGTTGTCTCATCTCTTTCTGCTAACTTTTTATGTAATTTACCATATTATTATTCAATTTTTTTAGTCTTTTAAAACATATACAAAAATATTTCGTGAAATATTAAAAAATATTTTATAAATTTTTAATTCCAGAAGGAATTTATAACACAATTGTTTCTTGGTATTCAACCCTAATCACTAGTATTTTGCAGGGAATGGGAACATTTTTAACATACATTCCTAGAGGAACTTTCTTCTTAACCTCAATGTGATAACAATTTGCATGAATATCGAAGCTTCTATATACAGGTTGACATTATTCAGTACTCAGATAAGGTAACCCATTTATCACATTGTTGAGCTCTTCAGTCAGTCTACAGCTGAGCAAATTTCTTTGGCTTTCTTTTCCCAGGACAATTATTGTAGATATATTACCTTCATGGGAGATGTTAACCAAAAGCACTGCTTTCTTTCAGCCTTGCACTGAAAGTCCCTCTTGTCATATAAGAAATATGAAACACATTGTTTAGATTTCACCAAACCTAAATCACCACAAGGAGGATAGAAGGGGCAACTTGAACATTGACTAGAAATTTAAATTAGGAAAAGGCAAACCACCCAGGAGGGAAGCTTTCCTAAGATATCTTAAAATAATAAATAAGGAACTGCTCTCTCATCAAAGGCAAACCCATCCCCTTGCCAATGCAACAAAGCACAAGAATAATATAGTTGGCACTCTAAAACTCATAAAATTTGGGAGTTGCTGAATTCAAGCTTTCTAATCTTCCCTGTAGCTGCTGTCTACCTGCAAACCTGTTATTGAAAAGAGATCCAGAGGGACCACCCATCCAGAGTCTGCATCACCAAGCAAGGAAGTGCCAAGTTTAATCCTTAGGGGAGCTTTTTACCCCCACCATATCCAACGCTTCCATCAAGCTACAGGATTGAGTGACAGGAGATTTAATGTTTTGTAATGAGAGGCTAATTTTTCAGGAATTATACTTGGGGGCAAAGGGGTCTCTGTAGCAGAGCTGTGTCAATGAAAATGCCACAATGGTGATATCACATCCAGGTTGCTAAGATTACCACCTACTGATGTCCCAAAGGTGGAGACTAAGGAATGAACTTCATAGATTTAGCCATGAGTTCATGTTACAGAATGCAACCATATGCTGGCACTTAGGTTGGAGAAGCAAAACTCTCAGCCACAGAAGGAACTGATAAGACAAAGCAGGGAAGAGAGACAACCATGTATAGATATAACGGTATCATTCTTACATTTACATAAAAATCAGGAGATAAGATTCATTGTATTTTTCAGAGCAAAATAACTTTTCACTTAAATATGTTGAAACACCACATGCCAGCTATTCTAAAGAAAAATTCTAATTTTTAATTTACTATTCAGTAAAATAGTTTAACATGGGTAGAGCAGAGGCTACAAAATAAAATGTAATTGACTTTAATTGTTTTTAGCATGAGATTTGTTTCCCTAGATTAACATGTAGAAAATTATTTATGACTAAAAATGTGTTGATGGTAAGTTAAATGTATGAGTGCTCTGCCTCAGGGTGGGAAGAATGACTCTATTCTCACACACAAAAGTACTTGACCCAGGGAATACATTCAAAAATTGGGGTCAAATGTGCACCAGCTGAGTTAATTTATAAAAAACCTTGTTTGTCACAAGAAAAAAAAAATCAAGAAAATGATGGGAGAAAACCTCCAAACTGATGAGATCCTAGACTTTTACAATAGCTTCAGGTGTAAACAACAGCTGCTAAAGCAAAGCATTTCGCTATAACTCAGTAACACAACTTAAAATGTGCTTTAAATCTCCTCAAGTTCAGTTGAATACTCCAGTGTGAAATTCATTGCTGAAAATGATGTCAAGTTTTTGTTTCAGTCAATTCTCCCCTAAATTTTCCATGGATGGTTCTCTTATTTGGTGTTTAAGTTTAGAAAAGAGATCTAAAAAAGGTTGATAAAGGTTAACTAATAGAATGATGTTGGAAACAGGGCAAATACAAGGAACAAAGAGAAAGAATGAATTTAGAAAGTATTTTTGAAAGGCTTTGATGTTTTAAAGAAAGAAAATTTAGAGCAGCAGAAAAGGTTAAAGAATACTGAAAGGAAAGAGGGAATGTATAATCACAGTGACTCTTTTTCTGTCCTGTAAGGTTAGTGATTCCTTATTCAAAATAGAAATACAATCATTACTACCTTATCTTTTCTATATGGAAAAAAACACCAGCTATGACTCACGTTTGCTTGTTTATATATGTGCTTTAAGACATGATAGGACACTTAATGCAGTGGGCTGAAATTCTCTTTATGCACTTGATCACATTTTTTTTTTTATTTCTATATCCCCTTCTGGCCTAAGAATGGAGAAATGACTGACTAAAAATTAAAAAATAGAGTTGACATTTATGAGATATGAGTCCATAACTTTTCATTTTTTTTTAAGGGAATAATACTTTTCAAAAATGACATGAATGCTGAGAATGCAATATCTTCTGGTGACCATTGCATGCTTTGCTTGTGGAAGTTATGTTAAATATTTAGTTAAATTCTTTCTGAATATATCTTGTAGCTTTTTCCCATCTATACAATGAAGACTATTCAGACAGCAATGCCTTCATATTATTTCCACTTAACATGCTGCATATAGAGAAGGAAATTTTAGTTAAAACATCTTTATTGTTCCTAAACTGTGTGATAAAATCTCACAGGCATCAATAGGTGTGACTTTTTTTTTTGTGAAAAGAGAATGTAATAGAATCTTGTTATCTATCCTCTGTATTTTCTTGCCCGGTCATGTGGAGTAGCATCCTAATAATGCAGCTGAAGAGCACAAAATCAGTGTGTCTAGCACTTAAGAAAGCTTAAATATAGCAAATTGAGGTAAAACAGTATAAGGTTCAACACACTGGTAAATTCATGCAGTAGGTTTATGATTTGATTCAGGCCATGTTTACGTAGACATATACATACATATATATGTGTGTATATATATATATATATATACTACTGCAGCTACTGATATGTTACATCTGGATAATAGTTATGCTGAGAACAGCTGCATATATTTCAATCATGCATCAAAATTCAGTATGTGTATAGGCTATTGCTTTCAATTTGAATATAGTTTTCCCGTTTCTTGACACTAACGAAATTTCAGTTTTCCCCTATTGGTGGGTGAAAATAGCAGTAAAACTGAAACATAACAACATGCATTTCAGATTAGATGTGGATAGTGTTGCATTCACACTGAAATAATATAAGAAAAGATACTCAGGAGGAGGACTTGATTTTACGAAGACAGTTATGCTATAACTAATGTCTGCTCCATTTTTGACACATTCCTCCTCTTTCTCAAGGTATTTATGATTTACAATGCACTATAACTCCCTTTGGATTCATATTCTTCCAAATCCATCAATCTCGAGAGGCCAAATTTAATGCATTACTTCCAGACCAAATATATTCAGCATTTAGGTGGGATAAAGGAATAAGAGAAGAGGAAGTATCATCAGTGGTGTTGTACAAGCAATTCACCCATAGCCTGGACAGCAGGGGTGGATGACACTGACCTTCATCAGTATATCAGTGTCAGTGTCAGGAAAAAATAAACATCAGCAGCACAATTGTGTTATTTCAGATCAATGAAGGTAACACAGATATCACAACTGCAACAGAACATGAAATTAAAAACACAACTACTTGACATATTCATGCTGCCTTCTGACTCCAGACACACAAATAGTTACTCTGTGAGACTCATTGTGGTACTAATTCATCACAGGTCTATTGGAAGAATAGATGGAAGAAACCAGTTAAAGCTCAGGGACAATGCAGAGGTCTTTGACATCACTATTTTACTATGAACCATGGTACTAATGACTCAGTAAGTATGCTAATCTTTTAATTTACCCTGGAACTAATTTCTCTCTACTAAATGTTTTTAAAAAGTGCTAGAAGATAACTAATAATTTTGAACGTGTCCATGTTGTGTTTGCTGCCCCTGTGAGACTTTAGCCTACTCTCTCCTCTATTTGGGAAGGCTTCTCAGAGTTCATGAGAATCTTGGTTCCTGAGTCCTCTCAAAGTATAGCCAAAGCCACTGAGATGAAGAGGTCATCTGATAATGCAGCATCTCTTCAATCAGTACCAAGATATCTTTCAGCCATGGATACAGCGTGAAAATGAAACAAAATTTACTTTATTAAGTACTATTTATATTTCCTATATATTTAGATCTAATATGTATTGACGTGAGAGACTTTATTTGTATCTATTCTGAATTTAAATAATTGACAATGTCAGCTTCCTGAAACACATAAAGAGCAATTACAATAAAACTATGAACAATAATTCAGCTTCGTAAAGTCAGAATTAAAAAATGTGACTTTGGGTAAAAAAAGACTATCAATTAAAAGCATTGAAAAGGTTAAGATCAATTAAGAGTTCCAATCAGTGACTAAAGTGTCATCCTATGTCCATCAAAGAAATAAAGATCACAGAAAATATGTAAACTATTAAATGACCTTCCCCTTGGTTGTCTTCCAGCTTGTGGCTATCATCAGTTTACAGTATTTTTTATAGGGCTAATCTTTGATTAAAACTATAGTGGTTGAGACTGCTTCTGACAGGACAGTGAGCTGTAGTTAACTGGCAGCTTTTAGAAAGCTGTAGATGGTTCCAGACATAATCTATATTTTTTTATTATTTTTATTTATTATTTTATTATTTTTAGGGTTTTTTTTAACATGAATCAGTATGTTTATGTGTGCATGCCTGTAAAGAATAAAAAGCCTCTCTTGCTATACAGTCATCCGCAAATTCTTGTTATAAGAAAATAGGCTGATTTTCCCTTTTTACTTTCTGCACTCTAGACTATCAACATCAACTTAGAGGAGGAGCTTCCTGCAATCCTTTCATACAAGGCTTCACCCTAGGAGGAATGTTTTCATATTGGAACATTTAATACAGTATATGATACTACCAACTAATGATCTATAATAATTACTACAGAAGGCATCATGTCTGATGCAAATAAGAATAAAATCCTGACTTCTATCCTGAGTTGAAATAATAAAATGGAGCTTCCAATCACTATTAATTTTAATTAAGCAAGTGTAAGCACAGGAGCCTTCCAGGAGTCTATTTATACTTTAATATTTACCATGACAGTTTATTGTGCTTGTATATGGTCAGACCCAATGACCTGAAAGGTCTTTTCCAACCAAAATGAATCTATGATTCTACGGCGTGACTCTTCAATCCTGAATTCAAATGATTTGCATGTTTGAATGAAATAATGCTATGACACCTCGTTATGAAACCAGGCCAAACCCTGATTTTGGTTCTCAGTGGAATTTATCCTCTAAGATGAAATGATCTGAAAAAGGAAAAAGTAACAAGATATAGTTTCTGATTATCATAAGAATGTGATTTTGTACTTTAGCACTGAGCACTTTGTATAATGCCACCTAGATTTGCCATCATTAATTGACTGTAGGCAATTCATAATGTGTTACATAAATAAAAGCCCATTAATGACTTGGACACAGATTCTTAAAACCACTTAGGCAAGTTAAATCCTTTGGGTTGTATTATAAAAGGGAATTACTATTCCCTTTTATAACATTGCATAAATAACCGTAAATTTTGGAATATGAATACTTACCCAAATTTAATTTGCTTTTGCTTCACTAGCACAGCTTCCATTAACTCAGCTAGAGCTCTGTACATGTAGCTGTATCAGTGGCTTGCATCTACACTACCAAATTAATTATATACTGTCATGAACTTTGAATTATTCCATTCTTGGATAAATGGTATGCGTGGAGATAGAATCTGTGCATCAAAATTGGTGTAATCTCTGACTGAAACAGCATTCCAGCAATGAAATCAACATGTGATTTGTGGGAGGTACGGGTGATGAACAAGAGTTCAGAGTCATATGACCAGCAATTAAGCTGAGACTTCTCATTCTTGTGAAATGATATTATGGTACTTCCTCAACAGGAATGAAACAAATTGATATCCAAATACAGCAAAGTAGCTATAGATGAATGCATCCTCTGTGCCACAATAGTGTACATCTGTCAGCTAATCAGAATGGAGATTTTGATCTTGATAGTCTCTCTCTAATGCAGAAAATAATGAATCTGTCATATGAACTTCAACAGAGGGGTTAAGTCTCAGGCTTATTCCATATGTTTGTTGCATATACCAGAGGGAGTTGCGATAAGCAGCTTTTCAGCACGTTACAGCCAGATTCCATTTCACCTAAGCCAGGTTTCTTTCATGCTAAAACGAGAAAACCCACATCTCTTTGCCCCACTTGTCTCTAATTTTATCCGAATCTATTTTACTCTCATCATCTCTCTTCAATCAGCACTCCCAAAGGCCAGTCCATATCAACACCATAAGAGCAATGTCTTGCAAGGTCTACAATTATCCAATGACTTGATATGGCAGGCTAATCGCATTAAATTGCAGCTATATCCTTTCAACTGGATTCCCCAGCTCCAAATAATCAACATCACAGAGAGTAAGGTTCTCAGTTTTAATTCTCTCTGGGCAGTCAGAACGAGTCCTGTATCATTCTCACAGCACAGTATTTAGCATAACTCAATGTTTGAAAACTATTGTGTTTTAAAACCAATTATTTTGGTTCTTGGGCTTCTCACAAAAACAATACACTTCTTTCAGCCTTAAATTTTAAGCTAATTACCATGATGATTTGCCTAGGCTATAAAAAGGCCATTAAAAAAAGGCTGCATTATCCAGAGATAAGCTTGCCAGAAAATCCTTAATGAATGAAAATGAGAAACAGGATTCATACAACACCTGAAAGACTGTTTCCAACTATTACATATATATGTCTAACTGATATTTTAATCCCTAAAATAGTTTTTAGTGACTGCTCTTGTTAACCTTTCAAAAGTTTAAATTGCTATATAAAATATATAAAAGGAGGTAGTTACAGAAACAAGTATTCCAAGTATTGCATAACTTAGATGTTCTTAATACAAAATAGAATCATAACAAATTTGAAAATTTCCTCATCATAATCTCATAACTTTAATATCCAACATATTTTCCAGAAAACACATGAATGAATTATGATAATACATGGTCTGTTAGGTTTCTTTACATTCCTTTAGTAGTCCCAAGACATCTACTTCACAAAGTCATGCCTCCTATTCAGAATAAACTCTAAGTATATGGGATAAGTATTAAAAATATTCTGCATAACTTATGAGTTAAAGTATGCATAAAAACTGAGAAAAATGAGTAGGTATCTATGAACAAGCTGTAAACAGAAAGTTTCAGTACAGCATTCTACAGGAGCAGCACCCGTGATTTTTAAATTAAAATTTTAAATAAAAAACATACTCTAGAACTAAGGCTATGGTGGTGATGGTGACATTAAATGTAACACCTGAAACACTGTTACACATGAAAAAGGTTTTAGAATTCCCTCATAGAGAACACCCAGCAGCACTGTAGAAGTTAGAGGCACTACATTAATTTGGGGGTACTCAGAACCATTAACTTAATGTCAGCAGTAAGAAGTTTAAAGTTGTAATTTAAGTGATCAGCAGACTACTGAAAAAGTGGATATAACTTATGCCTTCAGAGATATAAAGAGTCTTGAGAAAATGTTATGTTTAAATCATTTCAGAAAAATGCCTCTTTTCTCCCCAAACCAACCTGTTACTAAAAAGCATTACAGTGGAACTGAAAGATTTGTTAGAACTGCTCAGATACTCAACCTTACAGATACATTTCCTAAACTGTTCGAACTAATAACTGTGCACAAAGTAAATTCTGTCTGTGTCAACAGCACCAAGAAGAAAGAACAGGACAGAAGTCGTGTCATTTCTCTCACAACCAGACATTTAGTATAATGCAGTGATAGTTTTGTTTCATTTTAGCAATACAAGGTTAGATGACTGGTGTAGGAAATGGGCATACTCAGCTTCCTTTGGGCTCTGTCAATCTCTGACGGATGAATGTACGTTTCTTTTACCATAAGGGTGTTCTGCAGGTTTAGTTTTCTGAATGTACTTGCTGTTTACTCTACTTGGTAATTAATAACTATACCAAAAAAAAGAAAAAAAAAGGGCAGGGAGGGAAGGGAGGTGAGCCTAAAACAGGTCCTGGAAGAAAACAAAGAGAACACGTTACTATATGGTCTTTAGCTTCTTCAGGAGAGGGCCACCCTGATTTTGTGTTGTTTATACAACTATTTTCTTGTTTGTATTTTTTAAGTCCAGAATGCACAAGAAATCACTAAAATATAGACGAGAATAGTAGTCTATATATTGAATAAAAGTTTCAGTATGATGAGAAACAAAGCAGGACTACAAATCATTTGACATTATTTTTTAGCAACATCTTAGTTTGTATGAGAGTAGAAAGGTCTAGAACAGTTTAGTTTAAAGCAGAGGTGATTCACTATAACAAAAGATACTTTCACATCACTCAACACACACACATCTAGTACAATGTCTTGATGTGAGTTGATGCAGCTGAATGATATTGTGACATTAAATAATAGGACAATTAATTTAAAATATTTGTCATTCCCTTTTAGTAACTACTTTCCTACCGAGAAAACCTTGCTAAGTGGTTCTCTCATTAATCTTACTGTGAAAATAGAGATAAGGAAAATAAAGAACCACACACCTGCATTCTGGAATTGAGCTGTCTTTGAAAAAAGAAGGGGAGGGCAAACAGCAGCTACAAAGCAAGACAACTTCCTTTCAATTATATAATAAATTCAAGGAAAATGGCAACAGGATGACAGGCTTCACAACTGAGGAGGAAGAGATAAAACAAGAAAACCAAGAAATAAAGACATTAGGTAACCATCTAGGTAGAGGTATGTTAACACCTTGGGAGGAGGAAGGAAGCATTAAGAATCATTCCACCCACTAGCATTTATTCCTTAAATTGCAGGTTTGCTGTTAAAGGAATTTAAAACATCCATTAGCCCTTCACAGGAAGAATAGATCATGAATTACAACTGCCAGGAAAGCAGTGAAAGGAAAAAAAGTCTGGAATTGTTTTAGCGCTAATTTAAAAATTTGTAGTATAGTTCAGATCATACAGCATCTTACATTGCAAACGAAATTAAGGATGTAGATTTTGGTTCCCCTTGTTCAGGCTGATTAGTATCTCCTCATTTAAATCTATAGTGCTATAAGGAATTGTCATTTATACTTTTAGAATCAGACCCATAGAGGTGTTATAAACAATAAATAAAACTGCTATTTTTGCTCAAGAGATGGCCACAGAAACTGACCTTACTATACAACATGTAACACAGTAGTATTGAAAAAGCATACATAAATTTCACTATTAAAGCAATTTTTAAAAATTATTTTTTCTATAGAATGGAAAAATATGCCTCTAATGGCTCACCGTAACAAAAATAAGCTCAAAAATAAACATTTGACCAAATTCTTGTCTGTCACACTGACACTACAGAACTGATTCTAGCAGGGGTTTCTGCTGCAAGAGACAAAGTTTAATGCAATAAATACATTAAGGAATTATATGTTTCCTTCCCTTCTCCTTGTTGTTCCTTTTGCATTACTAAGTTTTTAGTTTTTCCTTTTCAGTCTCTAAAAACACTAATAGAGTTTACTGAGAAAGCAAACTCTGCTCCCCACTTCACTATTCATGAAGTAACATTTCAACATATCAAAATTCAGCATTTGACTCAGGCTATAGAGCTCTTTTTTTTTTCCTAGTTCTTAATGTGCTGAGTTTGCTTCCTTGACTGGTGGCCATCAAGCACTTGGGGACTCAACATTGTAAATCAGGCCCAGAGAGGGAAGCAAGGGCTACTAGCTGGTGGATTATATGAACAGAACTGTAGCTGCCCTAATGTCTTCAAAGAAGATTTTAAATTCAACCCCAGTTATGTGTTATCCCAGCACAGAAGAGTGAATTTCACCCTCAGGGGGCACATACTAGCTTATATAGTAGTCTTATTGTGGAAAGTTCACTTCAGACTCAATTTACAGTATTCCCCTTCTCTCTTCTTGTCTCCCCTTCCTATCCCCAGGCCAACAAAAGGAAATCTGGTTTATATTTCTCAGCACAGGGTTTGTTTTCACTTCTGACACACACCGAACAATCCCTACATGCAAACGCTCTCTTGGCAGCAGTGCCACGCTTCTCACCTCACAGACTCGTGCTCTGCAGAGCCTTCTGCCCAGCTCACAGCCAAGTCAGCCACACCTCTCCTGATAAGGGCTTATCAAGGGATTTTATCCAGAGAAATGAGAAAATGCAAAAGATCACGATTCTGACTTAAATGGAAGCTTATCTTCCTGAAATTATAAGGAGCACTTTCCTAAAGTGGATAATTTCTGTTATACATCTGTGTATTACTGTGTCAGAAATCAAAGACAGAATATCTTTCTGTAAATGCTATGTTTCAGAATCATCTTTGTTTCAGCAGCAAAACTTTTTGAGTGTAACAGCCGAGTTAAATATAAGCAAATGGAAAATAGCATAGAGTTGTTTCTAGGACTAATCAGTGACTGTACATGAAAGGAAACTAAAAAGTGGTGATAAAACCTATGCAAACTCCATTTTCAAAGATGTCTGAGCCTGCAGAGGTGTGTTAATCAAAAAGTCTCATGTTTGATTCCTAAAGGAATTTACCTTAAACTACATAGTTAAAATGGTGCTCAACGGGCCTTTGTTATATATTATGAATACCATGAAAAGCAAACAGATTCATAAACCTCTATATGATTCTGCAGAATCAAAAACCTATGACTTAATAAATATTCATATCATTAACAATTCGAGAAAGACCTAATTTTTTGGTTCATTATAAAATCATGCTTATCCTTGCTTTAACGCAGAACCAGCTGCCAGACAACCTCAATTCAGCCATTCCAAATTTTGCTCATTTTATGTTTCTTTTTCAGGCACTTGGAGGCTCAAGTCCCATAGCAGTTTGTGCTCATGCTTAGCATTCTGCAAATGGGTTTGCAAACGGTCTCTCTGAAACCATTCCTATATTTAAAACTGTGTATGGTAATACAGTTGGATTAAATATCATTGTTCTAAACACTATATACAGGCAACTCCTCCTCAAGGGCATATAAGCTAGATAGACTAAACAGACAGTCTTGCAGGGGAATCAGAGGCATAACAACCTGTACTTAACTTATAACATTGCTACACTTCCATATTTGAAAGCTTGACTTGTTTTTGTAAGAATTTTTAAGCACTAGTCTAAAGCAGTCTGACTACTGTCAGCAAACTCTGTTTGAAAGCAGAATCAGGACATTTTTCCAAGTTGCTAAAGCAGTTCCCTGGCACAGCTGGAAATAAGACTGAAGTTTCTGGAGCTCTATTTATTAGTGTACTCCAAACTTTGACGAATTACTGTTCTGGTGATAAGAGCTGAAATATTGAGCAAATGCGTTCTTGTAGGAGCAAAGCCTTTTTATAATCTGAGACCATCCACTCTTAGTGATATTAATCTTGTCGTAGTCTCTCAAAGTCCACAGCGTCTTTCAGTTATATCAGACTTCCATTTTCATATCTCAGATGCTGACTACGCATAAAAGTGAGTCATCTGTTTCTGTATGTGGTGGGTTAGCTCTCGCTAACAATCAAGCTCCCACCACCAGTTGCTGGCTCACTTTCCCCCTCAGCAGGAGGAGGAAGAAAATGGGAATAACAGGGAAAAGAAAATCCATGGATTGAGATAAAGACAGGGAGGTCACTTACTAGTTACTTTCACGGGCAAAACAGACTGATTTGGGGAAAATTAACTTTATTGACAATTAAAATAGATGGGTAATAACAAGACAACATTAAGCCAATATTTTTCTTTTCCCAGTCTCAATTTCCCTCCTTCATTCTTGTCTCTTTTAAGCCCCTCTGAACAGCACAGGGTAACAAGAAACAGGAGGTTGTGATCAGTACATAAGGCTTTCTCTCGTCTGCTGTTGATGTTAGCTTTGGGATGTACAAATGGAATAGTACAAATAAATGTGTTCTTAGCCAGTTGACCACTTTGTACACTGCACAGTCAATGAGTTATGCTGAGATCAATCAGGTAGGTTGGTAGGTCAACATTTGATAACCACCTTTTCGTTCTACTTTTCGTTGATAAAAGCATTCAGAGCACCCCTCTGCCCGCCTCCCCCCAAAAAACCCTAAAACAACAACAAAAAAACCCCTCAACCAAACAAATAAAAAATTCACAAATGAAAATCAGCTTCAAATGAGTGAAAATGCTGAGGACTTTCACCTGTCTAAATAGGCATCTGCATACCCAGTAGCTGAAAACTTACTGATAATGTTTTCAACAACTAAAACTTAGTGTTGTACATCAGATGAAGACTGATGTTGTGAATAAATTATTTAGGAAGCTAAGACGGAAATGATAAAGACAGTCTTACTATGACTGAACATGGTGTCATTTTCTTTCAAATATGTTTAAAAGTTTTAACAATGCAGTGTTAAAATGAGAGCAATCTGGTCTTACATGTGCTGAACTTTCTGAGATAATGAATTCAATAAATACAATTTGCAATAATTAATTGTTGACAAATGATCAGGTCATAAATTTGATCAACTGACAGTACCTCATGGCAAGGCTGAAAACAGACAAAATACTTCATTTAATTGTATACATCAATTCACAGATATTTTATTTCACAATTCACTTCAGTAAGCAAACTTGCCCTGACCTGATTTCATACTTCATGTGACAAATATGTTAATTTTTCAGAAAAAAATCCAATATTATCAAATCCTCCACCAAAAAAAAAGAAATGAAATATTTGTATGAAGAACACTCTGTCTTGATTCAGTGACTATGTGTATCTTCCAGTATAAGTATTAGGAAAGAAGATGGTGTGCTTTCTTCAAACCCCAGCTCTTATTTCTTTTTTTTTTTTTAATTTTATTTAATGGTAGTATTATGTTATCTTAAATTTAGCAGTGGAAGAGATATTTTTTACGAGTAGACTTTAACAGATCACAGAAACCTTCTAAGTACTGAATCTGCTAGGCTGGAGTCTAAATTAGAATTTTGTCAGTTTTATATTTAAAGCTATCAAAAATAAAGAAGCACTGAAATTAATTGAAATGTATTGTAAATGCTATTTTAAACAGTGGTCTGTTTGAAAAATACTGTTCATGTCAGAAAAGCAAAATTATGCCTATAAGCCAAATGTGTGATTTATTATGTGTTTTCCCAAAACATTCATTAAAATAAAACTTTATTTCTTATTTTTCATGAAAAAAACTTCCAAAAAGCAAACTTCCACGTTTCTCCTTTGCCAGCAACTAGACCCAGAAATACCATAATCTCCCCAAATGCCATATAACTAATTATTGCTGATATTTTACATTACACAGTTATCAAGGAGTAAGGGGAGGGGGAAGGAAAAGATGAGAGATAAATCTTTGAGCAGAGGCAGGTGTCCAGGACTGCTTTTTCCCATGTCAGTGACCTCTTAGCTGTTCCTCTGACATCACAAATCCCACAGTCCTTATTGCAGAATACTCCACCCAGAATGGGATCCTGCAGAATGTCCCTATTCAGAACAACCCTTAAATGTCAGCACATTTTCCAAGGATTTGGTCAGGAGGGCATCAGTTCCTTGTCTCGGAGCTGGATAAGGACACTAAACACCAAGCTATTATGGAGTAAAGTGGCGGGTTGATAACATGTTTTAAAATAAACATCCTGGCCTGCACTTTCAAAACTTAATTGCAATTCTCTTTCCTCAAGAGAAAATTCCTTACTCCTGTTTTCCATATCCTGTTAGGCTGCATGACCCAGGGGGAAGGAATCAAAGCACAATTATGATGCTGTGGGCACATCTGAGCTCGATTTCTGCCGCTGTTTCTCTTCTCATGAATGGTCTTCAAAAGGCAACTCTGGGAGGATGGCACAGCAAGGTGGAAGGAACACCCCTGTAAATTTGAGATTCAGCTGCTGCAACTCACTGTGAAAGTAGTTTGGCCCAAATCCACAAGGGTGTTGTTTCAATTCCCATTAAAAAGCAACTGTTTTAAATGATGGTAAATGACTGAATCCTTCTGTGGATTTAGGACCCCAGTTTCTGAGAGGGTTTCAGCCTACTAAGCATTGATATATGGCAAGTGAAATTTTGCTGGATTTTAGACTCAGTATCTTACTAATAGGATTAAATTTTGTCAAAATACATTCATCCATTTGGCTTTCCATTGAAGCATAAACTATGTGGTAAATATCTCTTAGATTTGGGGACCATGGAAATGTACTAAATCCTGTCATCACACTTAGAGTATCTTCAGTAGGTTTCTACCTTCTTTTACATAGCAAAAGTTGGTTTTCTCAATAACTGATATTAGTTTTAGAGAGTAGGGCACCTGTATGTCTATGCAGATTTTAAATTTTTAATTTTTCACTCTGCAGCATCTTTCAGCATGTCTTATGAAGTCAGGAAGAAAGTAGGGCTAATTCTCCAACAGAGGAAAGAACTGGCAAATAACCACAACCATGTCAGCAGGTTCAAGTCCTAACTTTCCAGGCTGCTACAACAACTAAAAACAACATATTCATTTCACTCATGCTCTATCCTGAAGGTTCAGGAGGTGAGAGGCAAATCTTGCTATGTATAAACAGTCATCTACAGTATATTTGACAAAGAAATTTTATTGTCTTAACATGGCTTGGCTTCTACCACCCACAGTGTTGAAACACAACAGTGGAGCTTGTAAACCAGCTTCCATCCTGTTCTAATGATAGTTTAACAACCAGAAGAACTATAATGTTTAAATATAGAATTATATCTGTTTACACATTTAACTATCCCTGGTGTTATGGGGACTTTGGCAGTTTACATAATATCCTCTGAACAATAGATATGTTCGGTCTGCACTGGGTGAAATGATACAGCCATCCTTTAAAGGATTAAAAGTTGTGGCATTTTTGTAGCATTTTTGTTGATTTTTTGAAATGACAGCTAATCCTGTCTTTGATATGCAATGCCTGTGTTGGCAGCCTCTGGATGCTGACAGCATCTAGATTCAGTTTAGGAGCTCCAGCTTAAATTTGCCACTCCATCCAGACTTATAGGCACCAGGCACTATGGAGATGTCTCTGCTAGTAAATAAAACAGGGTACAATGCCCAGCCTGCTGAGCAGAGGGTATTTAAATAAGAAATGTTAAGGTGAGTCATGCATCTGAAATCCTCTCTTTGTCTCTCCAGGATTGAAGTTCTAAAAGCAAACATACCTACATGATAGCAGGACTCAGAAAGGGGATTCCCTTTTGGCTTTAAATGCGACCTCCTTTTAATGTGACTGGCTAATAACACTCATATTTGGCTAGTACTTGACAGCTTTCCCTGGATATTATCAGTGGGTTGTTTTTTACCTTTGCATTGCACATAAAACATACTCACTGTTAGACTGAGATTTAAATGCACTACATTTCCTCAACATTCAAAGCAGAATTTAGGATTTAGGTTGACTCTTTTGAGCTGGCTCAACAAACAGTTGATCTGAGACTAATTTATTCGAGTAAAACTTTGCTCAGCTTTTTTATTTTCATAGAATTAACTCGTACTTTATTTATAGCACTGACTGGATAAATGACATGTCTTTAATCATATTTTCCTCAGCTCACAGTAGGGTTTTGTGTTTTGATTTTTTTTTCTTCCTAGGTTTTATATTAATGCTGATCCTTCACAGATGCATTCAAAAGTACAACCAGACTATCCCATTGCTAAACTCCGATAGGAAAAAACCCCAAACTTTTATTGTTTTCTCACTTTGGAGAAACCCCATATTAGATGAGTCAATTTCATGATTTCCTTGTAGAAGTATGAACTGTGATGCTTGAAATTTGGTGCAAGGTCATGTGAAGCACAGCCAAGTCTCACAGCCTAACGGGTCAGAAGGAAGGTACTGAATCTCCAACCTGCTCAACAGAGACCTGAAGGCTCCTGGCTTTCATTCCTGTTAGAACTAAAACTTTGACATCTTTTTTGATTCATCCCCCAGTGAGTACAGTAGTACAGTGAAGTAAAGCCCTTTGAGAATTGGTTTTGCACTCCCTAATCACATTTTCTAACACCTATGATTTCTCTTTGGAACAGCAGGGGAACATGGGATACAGGTCGAATGCCCCTATACTAAAATGAATCTTACAGGTGAAAGGAAACAAACTAAAACATGAACAGGTCTTGATTTAAAGAATCTGCTTTCATTTTGCAGTTATAAAGATCCCCTAAAATGCCTGACTTCATCTTTTGTAAAACTGCTTCAGAGAGACTAGAAAGAAAAAAGTATCCTTTTTAAAATTATATTTGTTTTCTTCAGATTCCTAAAGAAAAGTCAATCTATTTCCACAACTTCCAAAAGAAAGGCGAGAAAAAATTCTTTACAAATTAATCAGTTGGAGGTCTGTTCAGCAACTGTACTGTTACTGTATAGCATGGATAAAATGTATTTGGCCCATGAGTGCTCTTGGTTTATATCAGCACATATATTCTCCAGCACTAAACACAGCTGTGAAGTAGTGAGTGAAGGAAGAAGGCTCTGTGTTAGTGAGACCATTTCTCCATTTCATAACCCAAAGCACATGTTTGCATTGAGCACTGCTAACAGGCAACCACAGCTCTTTTAGCCACCTCTTTTCCCCATGCTCGTTAAGTTTGTTTAGGGATAGTGTGAAAGATGCAGCTACTAAAGAAACAAAAAAGGAGACAAAAAAATGGAGGGAAGTTTTCAAAAATTCAATAAGAGAGAACACAAGCCTGGATTTCCATCTCTGTTATGCCCTAGTAAAGCTTATTACCACAGGTCAAAGGTGGAGACATTTTAAATTGTGATTCTGAAGGGTGGTGACAATTTTGTATCTCTGTGTTTATCACTCATACATCTGGTTTATATCTGGGCATGGTTATAATTTGTTAGCATCTTGAAGTATTTTTCTTTTCTTTATTATACTTGAGTACATTGTGTCTAGATGGATGTCCTGGCAGTTAATTGACATCACAGAAAGGATTGCAAATATTAACATAAGGCAAAGCAATATATAAACTAATCCTAGGAATGTAAGGAAGTTGTCAAAGATTGTTAAAATACAGGGCGAATACAATGATAAATAGACCATAGGACACATAAAATCCTTTCATATATTTTTGATGTATGAGAATAACTTGATATAGAAATGATAGAATTAATCAGTTACAACTAAAGTGCAAAAATGGAGGTATATCTACGACTTCTTTCTTGTAAAGAATAGCTACACTTTATAAGCATCTACAAGGCTGTTTAGCTCAAGGATGGCAAACAGTGTATCACTGTTAAGGAGGCTCATTTAGAGGATACACTGAAGACATATAAAGCTAAATCTGGTTAAATCTATTGACATAACAGAAATTGGTATGACAATAGAAACTGCTGTTATGACAACAACTAAAATTCAGTGTTGTATATGCACAGTATATGCAACATGATCTAGTAATTAAGACATTGAAACTCTGAAATTGGCAGAACCAGTCTGTCTTTCAGTTTGTAGCTATGAAGTCTCATATCTAAACCTTCTGCTAAAGATTTTGGGGTGTAGAATATCTCTTAGTGTGCCCATTACACTTCTGAGCACCAGTGTTACAACCAATTTCTCTCAGCTCTTTAAATTTTTGTATATGCCTTGTCCAAAAGCTCAGGAAAAAAGGTATTAATTTTTTTCCCTTATATACATTCACTCTTCCTGTTTTTAAAACCACACACTAACAGTACTGCTTATGGGACTATCTCACATATCTTGAACCCAGTGACTCTAAAACACCAGACCTGGGGGGACATGTAGTACTGATCAACCAGGTAATATATTTCTGAAGTGATTCTAGATTGCTTTAAAAGTAGGGAAAATACCTTATAAAAATTGTATCGCAAAACCAAAAATAAGTAAACCAAAATTCTATTAACTAGAACAAACTCTTGTGTTACTAAATACACTGTGTTATAGGTAGTTCACATTCCTTTATTCCATGCAAATTAATCTATCTAGAGTAAAAACTGAAATGATTTAATAAAAGTTTGTCCTGTTTTGGGGAAGAATTCAGTGCTTATAAAGAACTAATTTTTGAGTTAATATGTCTTCCCATGATGTCATCCAAGTTAGAACACGGTAACGCAGCTGGTCATAAGACAGATAATGGATGTTTCTTTAAAAACTAAAGTACTATATCCATACAGATTTAAAATAAAAGTTGGAAATCCTCAGCTTTCTGGTAAGTAAGAAAGTATAACCAAGCCCACTGGCTCCTCATTAATCTGTCCTATATTCCTCTTTCTCCCGCAGTTAGAAATATCAATATATTTTCAAATAATGCCCTCAGAAGGATTTATTGCTGTTTTGTCTATTCTCATTTCTAGCCTGGTATATAACATACACAATCTTAAAACACAGTAAATTTTGAAAAGAGTATGGAATACTTTCCCTTTATCAGAAGGCTGTCTGTTTGTTGGATATTTTTTCCTTTCACTCACTGATACTGTATTGCCAGAAATGATGTCATGCTATTCATATCATATCTCACAATAACACTTTTCTAGAGTAAACCTTAATCTCCTAAATCCAGTGTACAGTGGCTGTCCAAACAGAATAGATTTCTCTCTTTTTTTTTTTTTTAATAAAAGCCAGGTGATAAATTAAGTGCTTCTGATAAATGAGAACCCCACAGTACTGTGGATCTAATCCTCCCATAGAGAGAAGTATTTGACCAAGCATAATGTGTTTCTTATGAGGAAGGTATCTTTCACAAAGGAAACAAAGCATGGAATTTCTGTAACATTCCTTGCATAAATATTCTTATAAATATAATGCATATGGAAATAATAATAAAAAAGCTTGCTACTTTCATCACTCTTTTTGGCCCAGGAAACAATAAATATGTAAGAATCCTAGCCAATTTTTCCAAAGCTTGATGTCTGAAGGTAGTCCTATAAATTGTATCTATGTGAAAGCAATTTTCAGAGGTACTGAGAATTCAGGGTTCTCACTGATTCCCACATGGATATAGGTACTTATTTCTGGACATACAACTTTGAATTTTTTTGGCATGTAATTCAGCTATATAAACTCAGGATTTGTACCAACAAAAACATGAGTAAGATTTATCATTGCTTTTCCTGATATTTACTGTCTCTATCTAGCTACTAGTATGGTCCCATCAGTGTAGGTTTTGAGCACCACCCAAGATTTAAAAATTAAAACCAATAAATCTCTCTTTCTTATTTCCTGTCTTTCCAGTCTAGAGAACATGGTTTGACTAATTTATTTGACTTTTCTTTTTTTTTCTAGTCTCCTTGAGTAAAAACTCAGGGGGGAAATATAAAAAGAAAAGGATGCCCTTTCTGAAAAATAATTTAGATATACCCAAACTAGCTTTTAAACTACCAAGAATGGAGTGCCATTCAGGCACCTCTGAGAAACAAAGCTCATACCTCTGTATCCTGCTGTGGTCACGCTACCTTGTGCATGAATTTGTTCCTTTACAGCTACCTTGGGCTAATTCTCCTCTCCAGTGTGGTCTGTAGAACAGACAAGTCATAAATTAAATAGGGGAATTTCACTGTTTTGTTCCAAAAGTGATGAGGCCTGCAGCCATGCTCTCAGGTGGTGAGCTGCACACACATATCTTCTCTCCCACACTGCTCATTGCTGGACCGGATCGGCTCAGCAGTAAGTCACATCCACCAGCTCCTGGCTGGTCAGCTCCACTTCCTTGTGGAAATCCTAGTCCTTGCTAATAGTGTTTCAGTGATATTTCTTGTGCTGGGGGGTAGATAGGGATTAGGAATCATTCCAGAGAGCTGAAGAACATAATCCCCAAAGGAGTATCTGCAGCTGGGCAGAATGCTGTGAGGTAAAGCAACATCTCTTGCTACAATGTCCCATCATCAGGTAGTTTTCCCATGTCCCTCTGGAAATTTCCCCAGTCTCTTCTTTCCTGTTTTCCTCCAGAGATTATAGTCTCTACTTTGGAAAAGGAATAAAAATATTCACAGGTACCTTAAATTCAATTTATTGTCTGTAAAACTGTAATTATTAGAAAAAATCAAGCATTGGTTTTTACGTCTACACCAAAACCTCATGAGGGAGGTCCTAAATATGCCCCTGTGATCAGTATGGTTAGAGAAAAAAATCATGGTGGTGTGTTCAGGACAATGTGTTGCTAAGCACAGCCTACTGTTGTGCTTCAAACAAATAGAGGCTTCCTTGGTTTATGAAACTTCATTCCTTCATTCCTGGAAGTGGAGAAATGCATTAGTCAAGTCTAAGAGGGGATAATTTCTGCACGAGCAGCGGAAGGTGTGTGTTCTGGTAGAATAGACAGCTCACTGGCCCATGCAGATGGAAACTGCTTTTTTCAGGAATTTCATTAGCACTGACAAAAAGGACTCACATTTTCTTACCGACTGTATTTAACTTGTTCCTGAACTGATTTTACACCAAGTTCTAGTAATATGTAAAATTTTAGCAACAATATTTAAGAAAGATCCCAAAAGGCACTTTGCAAAGCAATACAAACATCTAATGTGTGTCTTACTAACAAAGTCAAAACAAAATATAGATCAGAAAAAGGACATGACATTTTATTTAAATGTTGAAAAATTAGAGGCTGCACACTGCAGCCATTAAGCATGGCCAGGACACTGTATTAATTTTCCACTCTGTGAGGACAGGAGAACTTGGCTGCATCTCAGGGACAGCCAGTGCTCCACACCTGGTTGCTGAGTGCAATACTGAGGTGCTCATGCAGCCACGATCATGGGCAAGTAAGGGCTCTTAAGAGAAAAAACCCAAGAACAGTAATGTTATTTTCCTAATTTTCCCTATATTGCATGTCAAGCGTGAGGAAGAATAAAAAAAAATTATATATCAGTCAATGCAACTATTTTCTAGGTATATATTTTTTTCCTTTAAATCCATAAATGTTTCTGAGACATATTCTCTACAGGACAACCAATATACTTTCAAGGGAATTACATAACCTTCTATGTAAGGTAAGTACCTGATAGATACTATATCATAAAATGTTTTGTATTTCATATTATGCTGTATTTTAAACTGTTTATGTATTGCCTGGTATAAGAATTTGGACTTATTCCACATAGATTTCCACGAAGTATTTCTCTCTTTTCCTATATTTATTTTGTTAACAGGCCTAGAAATTTATAATATTTTCCTATCCATGGGACCTAGGCCAGCACTGGACGATATTTCATCACAATAGCAGATCATGAAAAATAATGGTTGTGTCAATGTTTGGAAATGGCACATTTCAAAGTGAAGTCATTATTTATAGGATCAAAAGGTGCCCATATACAATGATCTCAGAACTAGAATGCAAATTAAATAGGCATGGGGTGATTTTCTCTGATGCGATGCCCTAAAGTTCAGAGAGGATAAAACAAACCTCTTGCCTTAACATTGAAATACTTTCAAGTAAAATCATGGACAAGATGCCAACTTAAAAATTTTGTCCATGTTAGTTAGACTCTTCCTTGAGCCATGCACTATCCTAGAGCATGCTTTTGAAGATCTTAATGGTGTAACTGGCAGAGGCTCCACAATACATTATACCTATATCTTCAAACACCTATATCACTTCAACAAGCTAGAGGAGACAATTAGAATAAATATTTTACTAAAAGTGTTCTAAGCCAAATAGCTGGTTCTGTGCTATTCTTTCTATTTATGGCTTCCTAATGAACATTAAGAATGTGCTCAAGATATTCTAACACATGGATCAGAAGGAAGTTCTGTACATAATTTACATTAGCATACTGAAGTTGTTCATAGCAAAGAAGAGATTTTAGAAAATTAAAGTTCTGTTTGATTTCTTAATGCAAATTTGTTGCATCAGGGGAAACAGTCTTGCCAGTTCTTATGTTTTTACTTCATTTTTCATTATAATTTTTGGTTGGTCAATACAGCTGATCCTAAAACTGAGAGTTATTCAAGAAACTGACATTTCACTTAGAAGAAAAAAGAACAAAAGGAAGAAGAGATAATTGTCCTTCCTTACTGATGAGAAGCAAACATCAAAGACTCAAAAACTAGGAAACACAATTTTCTATACCTTGAAAAATGACTGTAAAAATCTTTATTTCATTGCTAAAAAGATTTTGAAATGCTGAAAATCAAAGAACATTTCACACTTACATTGAGGATGTTAAAGATTGTAGAATACTAGAGGTCTGCAGTATTACAAATAGCAGCTTCATGTCTTTAGGGAGTCTGAGTACGTGCCAAGCACAAGAGACCACACAAAGTCTGTAATTACTGTCTTGTCTGGCAACTCTGATTTTTTTTAAATGGCCAGCCATGAAACATTACTGGAGAAATATCCAACATACAGGTATTTTGTGGATCTGACTGGGAAAAAAAGAGCAAGCCATGAAAGAAAAGAAATAATAAACCAACCATGACTTTAATTCAAGAAGCTTCTAATTGTAACAGAGATTCAATGCTATTAGCAGCCTTTTCCTTAGATGCATTAATGGCCTTCAGGCAAGAAGACTGATCCCTTGTTCTCTGAATCTTCACACTGTAACACTGATAAAGCTGACTTGGTCTACACTGACTGTTTACATCATGGATTGTCTCTACCATTCCTGTGAGTAAAAAAGGGATAGGTCTCTTCTCTTAGACAACAAGTGATAAGAACAAGAAGAAATTGCCTTGGGTGGCACCAGAGGAGGTTTAGGATGGATATTAGGAAAAGTTTCTTCACAGAAAGGGTGGTCAGGCATTGGAATAGACTGCCCAGAGAAGGGATGGAATCACCATCCCTGGAGGTGTTCAAAAAACATGTAGATGTGGTAGGTGGTTTAGTGGTGGACTAGGCAGTGCTGTGTTAATCTAAGAGGTCTTTTCCACATTAATTCTACAAAGGTAGAGAAACAGCCTCTACCTGTCAGTAGAGCATGTAGTTTCCAAGTAAGATATGGCATCTAAATTCTAAAGGAGGCAGAGCCTGATTGGTTTCTCATGTAATTCTACACCTTGGAAAGTGTGAGATGCCAGTATTTAATGAGATGCCACTATTTTCAAATAGCTGTTTCATATCAAACACCTAACAGTTCCATGCTGGCCTTAGTTCTTTCAGAGCTAGTTGTGAAATAGAGATGGAAAATAAGTTTCATGCCATCTGAAATGGCATGTCAACATAGAATAACTCAGGAATGTACTTTTGGCTTCTATTTTACGGTGTAAAGCTGTGATTCATTTTGACAATCTAAGTAATCCTTTTATGATCTTAATTTTTTTTTTCCTTTATGAGACTGATCATCTTCTCACTTCTTTTGATCAAAAGCCTAAAGGTATGGTCTTTATTTGGTTTTGGCATTTTAGCCATCTTCTCTAGTGGCCTGGGAAAAAAAGAAGGGAAAAACCTAACAATGCAAGGAACTGACAGATGGTTACAGTTTCCTGACAAATTATTTATTTGAATTCTTAAACACTCAGCTCTTACTTATAACTTTTTCACTTCAGTTTTAAGAGTCCATTTATCAACAAGAATGATCACATATTGACCATACCAGTACTCAAAAGCAAATGTATTCATTTGTTCACTATACGGAAATGAGTTAGTGACAAGTGAACCGATTCAGACAAAACACACAAACTAAGGCTTCAGTCCAACAGTTGAACTCTTACAAAAAGCTTGTCTATGTCCTTTCTTTCTGCATTTTTCTAAACCTTGGTTGAAGGCCTTTATTAGGTATTACATGCCCTCATATGGACCTCTAACTTTTTCCTTTCAGAAAACTGATTTAAAAAAATCTCTGAAAATGCTAAGTTGCTTTTTTTATATATATTTATGCATACCAAGAAAGATAATTTTTATCAAATATATATGGTATCTTCAACAGGAAAATCTTTTCACATGGAATGATTTTTCATTTAGTGAAAAATTTTGCCATGAGGAAAAAAGGTGTTGAGTACTGGCTGAAAAGTTTTCAAACTTTTTTTTATAAAAAGAATTGGCTTTTCACACACAAAAATAAATTTTAACTGTTAAAACCAGTTTGAAAACTTCTGCTTCCTCCCTTCTCTCTCTGGTAAGTGACATCTTTGCACTTGACAAGTCAAGTTAACTGACCCCCTCCACGCCCTGGTACTTCAGTGAGTCAGTACCTCAATCAATAGCTACATGTTTCAGTTGAAAATGGCAAAAGATGAGCCTTGAAGTAGCTACGAGGGAGGCTTTTGTTGTTATTTATCCTACAGTTTAACCAAATCTCTCAGCTTCTCAGTATGAACAATTTTTTGAGAGGTAAAAATATATCTTTTCATTTATCTGCACTGGTCTCCTAATTTTAAGTGAAATATAATTTACCAGTAAACATCCAACGCAAAGCATCCCAAAATTGAAATGCAGATTTGTCATATTTTCCTTGCCTGATTTCTCTTCCAGTACAGAGAAGTTTTACTTTTGTATACATGTGGTTCAGTGTTTATTCAAGACCCATTCAGACCTTCAGCTTGTGTTTTATCTTATTAGACATTGATTACACATACAGCAAATGGAGTATTTACTGTGCCCCAATGGAAAAATTTGGGAGTCCAAGCTGGAAGCAATCTCTTCCAAATGTAATACTGGATGAGTGAATGTGTGTGTGTTGTGTGTGTGTTGTTCTAGGTTGCTGTCCATTGTAGGATGCGAGCTGTAGTCCCTTTGTTCCCCAAAGCCTCCGTAAAATCTGCAGTAGCATGAAGTAGATGAAAGAGATTTCCCAGATTAAGGGACACAAAAGGTGTTTCTCACTCAACTCTACACACTCTGAGTGTGCAGGTAGCTTAAAAATTAGGTCCTCGACATGAAAACTTATCTCACACACTGATGGCTATAGCAGTGAAAATAAAAAGCTTATCATAGACATTGAGATCCTCTCAGCCTAGTAACAAGAATATCCTTTATTGATTCTATGAGTAACCAGCATTTCAGTGACACAGGACTCTAGCTGCAGAATCAATATTTAGAACATGATGAATGGACATGAAACTAAGAAAACACACCAATCAGCCCTGCATCTGAAGGTCTTCTTTAATGGAAAAAAATAACCAATGATGTAAACAGAAAGGGCAAATCAAGCGACAGCCTACAAGACCACCCATCTGGGCTAGGCAGCATATTTCAGGGTTATCTGGCTGCTTCCTTTGTGCTGGTTCACATGGTGACTCTTGCTGTAAGTTTTGTTGACAGTGACCACAGTGCTTTTTTAAAATGTAAACATTCCTGAGTTTGAAGATGTAGTTCTCAGTGAATTTGCTGGAAAAAGACATACCCTCATAGTTGGTTAACTATTGCATTTCTACAACACAACTTTCTTTTGGAGTTTCTGTCAGCAGATTATGTGTGATAGACTCTGAAGTAGTGTATTTCCATAGCACACTTTCAGAAAATTACTTTTAAAACAGTTTTAGAGCTTTTTGCTGAGAATTAAAAAAGCTGTCCCATGTCAATTCAAAAAAGAAAACTAAGCAAAATTTACATTCAGACAGTGTAAAAGAGGAACATCACTGTAAGCAAAAAATAAACACACTAAAATATTTAATTGAATATAAAAATGTTGCTAATTCTCTTTATGGTATATAGGGCTTTAAATAAAATGATCAGAGGACTTGGATCATTTCTTTTTATTGTAAGCTATCAAAAATTCAACCATGTGAGTCAGACTCTTCTTGACAAGAAATAGTACTATGCTCTAGTAACAGCCCTCATGATTTCAATGCCCTACTTTTTGAAGAAAAAAGTACTCAGCACGCATCACAAGCCCTAAATAATGCAAAGAGCTCTTGCATCCCTTGCTTTTAGGTATTTGTTCTCTTCCCCAATTTCAAGTGCTGGTTGTTAGTTGCTAGTGAACACCTGAGCTGTCCTTAGCAGATACATCTATTACCAGCTAAATGCCTTGTTCCTCCCTTGAAACTTGAATTATTACCTTGACATCCATCATCTGGAGTCCGAGCAAAGTGCTAGGGGATAGTGACTGAAAGTTTCAACAACCTATTTAATTATTGAAAAGCACAATTGAGGTTGATAACTGCCCTTTTTTGTTCCAGCTTGGGAAACTCTTGGTTTAACTGGTTTTAGCCCCCAAACTGCACTGTTACTGACTATTGAGTGATGACCAATAAAGAGTTTTACTGATCACTGGTTGAGAGCTAAGCCATGTGATTATTCCTACTTCTCCTAAGGCAAACAGACAAGGGAGGGATCAGCAATACACTAAGAGCCAAAGTAA
>NW_016690200.1:999846-1241752 GCF_001604755.1 Lepidothrix coronata
TGTCTGCCCGATGGCGGGGGGGGCTGGGCTTCACCGCCTCCTGCTGGGCTTCCTTAGGAATCGAAAGGGTGTGACTCCACCAGTCAATTTCCCTTTCACTCTCCCTTATACTCCTTAGCCTTTCCACCTCTTCCTTTAGCTCTGCCACCAGACATAGCAGATCATCCACCTGCTCACATCGTATGCAGGTGTTTCTCACGCTGTCCTCTGGTAGCAGTTGTAGGCTTAAACAGTCTATGCAGCCAAAGGCCTGAGTGGCTGCATCCTTTTTAGAGGGTTCTGTCTGTATGGACACCCCTCTACTGGTAATAGGAGCAACAGCTTTCATTTTTTTGGGAGGCATGACTGCCTTGAGCTTAAGCGGTTCCGAGGAGGAGCCAAGCCTGGTCAGCAAAATCAACAGACAGGGAGGGATCAGCAATACACTAAGAGCCAAAGTAACGCCCTTCTCCTTTTGAGAATGATATCCATCTCCGACAGCAAATATAAAAGCAGCTGAAACAAGATTTCATGGGCCTCAATTCCCACAGCTTTTTCTGGGCATCAGATTTGATCACCATTGTAAAACATTCTATGTGAGTAGCTTGGACATTGTAAAAAGAAAAAAAAAAAAAAAGAAAAAATCCCAAACCCTTTAGTTCTGTGTAATTTAGAAAGTAGAATGAATCTGTTTTGGGGAAGACATTTTGATGTGAACCAGACAGCTTTTAAATCACTTTTCTGCTAAGAAAGGTTCTTATTCCTCTTTGTTGAGCTATTGTACAACTCTTTTACCCTGATCTACCTATTGTGACTCCATTTCTTTTCAATTAGTGGGAGAGAATATTTGTTACTATTTGAACCTGGTTTATAGTCCAAAATCATTATATAGTTATATAAATTATCATGTATATATACTCATATATATAATGTTTTCTTGGAATATGACACTGAAATTATGAAAACACCATGTAAAATAGTTTTCCAAATCCATTATTTTATGGGGTTTTTTTTAATCTTAACAAAAATGATGCTCACCCTCAGAAACATTGGAAATATTAGAGAATTTTCATGAATCTTTGAATTGTTCTTTTTTTTTTGGAATATATAACACCAAAGTTTAAGCCCACAGACTCCATATGTTTTTTCATTCCTGGACCAAACACACAGATCATTTTTTATTATTACCAACATGTATGCATAATGGATGGCTACCAGACAGCCTAGACTCATGTCACTGACAGATGTTAGCATAAAAATTCAACTACCCTAACCTCACCACATTAAAAAAGAATTTTTCAGTTTACAAAACATCATAAGCCTTTGACATTTCAGAATATATTCCTGCATTCTATAAAGCAGTGTGGAGATGTAACTAAGGTTTACACATAACTCTGAGAATGTTCCCTGGTTCTAAATTGCGTACATTTAATATGTCTGGAAAAGGGGAATGTTCTGCAAAAGAAGTGTACAGTGCAATAGAGGCTTTCATATTGCAGGAGCAGGTAATTACAGAAATGTTTGCTTTAATTTACTGTGGAACAAAGAACTTACAGATACTCCAAGCAATTATGTGCGAGAATTCTATCGTGGTGATACCATGGTGATACTGACCATCATCCTCCAACAACTATGTATTTTTACAGCAAGCTCATCTTTCAGCTTGGATAAAATTTGGACTTACTACAAGAGTAAACAAGAAGTTAAAGATAAAAACTTTCCAGCCCTTAAATTTGTGCTATTTCCACTTCACATCCACTCGAGCAACAAAGGTTTCTCTCTAAAGCTCAGTGTTATTCTCTCTTGAAAGTCAGTGTTATTCTGTTCTGCTGACCCATAAGCAGCTGAAATTTGGGTTTACTCCAATGTGTGATTTAGGGGTTACCCTCTCACTCACAGAGACAGCATGTGGTCTTTTTTTTTTCTGTAGCAACCCGCACTTCTCTCTTTGCCAGGCTTTCATTGGGGATTGTAAGGTCTTCAAAACACATGATGTTCAAAAGCTTGGAGGTCAGAGCTGACAAACTGCAGCTTATAGCTAGGAATTTTTTTTTGGGGGGGACTCCAAAAGGAGAAGAGATTCCCTTTTAAATTCCTCGAGTTCTGCTGACCTTTGTAGAGAAATAAGTAATTTCTCTATATTTGGAAAAACATAAACATTTCTTTGCCTTTTCATGCAAGTCAAGTCTTATTATCTCACAGTGTCTTTTGGGAAATGTATTGAGGTAAAAGGATAATTTTGCTTCTTTGATCATTTCTTAAGGTACTATTACTATACTATTTCACCAGACAATTTAAATTCTGTCAGCTAAAGTACCTGATTAACATTTAAGCTACCTCTAGACACCTTACAAGGTACTACACATATTCTTGCTAAGATGTCATCCTTCCAGTGAACAAACACTATAGTAGACATAGAAAGAACTCCCTGGTCAGGATATTTTTAATGCTTAGCAGAGTTTGGTTTTACCACTGAATGCATACCCAAACCCATATTTTAATATGCCCTATCTTTTTATATACTGATGTTTTCAAATTCTCCAAAAATTTTAGAGAAAGAATGACCAAAAGCTTCCCTGAGAAGTGATCAGCAGCCATCAGTCAACATTACCCAATGTGACCTGTCCGCAAAAGCTTGATTTTTATTAAAAAAGAAGATAGGCTCTGACACAAAAGTCTGTGTCTATATGCCATTGGCCAACCAACTTTTTGGAATCCACCAAGGGTTTTACTGCCCCATTCCCCTGCCTAGGCACAAGGCAGGGGAGAAAAATTGGTGTATTCTGACTGGTATGGAGCTGGAATTCTTGTGAACACGCAGCTAGATGTAGGAACTGGGAACTCCTCCAGCATCTGATGATATTAGGCAGAACACAATCAGGTCTGCTCTGCGTGTCTACTACCTAAGGAAATACAAGAATGGTTTTAAGGCTTTTACTTTTTGAGATTATTGAGACTTTTCTGTGAATTTATCACACTCCTGTATAATGGCAAAACATTCCTACTCTAGTTGTGTGCACCCAGTGGCTCAGTAGCTGACGTTCAGGGAAACAATGTGCTATATACATCCATGCATCTCTAAATAGCTGAAGTCCCCATGTAAGAGCCATACAACCAGCATCTGCAAAAGCGATCATACTTAGAAATGTTATAAAACATAACACAGGCGATATGGTCAAGGGGTTATTTAAGCCTTCTTTGTTATTCAGAGTTCTATTATTGCCTTTAGTAAGCAGTTCATAATATGAAAGCCTGGTTTTCTGAAAGCCATCAAATACTGACTTTTTAGCCTGTTCTGTGAATACCAGAACATAAAAAAGCTTCCTCCAAATATAAGTTAAATCATTCAGGTTAAATCCTGGCACAAATGAAGTCGGCAGCAAAATTCCTGCTGACTTCTGTGTTCACAGATCATACACAACCTCAATTTTTGAACAGTTCTAAATCTTCAATGTATTTAGCCTTACAGCCTCCTGGTGAGGCAGACAACAGTTGTAATTTCACAGATGGCAAAGTAAGTCATGAAGGATTCAGTTAACTGGTTCCACCAATTGAAAGTTAGGTATTTAGTCTAAACAGATTATTTATACTGCTATAGTCAACAGAAATAGATTTTTCCTTCTAGTGGAAATCTTAAATAAAAAATAAAATAATAGTAATAAAAAATATGATAATAATAAACTCCCCCCCAAAAAAAATAAAAAAAGACATTAACAGAAAGAAGAAGTTTAGTTTAAATAGGAAGAATTTCCTTGAGGAAATAGAACAGCTATTCTGGAATGAGGTCACTCTCCCCTGGTGCTGACTGTCCACCTCCACTGATAATGGGAGGACCTCTAGTTAACCAGTTTCAGAAATTAAAACCTGAACCTGCAAAGGAACTTATGGATTTTTGCATGTGCTGATACAATGCTTAACTTCAGATCACTGCATTTATTGGTGCAATACCTAAGTTGTGTCTGCCCGCAGTGCAGTGTGTGGTAAGACTTTGGTTAGATATTTGAGTTTCATATAAAGTCCTTCTTGAGGTGAGGTGCAGAAGCCTCCTGAGATCACCAGCCAAAACAGACAGCAAGAGATAAGTAGAAAGAGACCACCAGAGCTGCCTAGGGAGGCTCAGATTCTATGTTCACAATGAAGTTCATTAAAATGTTCAGCTTGAGTTTGGAGTTCAGGTTTGTCTCCTTGGGCTGGATATCCAAGTTGTCAGTTTCCAAAAGCACAATGTAATCTCTTCTACACCTTATCTCCCCATCCAGAGACATCAGAAAATCTGGGTTCAAGCTCATTTTCACTTAAAAGGCGTTAATTTCAAATCCACACCTCTCAGTGCTCCAGGGAAGGACATTTTCAGGTGAAAATGTTTACTTGGTTCCACTCCTTAGAAAAAGACTCATGATCCAGTGAACAAGAGTGACTGGACAGTCATTGGGCAAAGTGGAGACCTGCACTTTGGTCCCTACTCTCTGACCAGAAGCAGAAATCAAGTTTTCCTGTCTCACATACCGGCTTGCTGTTCTCTCCAATATTGTTCCACATCTAAAGTACTGTTAAACTTTCTAGGGCTTATTACAGCTCCCTAAGACACAAAATAAAGAACCTTAGAAAACACCCGGAAATATTAAAAACATTGTTTCCCTATAAAGTGTTTTCTCTGAGAAATAATTTGCTGAATCTCTCTCCTCTGCCCATAAACCCTTCCAACAGTGCAAAACTTGTAATTTTAATGCTCCAACATAGACAATAGCAACTGTTTCTTCCTGTATTGCATGTGCTTGTTAACTGATGGCCGCAGGCAGACGTGTTCACCCCATCAACAAACCAGTGAAAACTGGCCTGGAGGTTTATTTTCCAAGGTGATTGATAACCACAAACACCTGTATTTAAGCCAATAGTCATCTTAAAAAATATGTGATGTAATGAAGAGGCACCAAATCTTACCCTTGCTGCTGAACCCCTTGACAGTTTAATTCTGTGTGACATTTTAATCGCAAGACTGGGTATACCTGGTCAGACAAAGCAGGTGGTCATTTTTGTCAGTTTTTTTCATCTATGAGCAATACACACCAAAATTATGGGTTTCTTTTCACCTGTGCAGGTATGGTGGCTTCTTAGTATTGTATTTGACTTGAAAAATAAGAAAGGAAAATCTGAAAAAATCATATATGACAGGTTGTGAATTCATGGCTGTGAATTTAGAGGCATTTGTCAGTGGGGACAAGGTGCATTTTGACTGTAAAAATCCTAGGGGTAGTGTCCTCACACCAAGGAATTTTAATAAGGAATAAGTTAGATTTTTATCTTCTCTTTTTCTGCTTATCATATGTAAATGATAGATATAGAAAAGATAATGTAAGATTCAACTTTTTAAAGATGAAAATATGGGCAGTAAGCTAACTTTACTGTATTTCTGTTATTTAATAATAGGAAAGACCTAGCCCATAGACAATCTCATTAACATAGATGTATCTAACTTCTGCTTACAGGACAGTTATAGAGTCATGAAGTTTCAGTATAATTTCATACTGAAACATGGAATGTAAGGCCTATCCAATTTAATGATTGGAACACCTATGTATTACTATGACCCGTAGCTATTAATGCAATCAGAGCTTTGAGTTAAGATAAAGATATTTTATTTATAGGGCAAGTACCTGTATGCCATAATACAAAGACCAGACACTAGAATACAGTACAAACACTAAGGTTATTTGTCACTGGAAAAATTTCCCTAGAATTGTGCTAAAGTTACCAGAACTGTAAATATAAAATATGATGAGAAAAATATGGGTTTAGGTTCGACATGGTGGACTTTGCAGGGGAATTAGTAAATAAAGTTATGTAGCTTGTGCCACATAAAGAATAGAACCACATGATCATAATTTCTCTTTCTGCTTATAGGTCCGGGAGCCACTAGACATCCATCCTTGCTCGACTTCTCTGAGATGACGATGCTGCCTTCTCTGCTTTGTGCAAATGGGGTTGATTCCTGGGTTTTTCCCCCTTTAGTTATTTGCTGGTTTGGATATCTTAATATGATCAGCTGGGGGGGATTTTACCAAAGTCATTGCCATGCAGACTTTTAAGTAGACTAGAGTAAGAACTAAAAAATCCACTGCCTGTCACTACTGATTTGGTTTAGAATTGAATTAATCATCCTTTGTATAATTCATAAAGTACATTATAATAGTAAGTTAATTTAATGCTCTGCTTTCCTGATTAGGATATTTTGTCAATCTTTCTTTCATTTAGGTTTACAGAATCAGGTATTTCAATCAGTGACATTTAAACATGACTAATTTCAACTTCGAGGTGCAATCAGTGGTTTTTCACAAGCAATCACCCCAGTAGATTAAAGAGGCTGACTCTCTTTGGGAAAAAAATTTCCTTCTCCAGCATTTTCTGGGAAACAATCTGGTTTAAGGGTAAGCAGTATTTGGAATAAAACCCAGTAGTCTTGGCCTCTGGTATTTAACAGGAGAGTTATAAAAACAGGTGCTAATGTCAAGCACATTATGTACTTAGTCCCTTACAGTTGTTAAGGTGATAGATAGTGTGGCAGAAAGAACCTCTTGGCAGATGAAATTTCCTGAAATGTCCTTGTATTCCACACCAGGTGCGTAAAAGTGGGGTCAACAGCCATGCCCTCTGGGCTGAGATGAGCAATTCAGTTATGAATTTCTCAGCTACAAAGCTTGGAGGCCAAAGCAAGAATGTGAGGGAGAAGGTGGAATCCTGGCCCTGGAGGAGTCCAAGACAGTGCTGCTAACAGCTTTAGGAAAGATCAGGATTTTATTCAGTGTGTTAGTAATTAAAGTCAGGTGACTCCCAAAAAGACAGAAGCTAAATGAACTATTCTGTTGGTTATAGGGCAGTAGTGTTTCCACTGAAAACCATTCAAAACATCACTGCTGCAAAACTTTGGTTTGTCCTTCTTCACAAGTTCTAAACCTGGAAATATCATCAACTAAACTGTGATTCTATGAAAAATCATCCTGATTTCTTGCACAAGAAAATAGTGACTCCAAAATTTCTGCATGATCCAATTTTGCATTGGGCATTCCACACAGAGTAGGGGCAGCTGAGGAAGGATCCATGCTGAGAGCAGGAAACACACAGCTGCTCATGAGCGAAATTGCTGGAACACTTGCATGGAGCAAACAAGCTCTCGGATTGCAAGGTCGGTGCCAGGCTGCCTCTCATTCCAGATGAAGAGTGATACAAGGTCACTTCTCTGTCTTCAGGCTGTTGTTCCTGGTGCAGGCTGCATTGACAGCAGGAGCACCAGTTCCTGCTCTCAGACCCTGACTTCTCAGGGATACGCAGAGATGGTGAGATCAGAGCCCAGCTTTCTTCTGCTTCAAGCATTAACACAGGCCTGTCTCACCAGTTACACCATTACCAAACATGGTTGGAGCAGTGGGCTTGCATTTTTGCACAACACAACACTGGTGGATCTTGTTCAGTTTTTCTGCTCCCACTCTCTGGCCTTTGGTCAATACTCGTGTCTGGAAAAAGGAGAACGGAGAGAAGTGTTCCTCATGTTCATGACAGTAATTAAAATGATCCTGTATAAGAAGAACCATAATGCTATTTCAGTGGTCACCTATGCTAAGCAAAAAAATAAATGAAAGGGCAGCAGACAGGTTCTTTCCAATACAAGGTTGCCAAGGAGCTATTTCCTATAACTTGTCTTATAGTGAGAATATTCATTCAGCATCCTAGCACTGGCTGCAGTTTTTGAAGTATCTGAGGAAGGACAAGTGGGACAAAGGCATACAAAGCTAGAACATATTCCTTTATAGGACTGGTTGGTGGCTCAAATATCCAGGACACCAAAGCTATCTCTCCCAAGCTTTAAATAAGAGAAGTCATTTGAACTTTTACAGTTTATTTTTACTGAGCCAAAAGATACAGTACTGCTCCATGAAAGAACAGGGATTCAGGCTTAGTATGCACAACCTCGACCCTGTGGCTTGCAGATTTGTATCATGAGGGGCTCTTCCATTATACGATCACATAACAAATTCACACCCCTATTCCCTTTAAATAATTTGCAACTGTTTGAACCTGAGAGCTTCTCACTCTCCAGCCAAGCCCCATGCCAGCCAACCACAAGTGTGCACCATATGAGCAGCTGAGGCTGTCGCTGCTCCTCTGGCTGTTCCACCAGGATATTGGGATCCCCGCTGCCAGGTAGCGTGTGCCCTGTTGTGCACTGGGGTGCCTTGTTTTTAAGATGCTAAGGCAGGTGGTGTGGTTATGGCCTGTGAAGCAGTTGTGCATCTATGACTAACAGATCATAAAATAGCGAAGTTAATAAAGGGGTAAGAGGTGTCACACTCACAATATCAGTGGTGAGGGGGGGCTCGACGGGAGTCCGAGGTGTGACCATTGTTTAAAGGATATTATGTGATTTGTGAGGCTTATTAAAAAGTAAGAACTGTGTCTCAGTCTTTCTCTGCTGTTCTCTCTCACCTTTCCTATTGTCTTTTCCCGCATTACCCATGTATTTACAAAAGAATTTTATAACTATTGTGGCCAGTTATAATATCTTTTTTCCCATAGATTTTTAAAGAATGAAGCAGCTTAGTTTGTATATTTACTGTCAAATAATCTAGTAGGAAGCCTGAATGGCCAGTGCAGTGTTTTGGCACTTTCTCTCTTTTTCTTCCTCTTCTTTCTTATTTATTTATTTCAGAAATGAAAAGACTAAGCAGCGCATAATGAACCCTCATGCAGATTAGATAGCCAGGTATATAGATAGATAGATAAACAGATAGATAGATAGATAGACAGACAGATAGATAAATAGACAGACAGATAGATAAATAGACAGATACAGTCAAACTATTTGATAAATTCGAATAACTCAGGAAAAAAATTAATTAAATGCCACTTCATTACACTAAAAGTGAGTTTCAGAAGTCCTTTCCTGGAGTTCACTTAGAGTCAATTTGTGCTTAGTAAAGAGTTAATGGCAATAACAGTAGGACTAGGAATTTATCATAATAGCAAATTAGACAGGAAGAAAAATTTAATTGTAATGTGGGACCAATGGCAGCAAACTGTGCACTGTTTCATAAAATAGATTAAGGGTCAGATTTTGAAGTGGTGTAAACTCTCTTGATTTCATGGATTTTATCTCTAACACTTTACTAGCCCCGTTTTTGTCTTTGATTCACAACTGGAATTGTTGTGAATTTTTCTCTGCCTCTGTTCCCTGATTATTTCTAGCTGCTAGTTCAGTTAGAAGATATATATACACCTGAAGCTTTCCTGTGCACAGAGAAGTTTGGAAAAGCAAATGGATACAACAGTGGTTTATAATTTTTGTAAGAGTCCATAACTCATGTTAAACATCAAGTGTCTTCTCCAGAAATGTTTGAGCTTTCTTTTTTTTTTTTTTAAATAAACCAACTCTATGATAGAGTACATATATATCCCATAAAGGTATACTATAGGCAGAATACTATTATTTAAGTTGTGGGTTTAAACATTCAGCCTCGAACTGGGTAGACTTGTAAGAACTTAAAGACTGACACTGAGACGGCAAAGGGATTAAATCTGATCTCCCTTTAGATTTATAATGTAAAGCTCCCATCTTGCAAGTTTAGAATCAGAGGAAAATAATAGACTCTTAACTGAATTAGTTTAAAATGTGTATTTGAATGTCTTACTCTGAGACTCAGTCCAGGAACTGTCTTTTAGCTGAGTCAGGAGATACAGCAATAAACTATTCTTAGCTGGAAGTCAGTCTTTGAAGATCTTACAGTGTCANTTAATACACATCTAATTAATTAGACTGAAGAACGTAATTCAGTAACATTCCAATTGACTCAGCAGTCCCCAGGAATATGTCAGCTATTTTTTACACACTCTCAAATAAAAAATAAAAATAATTATAAAAAAAATTCAGAATATAAAGACTTTTAGCTAAAAGACTGATTTCAAAGCTGGCCACAATATCTAGGCTCTCTGCCTTCTCTTCTGGATTGTATTTAATTTAATAGAGCTGATATGTTTGGAGTATCAAGTGTACCCTGCACAAAAAATATCTAATTGCAGAAAGGAACTCAAAGCCGGAGCAAAGATGACACTAGCTGACAGTCATTCCAGATCCTTGGCTTTGGCACAAGATTTTACATTGTTCAAGTACTAAATATCAACCCAGAAAACCCGATGCTTCCCCTTTGGACTGTGTAGTAAATGAGTTCCATCCTCCAACACATGTGCTTACGCAGTGATATGCCATTAAAACGTGTGAGTAATAGAGTATAAAAGAGCATCTCAGACATAAATCAAACGTGCCCTCTCTACCATGTGCAGCTTTGCCCAGACTTGAATGACGAGGAATGCAAGCAATCTGCATTTTCAAGATAAGACCAACTGCAAATGGCATAAGTGGGTGCCATGGAGAGTATCATTTAACCCCACATGGGAATACTCTAGTATGTAACACATCATCTGTAACTTATTCCCCTTCAAGAAAATACACTGCAATTTTAGAAGGCTTGTTCTAAATTACTGTTAGAATGTAAAGATAAACTCTGAGTAAGGGAAATGTGGAGACAGACCATGTTTTTCAATTTTGACACTTTGCTATTAGGACAGGGCACAAGAGATTATGGCCAAACCTGTTTGTTTTGCTTTCAGCTGAAGTTGTGTTAGCCCTGTGCTGATTGCTCCTGAATATCTTGCCTCCTTTAACACTCACCTTTGTGATACTTTGTGCTGTAAGGGCAAAGTTCTCCCATTTGTGTAATTCCTTTTTCATTGCAGTGGGACCACATACACTTTTTACACGTTGATTAAAACCTAACTGTAGGGCTTGAGGGCAAAACTCATCTTTTCATATTTTCCTCATTTCTAGTGATGTCACAGGGGCTGTACTGGGATGAGGCAAATGGATAAAACCCTACAGAAGTCTTAAAAATAAATTTTCACATGACACTTGAAGAAAAGTCCTGGAAAAAACCTTCTGCAACCAGCTAGCTGAAAGGCTTTATGTTTCAGCATAGTTTCTTTTTCAGTGGAATTTGGACTAACATTTCAACAACTCAGATGAATGTAGAATATTTTCAAACCACACTAGATATCAGCAGCATTTCTGCTTTATGAAATAGTTAAGCAAAGACAATAAAGTCCTGCCTATATTATTGAAGTGAATATTCAGATTTATGATTAATTAGTCAAGTTTCATGTGATCTATACTTTAATAGGTACATCCATTACAATAATAATATAAATGTACAGACTTTCACCATACTTTGACAGTCCAAGACTGTGGTGATCAGCCACAAAAGAGGAAGGAGTTATTTTTTTCTAAAGGAGCAATTTTCCAGCAAGAGCATTGACTAGATGAGCTTGAAAATTTCTGAGGAACATAACACTTTTACCAACTTTTTTTCTTTCTTGGAGGATCACATCAGAATTTTGCTAAATTGCTTTATTTTGCTAAATAACCTTTAAAATACAATCTACTTAAAAACATTTTAATAAGGTCAGGACAGAAATATTTCAGAATAGTTTGTTTGACATCAAATTTTCAAAGATTTTGATATATTGATGTGACAATTCAGAAGGAAAACAGATGTCAAAATGTCAGAATTTCCTGTGGGTTGCAGCATTGCTTTAGAGCCCACTCTTATGACAAGTATTACAGTAACTTGTAATAATGAAGACTGATGTGCAGTTTGGGAATATATCCCTCTGGATAAAATAATGAGGAGCCTTTTCTAAAGCGGTGTAAGGACCTGGGAACCACTTACTGCTGGAATTGAATGGAACTAGATCACAGTCTAGTGATTTCCACTCATTTGAAAATCTTAGCCACGAAGAACAAAGGAAGGAAGACCTTTGAGCAGGTTGCACCCTTAACTACAACATATTGCTGAATTTTTGGCCCTAGAATCATGAGAAAAAAATTAACTTTTCGTTTCCTGATTTCGCTCAAGAAGTTGAACATCTTCATTGACATTTAACCTTTATTCTTACTTCAAGTGATGGAAAAATGCATAAATAAACTTCACAGTGTCACAATGCTAGTTAAAAGAAAGTTATTCAGAGCTTCAGCTCAAAATAATTGGAAATTAATCCTGAAAGTACTCAGACAAAAACATATTTTAAAGTAGTTGCAATTTTTTTTTTCAAATATAAGTGAAAAGACTAGTAAAAATTTTGATTATAAGGTTAATTTTCTCCATGCTTTTATTTCTGATTTTTTGGCTGGATTTTTTGTTCGTGTGTTTGTTTTGCTTTTATTGTTTACCTACTTGTATTCTGATTTCAATCACTCTTTTCTTTTTTGTGTTTTAACAAAACTCTATAGGCAGTTTGCTTGAAACTACAAACTCGCTGTGTCTGGCAGTCAGATGTCGCAGCACTTAGAAATATACTCTTTCTGGATCCTGAAAATGAAAGTATTGAATAGTTACAATGCGAATTCAATCCATAAGCCTCGGGGTATAAACTGATCACCAGATGGAGTAAGGAAGAAATATCCCCCATTGTATAATATCACATACACTAAGTGAGTTTAACACCTTCTTCTGAAGTATCCCGAATTGAGACAAGATGCTGGATAAGGCAGATTTTTGATCTATTCTGTTAAAACAGTTCCTCTGTTATTATATTCCTCAACCCAATGACTCATTTCATGCAATGGATTCCCGCAGCTCCAACTTGGGTGTCTCACACAGACACTGCAGCAAGCCACAGAAAGGGATCAGGAGACTTCCTTGCTTACTTCAAGCGGGAAGCTGTTACCCTCCCTAATAATTTTGGAAACTATTAGGAACTTCATTAGCAGAGCATTTAAACCCTCCAGCTAGCATCAACAGAAGCAGCAGGTGTTCAAGTCCTTCTGCAAATTCATCCCTTGGTTTACAGCATGTGGTAAATATGCTGTAAGATGGGGGGGGGTAGGGGGAGAAGGATGAAGCAAAAATATAGGAAAAAAAACCAAAGAACAAATAGAAATGGAAAACTTTCAAATACTCAAGGATGTGCTCCACATGGACATCCCATGGACATCTAAGAAATCAGGAAGGAGATTTTTTCAAGGATCTAAAACTTTATATCCCAAATTGCAATTGTTAAAAAGTTTGAGGACAAGGTTGATGGCATGACCAATGCTACCTGTATCAGTCTCAGTCTCTATTTACCTTTCCAGTTGCTGTCTCTATACTCCCATTTTCTCTCCTCTTCATCTCCTGGCTTTCAATGCACTAGATATTGAGCTATTCTGAACATGTGTTTTGTTCCTGTTGCATTTACAGCAAATTTGGTTTATTGACTCTGATGGGAATAGATTTTGGAAGAGTAATGAACTTGAGACTTTCTCCAAGAGTTGACAACGTCTGAAATCTCCAGCTGGTCACACAGTTTGCATATACACATACACATTAATTTGTGTTGTAAGACTGGGGAAAGGAATCAAGGGAACTCTGAAGATACAACCAACAACATCAGGAAAACTTTCCTGCTCTGGCCTTAAAAGTTCATCCTGTCCTGCAGAAAGCAGCCTGAAGTTACTCAAATCCCACCCCTCTATCCTAAGCACTCTGTGGAATGAGGGATAACTGAATAAATAATGCATATGCAAAGTTTTGTCATTGAACAACACTGTTTCAGTATCAGACTTGATTCTTTATAGTCTAACCATTTTTAACCTGAGATAGATCTGTTTTCTCATTACCCCTAACCCTCAAGCAATGGCATATCTCTTTGACTCATTTATTTTAAATGAAAAGCCAGAATGTAGACCTGTATCAAACACAGGTAAATTATACTGTTATAACAGCACATCCAGCTTTCAGTGAACTAGGACACTGTTTTTTATTTCATTGTAAAAAATTATCCTTTTAATGCAAATCTTAGGAGAAGCAGGAAGGAGGAGAAGCCGACTCACCTACTTTTCATGGACTTGTTCAAGTAAGGAAAGGATTGTGGAAAAAAATTTCCAGATAAGACAGTTCTTCCTGTTTTTTCATGGAGACACTGCATTCCCATCCACATCATGCTTTTCTCTGAAGCTCTAAACACAACAAATAATCATGCTTTAGTAAGCATCTTCTTGGCTTATTTGAAGAATCTTTCTGTGACGACATTAAATCCTGACCTTTGACTTTTCCTGTCTGATGCCAAAATGATTATTTCTGCTGGTTCTCAGTTTGACATGATGGAGTAATTGGTTAAGCCTCTGATCCTTCATCTTGTTATCTGCTGTTCTTATAGATGTCCATCATGTTTCTGTAGTTAGAGTTATAAAGACAGATTTAATATTCCAATAACTATAGGAAAAAGGTTCTTCAATTTCAATGAATGTTCTCACCCACAAGGTAGAAAAGCCAACAATGCTTTTTTTCCTTGTTTGTTTTTTTTTTGCCTATTTTCCCACAGGAACCGATAAATGACAAGATAACTCAGTTCATAGAAACCAAACAGACAGTCACAGACAAATTTGAAGCCTGCAGAGTTCAGTTCACCTCTGTAGAACAAACTCCATTAATGAGGCTTCTGCTATTGGTGATTACACCTGGATTCAGATAGAAAAAAAAATGAACAAAATAGTTCTTTAATTAAAGTATGTTGTAGATTTGTGCTTTCTTAAATAATGAAAGAAAGAAATTACATTAAAAATGAAGCATTAAAATATAAAAGCATTGGTTTCAAAGATGAACTTTTATTTTTCAAGTCAATAAGACATTTGATTTCATATGTTAACAAAAGTGAGGTGAATGTATATGTCAGGTATACCTTGGAAATGAAACATTCCTTATGAATTAATTACTTTTATTTTGATGACAACATATTTTTTCAATCTCCCCTACCAAAAATGCTGACAAACTTCCTTCTAAAACAAAGTTCAAAAGCAACAACACAAACAACTAGTAATTTTGGTTGCTAATAAAAATGCAGCTCAGCAGGAACATGTGGTTCCTATGTAGGCAAAACTCTGTGCTAGCCCACTTCTGATGAAAGAGGAGACTCAGATCAAGGGCTTTGGCCCCCACAGTGGAGCAAATGCAGCTGCCACAGTCATGCTACTGGAGCTCACAACCTTGTGCTGTCCTGATGTACCAGCTGGGTCAGTGTGGATCACCATTAGCCCTGGCAACCTTACTACCTGCTCCAGTGATGGGTGATCCGTGCTCCAGTGACTGCACACACCAGGGAGATTTCCATGAAAAGCTGATGTTAGGAATGCTTGAGCACTTGTAGGCAATGGAAGCTAATAAGATGAAGAGCTCGAACACACATCAAAGTCAAGAAGCTAATGCCTGGGATTAGCAATAACAATGGCATTGTCCTGGGTGATTTCCATTTGTGATGATTTCCATTTGTGATGCTCTGTTCTAAGGCAGATCCTTTGTGACAATTTCTTAATGCATTTATTCAGAGAAGCATAGGTTGTCGCTAATGTGACATTTTAACTTAAACTGTTCAATCAAATCATATTACGTGTCATTTATTACTTGGTTGGAGCACTGAGGTTGTTTCTATCATTGCTGATTTCCTCCAAGTACAGGTCACGTCATTAGCTGAAATCAGTTCAGGAGCTCCATTTTACATTAGCACTTTTTCTTAAAAAAAAAAAAAATACACATTTATACCTTTGTTTTTATACTAGTGTTTTCTTCAGTATTATATTTGCTGCCAGAACTTGTGTTGCTCTATTCAGTTTTTCAGGTAGGCAGACCTCTTGTTCACAATTTGCATATGATTATTGTGGTTAATCCCAGTGCCCACAAGAGTAAAGAACTTCCCACCAAATCAGCATATTTTTAAATCTCATTCATGCCCACACTAACAGAAATAAATAGAATTGGTTTCAATATTCCATTCAATCTCTTCTCTGCAGGGCTGCTCCAGCACCACATTGTCACTGTCAACAGTCAGAAAACCTCTGCTGTGCCACTTTACTGGCTGGAGAACACATCCCTTCTCTTGCAAGTAGATGTTGATTCTGGTTTTGCTCTCTTTCTTTAGTCCATCTTTTACTACTTTATCTTCTGAATCTACTTGCTGCCATTGACTCTCCGTCCTGGACTGTATGTTGTCCTTTATCCTTTGGTTTAGATAGTTGTGAAGTTCCCCCCAGTCTTCTCCCCGTTCCCTGGCATACAAACTGTGAGTTTTTCTAATGCACAAATTCAGCACTTTGCAAATTCTACTTGCACAGTAGCTTCTGGCCTAAGTCTTTTCCCACTGAGGTCAGCTGGCAGCTTGCCACAGACTTCAGTGGGAAGAGTATCAAACTGTTATTTTAAGTGCAAATTCAGTCCCAAATCTGCAGTTTGAAGGATGACATTATGTCTCAGCCCCGCTCAGTTTGATCCGTTGATATTTTAGCCAGTTTAACATCTTAGATCATGTTCTTGGCATGTTGCTCTGAAGCTGGACACTCTTCCATCTTTTGTTACTGTCATGATTGCACTCTCCATGGGTTCTTACAGTGCTCTCATCACTGTTGTATCTGAGGCCCTTCCAATTATTCATTGAGTGACTAACATTGCTCACATGCAATTCATTTCTGGGCTCCCAGGAGGAGCTCAGTGGAGAGTTTTGCCATGGCTTCCTCTTCCCCACATCAAACACAATCTATCCCCTGCCCTACCCATCAACTAAAAATTAGAGTTGGTAAGAACATTCTGTCTCAAAAAATCCCTCTCCAGCCATAATGAATGTTTCCAAGGTCAAGACATTGCACTGTTCCCTATGTAAGGGTATGTTTTTGCTCCAGGATATATCCTGATACAGATGTCTGGGCTACCTAACTCTGCAGGAGGCCATCTACATTCCAGATGTGGATCTTTGCTCAGATCATACTGGTATTATATGCCGTAGTCTTGATTATTTCTCAAATATAGCCTGAGGGATCTAGCATAAAACACTTAGACAGATGTGCTGCAGGTATGGCTTGCCACAAGATTTGAAGGATGTCCTTATCTTTGACCTCGGGCAATGTCCTTGTCCTCCCACGTCCATCCACGGAAGCTTCTATTCCCTCACTCTCTCCATACACCCCCCCTTCTGTCTATAGACACAGTGCAGAACTGGCACTGCAAAGTAAAAGAATGACTTGTTCATGTAATGTCTCAGGTTCAGTACTGTCCAAAGGCTGGTAAGTAGAAGAAAGAAGAGACAAATGTCATGGGTTAGAACAGCAAGTGATATAAGCATGCTACTTATAGAAAAAATGTAGTATTTATATTAGAAAGGAAAATAATATTTCACAGAAGCTGCAAAACTCCAAATTGTATGAAACCAACACATTTAAAAATTAAATCTTCATGAGCTTGTCTCAGAGGATGATTTCAAACATTGGTCTGAACTGAATGTGCACATAGGGCATTAACATGGGATATGAAATATTCAGATTTCCCAGTCATCTGTTTGGCTCTGCACACATGCAAAATCAGTCTGTTGCAGGAGGATTAAACTGAGGTCTCATCCCTCCTCACTGTCATTATGCATTAATGCGTAAGACCATTATGCAGAAAGAAAGGAGGGTTAAACAGGCCTCTGTTTTCTTTTCTCTTTCCATCAAAAATCATCTTTTGTGAAACTAAAACTGAAACAGTTTGAAACTGAATAGCAGGGGTTTTCTGTCTTAACAAAATATCATATTTTAACAACAAAAAACTAATCAAAAGTATTACCTATCTCTTTGTGAACAATTGGCATGAGAATCTAAGGGTTGTTTTGGTTTGGTTTGATTTTTTAAAAACCATGAAAAAAGTGAATACATATGAAAGTAAAAACTCTTATTTTTCAAACAGTTCATCATTTTGAAAATGAATCATGACTGTGGCAAATAAAATACTTCTGGATGATCCAGTCTGTGCAAGGGAAGAGCAGACGGTGCAGAATGCCACTTGTCCTGCTGGCCCTCAGAAGTGTTATATTCATCTAAAAGCAGATTGGTAACAGTGAAAATGTAAAATATTCTGATCCCAGACAGTCACTAGACTGATTTACAAGTAATATGACTCTTTTTAAAAATAGACCAAACCATAAACCAAACAAAAATCACTTGAAGATGAAGTATTGGATTTTGGGGCCTTTCTCTTTTTTAAAGTACAAGCTGAAATTCTCACTACTTAGCTAAACAGCATGGCTTTAAGAAAACATCTGATTTCGGGAATACAACAAGAAAATCTCGACAACACTGTCAAGTAAAGTGGAATAGCTACATTGGGAGCAAAATAGTCTGTTTTGGTTAGCATAAAGCATACTGGGTCCTCTGAAGGAAAACATTATTTTCATTAGGAGTCTTTATTTAAAATCTGGACAAGTTTAGGAATGATATTTGTATAAAACTTTCATATGTTTCTTTTCATTAAAACAGTTGTAACCTTTCTCTGTCCCCAGTGTTTATGCTTTTAATGGGTCCCCTGAATAAAGCACTCAGATATTATAAATAATCACTTTTGCAATTAGCCTTCCAACTTTCAAAGAAGTTATTGGATAGATCAAGAATGCAACGGGACCAGTTAGGTTATTATGGAATCATTAATAGGCAAATAAATTCTGAAACAGCATGGGAATGAAAACTTCTTCTCTTTCAGAAATGGTCTTTATTTTTTTTCTTTTTGCTAAAGTAAATTACTTTAATGATTCATTCCACAATAGTCAAATGTCTGCAGGGAAGTATTGCCTTTGAGGGTTATCTAAATAGTTATTCAGCTTAGTATAAGTTCACAGTGGAAGATGGAATCTACATTAATAACATGAAATATGGCAAAAAAACCCCCACAATCTATAAAAAAATCTATGAGTGAGATTAATTATCCTCCAATAAGAAGCTTTTCCTTGTTATAAAAATCAGCCTGAAAAGTCTTACATATATCAGTAAAGATTTTCCTATTTATTATGGCACATCAATATAATGAATGTCAAATTTGACTCCCTTTGGAAATCACACTTTTCCATTTCTTCTTCTGAAATACTACCTTTTAGAGAACCTTACTGAGTTCTGGTAAATTTTCTCCCTCCACTCCCCCTTCGCTCAAGAGACATGCTACAGGGTAAAAATCCAGGGTATCTAAGCACGTAAAAAGAACCTTAAGCAATAGTTCCATGTTTTTCCCTGATCTGTTTCTTAATATTTTCTTTTGCATTGTCGTTATAGCCACAGGGGCTGGGTTTTGTTAAAGATGGCAGAAGAAAGGAGGATATTTAAATAAATTCTAAAAAGTGTTCTTTTAAGCTTTATTTTTAAAATTATTTTTAAAATTAACTTGAGGGAGATCTTTATTTTCATAGGAGTTGCCATAGCAGAATAAATTAGCCACTCATTCTAATATTATTCCTTGTCAGAAGCTGAGGGATTTAGTAGAAGGAACTCAACAGAAATGCACTTTAGAATTCCCTACTATCCTATAGAAAACAAACTACAAAAAAGCTTCTGTTGTCAATCACCATTTATCTTGCAAGGATAGTAGGAATTAGTAAAATTGTTCAATACTGGATAAACACACATCTAATTACTAAATTATTCACTGTTACTGCTGGGCATTTGGAGAGAGTGCATTCTAAAGCCTGGTCTTTTTCTATTTATAATATATACTGATATATTGCCATGCCAGACTCACAGCCATATAAGCTGAGAAAATTGTACTGTTGACAGTCACATCTTTTACCAAGTAAGAACAGAAATTCTATGCCACAAATCCAGATTCAAGGGTTATATACCCAAACCTTTCTGTACCATATGTTTAGCCGGAGATTTTGATCTAACACAGTGACAGTTGGATATAATCTTTATTGGTCTTACCTTTGCAGAGGTTAAATGCACAAATGAAACCAGCCTGTGTGGATTTAACTAGATTTTTAAAATGATATGAACAGGGTGGCAAAATGCACACACAGAAAACACAAGCATCTTTCCTTTGGTGACCTAGGTCTGATTTGATTCAGCACAGAAGCATAGAAAATGTTAAAGGTCTGGGCTATGTTTTTGAAAAAAGACGCCATAGAAAATATGCACACAAATTACTATAATGAAGGACAGTTGGCAAAAATGATAAGAATGATAAGGGAAAAAAGCAAGCATATTTCAGTCTGAAATAGTCTCTCACTATCACAAACCATCTGTTTCCACAAAGAGGTGGAATGATGCTTAGCAGTGTTTTCCTAGCTGGAAGTAAGAATAAGGAAAGTATTTCTGTCAATTCCCCATGATGATGCTAGCAATTGTTTAATGCCATGGTTCTAAAAATCTTTTCTTTGAAGTCAGACTCCCTGGAAGCACTGAATTCACAGTTTGTGGCAATGTCTTAATGTAATCAACAAATAATTCTTATTCTTGCACTCCAAAGCAAATAGAAATATTCTGTATTCAATAGTAAATTATTACTTTAAGGAAAAAATAAACAAACACATGAAAAAAAGTACTTCAGAGCAAACTTCATTTTAATCAGCAAATAAGTTTAATTTTTGCCATTTTCTTTCCCAACTCATCCCAGGTAACACAGGAGCTGTTTGATTTTTAGACTTGTTGACATTTAAAAACAATGAAATAATGAGAAACACCATAATTAAAAAGTCTTCTATAGAAGGAATAACAAAATTAAATGAGTGACTTAGAAAATATTTTTAAATAACTAGCAGAAAAATTAGTTGGGTTTTTTTTCTTTTAATTTTCTGAACACATAGTTCCATTTGAAGCTTTTAAAAGAAAATTGGATGTATCTACTACAGTTTGTGAAATAACATAATTAAGTCAAGGTTTAAGTTCAGCTGAAATTTGCCCAGGCCTTTTCAAATGGTGGTATAGGACAGAAGCTGCTTCATTTGAACTATTTTCTGATGCAGAAGCTTCTTAGTGAGGAATAATGTCAGACTGTGAGTTACAATCCATTTCTTCAATGCTGCTTACATCATCTTCTAACTAATCATGAAGAGGTCAAAAGATTTCAAGAAGAAAACTCACTTAATAGTGTCTTACTTAGCACAGGTCAGACAGCAAAATGGGATTCTAAAATTATGCAGTCGAAGTGTGTCTTTGCTCAAGTCACATGGAATTGCTGTGAATTTATGACCATGCCCATGCACTGCATTATCAGTTAAATGAATGCACCAAGCAGTAATCTTTCAGCAGCACAAATAATTTTGTACTTTGCTGGCATATACTGCATTAACGTGGAAAAAGAATGTTCTCTCAGTTGATATGGACTCAAAGACTATTATAGCTTGCTATCTCTCTTAATCACTTCAAACAATTAATTTGGAAGGAATTTTGAATAATAAAAGGACATATATTTAGATCTCTATCTTCAATACAGGGTTTAGGCAATTTTGTTGTGGATTTTGAGAGATCATTGATTATGTACAGTTAACCCACAGCAGCATTTGGCCATTCTCAGGAGATTTTTCTACCACTCATGCATGAATACTGTTCACTGGAACCTCGGGAGTTGGTTCATCAGGAGAAGGTTTTCAAGTGAAAAAAAATTTGAATAAATATTTTGGCTATGCAGAGGAGATAAATTTGTATTGGTAGCTGTTAATGGAAGTAAAGCTGGTGACAGAGACTTCTTCAGAACTCCAAACCACCTTTTTAAAATTTGAGACTTTAGGTTATTTACAAGGTTGGACAAGTAGTTAGGAAGAGGGACAGAGAGTCAATGATTGTTGAATGAGATCCATTTATAGGACTAAGTTTCAGATAACTTATGAATCACACTAGGGATTAGGAAACTTTCCTGCTTGCAGTTTGGGTCCCAGCTGTGTGCTATAGCACCTACACCAATAAGAGTGCAAAAGACCAGATTTTTGGTGCTAACTCCATATTCCTAAGTCAAACTCTAAATTTTTCTTATTTAGCAAATGTTACATACAGGCATCTTGGAATTTGAGAATAGATCAACATGGCAACAGAGAAATAGCTTATGTTTTTTAATAACATTTGAATTAATTTTGTCTGTGACCAACTTCCATTTAGTTGATAAGTGATGAATCTGGTGCCTAGTGTGCACCATAGCTATGGTTCCACAAACTCTGTGATACACTCATTTTAAGGTTTAGCAAAGTAGTCTTTACAGCACAGTAGTAAGCTAAAACACAAGTCAGATTCAAATGTACTAAGCACTAAAATGAGGCTATGACAAAAATAAATAAAGGAGGATGTGATTTTTAGACATGCCTTGGAAATTTCAAGACTGAATTTACTGAAGCTGGAATTCAGTCAATGTGTTGGAGGAATATCAGCCTGGCCTAAATTAAGATAACTATGAATGATTTAAAGGACTGTCCAAGGGCTGGGATTGTAGTCCATCACATTTCTGGTACTTTTAGATATATCATTTATGATAAGCAAGTGGGAATGATGGCTGTTATCCTGTGATCAGTGAGCAGATGGATCCCATATTTCAATAGGAAGTAAAGCTACAAATGACAGCCAGACAATGATGGTTTTTGCCAATAGCTTTTGATAGAATATCTTTTGTAATAAAATCAGATCCTCGTGTATGGTCTATAAAACAGCATTTCGGAAAAGGCTTTGAAAGATCTTTATTTTTTCCTTTTAAAAATTGTGCTTCTGCAACAATATCTGCAAAGACATAGGCCAAATATTCAACATCTGTATATCTTACTTCTTATTTTGAACAGGCACTCGGCACATTTACAGATGTATTTTCCCCCAAATAATACAAGCCAGAAAACACATTATCATTTCCATTAGTTCTTTATCAAGAGAAAGGAAAAAAATTCTATTGTTTTCATTTCGGGTTGAGATTTTTATTAAATCTGCCACCTTTGAAACAATAATGCTTATGACACTCACTGCAACATAGACATGGTCACTCAGCTAGTTTAGGACTTACCTTGTCCTATTATGCTTTAAGATATGTCTTTAAAAGTGTATCATGCATATATCTCTCCTTGTCCCCCCAAAAATATGATCAAGATTTTGGATTTCTCTCTCCTACAAGTATCACATATCAAATCAATGTCCAAGAAGGCAGTGTGACCACTAAAATATTGGCCTCTTCTTCTAGACCAAAATTAAATCTTCTCCACTTTCTTGACACATATATTGCCGTTAATGTTTCTAAAACTGTTCCTGTTATTGTAATTATTTATATATATGTCTTAGTCAAAGTTCAGATTTGTGGCTAAATGTAAGTCTGTATTGTACAAATAAAATTATTCATCTTTGGAAAATGTTGGTGTATGACACGATGCAATACAGTATGAGACATACAGCAATCTTCAACATACACTTTCCTGATCTTTGGGTTCCTGTCATTTCATTTAACCAACTGGTTGCACATTGCATAAAACAAGCTTCCTGTATTATGTCTGAAATTTCATCAGTTTCTTAGTATTGTGTTTTCCTTCTTCAAATAACTTCTATATATATAAATGTAATCCTACATTCTGTTATGAATAAAAAAAGGTGTCCTCCCAGTCTAAACAAAAGCAGAACACATAACACAAAAACTAAAATCTAGAAAATAAACCCCAGAAGATTTAGTGTTGTGTGTGGAGAAAAAAAGACAAGAGCACTCATGATGAAAAAAATTCTTTTAATAGGAACTGAATGGAATTGGATCAGTGCGTAAAATAGCATGTGCTTCCTACCACTTGTATTCCAGAGCATTTTCATTTATCATGGAGGACTTTCATATGCTGCTTTAGTGACATCAAAAAGGACCAAGGAGAGAAGCTGATGTATGCAACAAGGTAATTGTGAATTCCTGACGGAAAGGCATGTCTGCAAAATCAAATTTAGACTGTATTCTTTTCACAAAAGAAATAACTTGAAGTGAAAGGTGCAATATGCACGTTTCATGCAATGTACTTTACTTTACTAAAAATCCATTCCATGAGAATATGGTTATGATTTTCTTACCTGGCAACATATTTGCTACTGCCATTTTCTTCTGTGTGGACAAGAAGTATGTCAGCAGGGACTTGGACTCTCTTCTTTTGAGATTGCCTTGGTGCCAGGTAAACAGATTCACATGGTTTTGGTTTTGTCCACAATTCCATCCAGGCAGAAAAATCTGAAAATTCTGAAAACTGAAAAATGCTATAACTTACTTCCTGTTTAAAATCTTGGATTTTAATCTGCTTTGGTTTAACCCAGCAACCAAGCACCATGCAAGCTCTCGCTCACTCACCCACCAGCAGGATCAGGGAGAGAATGAAAGGGTAAAAGCTGGAAAACTTGTGCATTGAGATAAGGACAGTTTAGTAGGGAAAGCAAAAGCTGCACACACAAGCAAAACAAAAGAAGAAATTAATTCACTGCTTGCTGTTGTCAGGAAGGTGTTCAGCCATCTCCAGGAGAGCAGGACCCTATCAGGTGTAAGAGTTATTTTGGAAGACAAATGTCATCACTCCAGATGTCCCCTCTTCTTCCTCTTTCCCCCCAGCTTTATATACTGAGCATGATGTCACATGGTAGGGAGTATCCCTTTGGTCAGTTGGGGGCACCTGTCCTGGCTGTGTCTCCTCCCAACCTACCATGCATCCCCAACATCCTCACCAGCGTGGCATCACGAAAAGCAGAAAAGACCTTGGCTCTGTGTAAGCCCTGCTCAGCAATAACAAAAACATCCCTCTATTGTCATCATGCATTTATGCACAAATGCATGCACAAATCCAAAACATTGTCCCATAGTAGCCACTGTGCAGAAAATTAACTCTATCCCAGCCAAAACAGCACAAAATCTAATTGATGTAATCCTCCTCCTCTTTATGTAATGGCATCCCGCAGATGACACTGCAAAGACCAACTGAACCTCAAACACATCCAGAATGTGTCTTTGCAATACAAAGCAGATACATGCAGAAAAGGGTTGTTTCAATAGCTGGTTTGCTAGCCAGCATTTGAAGATTTAGAGTTCACTTACTTTTCTGTACCACAAATGTTAAAGTTGTGATTTAGGGCTACATCCTAAATAAGACTCACTGCCACTTTGTGTCACAGCTCCTGAGCTTTAGCTACTCAGTCTCCTGAATGAAAATTTTTATTCTGGATTTTATGACTGGCCTGCCTACACAGAGATGAAAATGTATTGGAAAACTCAGCTGATGGTCAGATGAACAACTGGCAATCCTGCTTGTTCCCTAGGAAAGCAACTGGTAAGTTTTCTTTGGCCATGCTATATTGAGTTTGCTCTCAGCACTCCACTGACTCACACAAATCCACCCATCTTTGTGTATGCCGCAGTCACAGCCTGTGTGGGTGTGACAGTGGTCACTTACACAGTTGGGTCACTTACACAATTGTTTCAGATCCAGCAGTACAAGTTGTCTCAAGTACATCAGATTCACTGCCTTACATAGGTATATACATAAGGAATCAGAAGAAGGATGGGCACTGAATTTGCTATTTTACATTATCAAGGCCATATTGCTATTTCCCATGTAATTCGAGCAGTGGTACTTTTTCTACACCATAACCAGTAATAGACACATGTTCCTGTTTGGCATTCATTAATGTAGCTCTCACAGTGCAGCCCATGCATACCCTTAGGTATACTCTGGGTATGCCACACATACTCTACAGTCTTTACTCTAAAAATATGCTGGAAGACACAAATGAAGACACACTGAATATTGACTTGTGTCAGATTAAGAAACAGGGAATTTCTAGTCTTTTCTCCATTAAAGGAGAATTATCAGTGTTTCCTGCAACTTTCTTACTACTGATCTTGAAAACTGCACTTCAAAAAGCTTTGGTCCACTGGTATGCTTTGGGGAATGGAGCCGTTTACCTTAGCTGTTGACATCTGAGGGTTTTTACTTTAAGGGCAGCAACAATTTCATACTGTGACCCGTCCTCCCTGTAATGCAGCATGACCCAAAATGTATATTACTTTGAATTCATAACAAAATTTGGTGTTTCCTTAAATAATAAACCTTAATGACAATGACTCTCGTGAGTATTTTTAAAAGCCTCCTATGTTCCCAAGCTGTCAACTTCCAAAGCTAAAACAACAGTTTCAGTGCTGCATATGCCAACACCTGATCTCAACTTGAAATCCCTGACAATGATCCATCCACTGAGAAAAGCAAGTCTAGTACATGTTAGCAGATACAGTCCAAACACTGAGTGCTTGTGGTTGTTTTCTTTACGAGGGAAAAAATAACAGCCAAGTTTTCTTGGGAGAAAATTAAAGACCCCACCTAACTGTGAGAGGAGCAGAGAAGGCGCAGCTTGCACCTAACACTGGAAGATGTAATTGCAATGTAATGTAATTGCAACACTGGAAGATGTTAAAAACGATACCCATTAACACTTTTATTGCAAGGCAAAGAATCAAACTTTGGCCAAAGAGTCAGGATTTGTCATTTCCTGTCCTAACAACACTTCAATTTCATCTAGCAACTCTTAAAACTGCTTGCTAACTTTTTCCGTTGATATATTCAGTTACAAACTGTTATAAAGAACTTAAAGCAAAAAAGAGAGAGGGAGATAGTGTGCATCAGCAATTCATAAATTGTCCTGTCTAACCTGGAGTGCATTTTTGTTCAGTATTTGATGAACATTCCTGCAGAAACATGCCTGGGAACTGCAGATTCTCTCATTCTGCACCACTAACACTATTATTCTACATAGTAACTACATGGATGCAGTGGTGCAAATATATGAACCCCTAAGTATCCCCTGAACCATATTTTACTTCACAGAAATATAAATGATTATGAGCAGGCTGTTAGCTCTCAGTTGCTTGTTTTCACAGTACATATGGACTCTGTGTGTGAACACATCCCAGAACACTTCCCGCCATTTGAATCATGAAGGGCCGGATTTTACCTCATAGCTCTTACTTTAAGCACAGACTTCCTCAGCTAACAACAACCCTTCTGGTTTCTAAGGGCCTGAAAAGAGGCACCACACATGGAAAAGACTGGAGGGGGGGGAGCTCAGGAAGCCAATCAATGTTGGAAATATTTCTGAGCAGCTACAAAAGATATTGTGAGATTCTTCCTGAGACTCATCGCTAATTGTCCTGAAGTCTGACCCTGCTAAACTCTTACAGAGAAAATGACAGATTTCAGCTTAATTAGCTTTTGTTGCCTTGAGTGTACACAAACCAGTGCTTCATTTAAGCTCTTACCAAGTGAGTGGTGTCAGAAAGAAGCTGAAGGATTTCTTTCGTTCTTTCTCTCCCTCTGACACCCGCCTCTGCTAACGAACGTGTCTAATCAGCCAGGCTGTGCAGAGCACCTCTTCTCCTGCAGAATCTGGAAGTGCTTTACCAGCTGGATGCAGAACCAGATCTGGGACATGCTGGCAGAATTCCCACTTACTTCAATGGGACCAAGATTGATCCTACATGAGACATTATCAACTGCAGCCACCTGTGGAGAGGGAGTGGGGGAACACAGGGGAGGGAGTGGGGGAACACAGCAGCTGTTTAGCAGCGCATGGTAACACAGAAACAAGAGTTCAGGCTCGGAAATGAAGAATACCATATCCAATTGCAACTGCAGGTGGAATTTAGGTGAGCAGAATGCTATTGCCGCAGTTGGGATTTGGCATCAGCTTTCAGGCCAGCGGTACCCTGAGACCTTTCCTAGCAAAGGGTCAGGAACACAGTGGTCTAATGGGCACAGCATGGGACTGGGAAACAGGCATCCTTGAGAGCGGCGATGTGGCTGTCCTTGGAAATAACATGCTGACCGTCTGTTAACAAATTAGCCTCCTTAACCTTTCATAAATCCCCTGAAACACAGGGTGTTGTGCTGAAGGCTAGAACAGGAGGTGGACCAGTCAGCCTATTTATTTTCCTGCCTAAAGATTTATTTTTTTTTTTTTCTCAAAAGTTTCCCTCTGCCCATAGCTGCAGACAGATGTAGCAATGCCTGATTAAAAAATGGAACCCTTCCTTCTCTCCAGTTATCCCCATAGTGAAAACACTTAGCGGGCTGGGAGACAGTCACACTCCCTTAGAGCCAAAGGTGCTCCTGAGGCAGCCCAAGATGGATGGGCCATCAGTTTGGCTTGAGGGTAACTGTAAAGCACAATGTCAGCACAGTCTTTAAGGACAATGGTTGTTGCTAATCATCTAGAAATGCACACATTAAAAAGCTATTATTGAATTTAAATTAATAAGCATAGATCTGCTTATTGTGCATTGCTCTACATGTATCAATCTAAATCATTGTGCAGCCCATGGCTTCCCTAAACTGTCTGTTGGCTTTAGGCACATTCTCAGCAGAGTGGTGAGTCTCAGACAGTCCTTGCTCAGGAAAGACTTCTAAGACACTTCCAATTCCTGAACCTTGCACTAACAGTCTTGCCATTTCCATAACATGCTGCAGACTTTGTTCCTCTGAAATCTCCAGTTTCCCTCTGTAGTTTTACATGGGTTTAATAAAGAGGAGAAAACTCTGATTTTTTTTTGTTTATTGTAGTACAAATAAAATACGCATTTGTTTCAGTTGCCTTTGCATATAAGATTGAAATATTTAATAAACCAGCAGGTCTGGCAAAAACGTAGCTTATTTAAGCTTCAGTTATAATATTAACTCAATAAACTGCAACATTCACAAATAGATACCTCAGTTTTATTACTCTATAAATAGTTGTATTACAGACTGAAAATCAGCCTCATTCTCAAAGTCAACCTAAGAACAACTCATGCTTTACAAATAAAAAGAGAAAGGTATATGGCATACAATTCCTGTGCTGGGCAGAGTGATGAATTTCACCTTAAGAGAAAACATAATCTTTATTGATCAAATGTGATATATTAATCATAATCCTTCCAGCCAATCCACTTAACGTGATGTTTCATTTCGGAATTTGGAGGTTATATGCTTTTGTAATATCTTCCTTTCTTCCCAGCCAAAATACATCCTGAGACAGTCACTGGGGGAGAGAGAATGGAGCTGCATCATCATCAAAACTGAAAAATTATGCAAATGTTTAGAAATAATATTTTTCCATTTTTTTTATTTGTATTTTTATGGATTCATATGCTTTGCATCCAATTTTTACAGCCAAGATGTTCACAATCTGTCTTAAAATGTGATTATTACTATTAATTTATACAAAAAATATCCTTAGACAAAGTCACATGAAATCTCTGAGAGAGGACACAAAAACATTTGCTTTTTCTTTGTCTTTTTTGAAAGCACATGGAAATCTAAAATATTTTCCAATTCCACTTACGACTTTGACATTTTTTCTGGGTTTTTTTGAAGAGTTTTGAAAGTGCAGATTTTAAAAATATTTTAAGAAAATAATTAATAGTGAAAACATTTTAGTAAATATATTTTAAAATTAAGATTACAATATTTTTGAAAAATAAAACATTTTACAGGGTTAAATTTAGGAAGTGGAAATTATGTGAAATTATGTTAATGTATTTTTATTTTAATATTTCTGGCAAGTATAGATAACTGACCTAGTAACAGATTTGTTTATATTGATACTATTTCAGAAAATAAAAAATACACCTTCTACAAATTTACCAGCAACTTCAACTTGGGCAAGGGAAATGGCACTATGGTCTTTAAACTCTCAGCCCTAAAATTTTGTGCCTTGCAAATGGACTATGCTGTCTCCATTCCAAAATACCTGCCAAGCCCTCTGTGCCTCTTACTGCCTTGTCAGATATTACACCACCAGAAAGTATCTGGCTTTGGGTATGGTTCCTTTTAGCAGGAGAAATAACATAGGCAGAAAAAGAGAGTAGAACACAAAAAGCAAACCAAACACACACATACACACAAAACAAAACAAACAAAATTAAAAAAAAAAAGGCAAAAAACCCCAACTACTAAAAGAGTCTCCCCCCAAAACCAAAAAGACAAAAGAATGCTCCCCCCCCCCCAAAAAAAAACCCCAAATCCAGCCAAAGTGCTTCTATACCATAAGAGGAAGAGAGTAGAATATGAAATGCCACCAAAACTGAGATATGTCTGGGCTTCTTACAAATATCACAGCCATCTATGTTTGGAAAGATTATTTCCTTGGCTTGTACTATTTGAAACTATTGGATTGACATTGGACCAGCAGTCCATATTTAAAAAAATCACCTGGAAATGTTCTTATGTTTTTTGATTTTTTTTTCATTTCATGTGGAAAATCTTATGCTTTCAAGCACAAAACACTTTGATTTTAAATTATACACAGCAACCACATTAGCAAAAAGAGAAAGGAGGGCTCTCAGCAACAGCTCCAAAAATTTTCTTTGTAAACGAAAACTCCATCTGGTCTCCAACTCACCTCACAGTGTTTGGTTTGCATCTGCGACTGAATGCTAAAGCTAATGCTTAGGAAAATCTTCCTCTGAAGGCAGACCGACACTGTGACTTTGTAGTGATATTTATAAGTTGTGGAAACACCTGATTCTGAAGTATTTCTCTATATAACAGTGGAGTTATCTGATAGACTAGAGAGTCAAAAAGGCAGAAGACAATGGGCTTAACCGGGGGAAGAAAAGATCAAGCAAGCAAAAAACAAGTCTTACTACTGCTGTCAGACCAGATGTTTCAGCTACACATTGGCAAGTGACAAACTCAAGGTTACAATTTGTTATGTATCCTTACCTGAACAAAAAAGGAAAACAAATATTGGTGTTTCTAACACATTTTAAGCTAATCGCTATGTTGATATATGGAAACACAACCTTACAAATCTCTTTTGTAGAATTTATAATTAAACACATTTCACATGACTTGATTTTTTTTCTACTGTAATGAACTTACTTTACAGACCTTGAAATCTGGATTGCAGCTGCAAAGAATGTCACACTTCAGCTAATGACAGAAGCCTAGTTCAGGGTAATATTAACAACACTATGGTAAAATATTACAATAGAGGCCATTCAAAGTTTATAAAATGTAACAGAATATATTAGAGAGACATGTGGGCTTAGTTTTCCATTCATGCAGATGTAATTCCTTAGACCTCCATGTCTTATCTATAACTGTATGCAAGAAGAACCAGGCCAAAACACTCCACAGAGCAACACATAGATTTGGGTGTTTGACTACCAGACTATAAATAGAATATAGTACACCTAGGCTTCAATTCAGTTCCAGAAGGATTTTAATCTCTGCTGTCAATGGAAGCTGAGTTGAACCTTGACTCTTGAACTCACATTTGCCTTTTGCAAATTAACCTTTCTTACTAAATGAACATAAAATAAAACACTGGTATTGTGCTTCTATACACATATGCTGGTATGACAAAATGTTAGCAAACTCAACTACCCTTAATTGTTATTAAATATTGAGACAGTATTATGAGACACAGGGTCATTACATGATTAATGAGTAATAATAACAAATAATTATTCATTATCTGAAATGTTAAATGAAGATCAATACCCATAGTGGTTAGATTAAAAGGTTCATAGCATTTGAACCATAGGGATCTTCTGATCTCAAAAGCACATGAACCAGGGGAAATCTGTTGCATTTAGTATAATTAGTTCATTATGGATGACCTAAGAACCAGGTCCAAAATCTTTGTACAAACTGGAAAGCATTCAGGTTTATAGATACCTGAAGCAATGTAAGTTTTTAACCACTTGGAGGGAAAAGTATTTGCTTATGGCATGAACACACATTCACACCTGTTGCTGGAACAGTTTACAGTAACGGAACTAGTTTATCACAATAACTGTTAATACTTTATTCCCTATTCTGCTAATCCCATTTTCTGTTTTATTTTAACTGACTGCAAGATCTCTGCAAAGTTTAGAGCCCTGTTGGGCTTTAAAGCTTTAGGTCAGTTTTCAGCATTTTTATAAGTACAGTCACATGGTGTCGATTATTCTAAGAATCTGTTGGAAACCACTTCAGTTCGGCCCAGCACTGACCTGTTCTGAAGTAGAGTCAATGGAAAGGTTTTGATGAAGAAAGAGATAATGTCTTGATAATAGAATCATAGAATCATCAAGGTTGGAAGAGACCTTTAATATCATACAATCCAATCCAATCCAGCACTACCACTGTAACCCCTAAACCACTAAACCAGATCACCTAGTGCCAGATCCAGACACTTCTTAAACACCTCCAGGGGTGGTGACTCCACCACCTCCCCGGGCAACTGATTCCAATGCCTGACCACCCTAACAGTGAAAAATCTTTTTCTAATATCTAATCTGAATCTCCCTTGTCTCACTTTAAGGCCTTTTCCTCTTGTCCTCTCGCTGCAGGCATGGTAGAGGAAAGCAGCCCCCACCTCACCACAATCTCCTTTTAGGGAGCTGTAGAGAGCAATGAGGTCCCCCTGAGCCTCCTCAAGACTAAACCAACCCAGCTCCCTCAGCCATTCCTCCTAAGACATGTTCTCTAGTCCTTTCATGAACCTTGTTGCTATTCGCTGGACACACTCCATGTCCTTTTTAAAGCTGAGGAGCCCAGAACCGGACATAGTACTTGAGGTGTGGCCTCACCACTGCTGAGTACAGGGGAAGAATCATTTCCTAGTCCTGCTGGCTATTCTATTCCTGATGTATTCCAGGATGCCACCAACCCTCTTGGCCACTTTGGTACACTCTGGCTCATGTTCAGCTGGCTGTCAACCAGCACTGCCAGCTCCTTTTCCACTGGGCTGCTTTCCATCCACTCTGACTCCAGCCTGTAGCACTGCATGAGGTTGTTGTGGACAAAGTGTAAGACCCAGCACTTGGACTTGTTGAACCTCATGACATTTGGATCAATGAGCTAAGGGATCTCTTTAAAACCTACAGTTATTAAGGTGGAGGCAACTTTTTTCCACTCTGGACCAAAAATTCTTTCAACCTAAATTTTTATGGAGCTCTTGAAGGAGGTGGCATGGCTCAGTTTCATTTTAACTATGGGCCTGTTGTGGCTCATAGCACAGTTCACAGCAGCTCAGTTGACCTCCAAATCACTGATTTGAAATTTAAGCAGACTTCAAGTTAAGCCTCTAAATTACACAGATGAAATTTTTTGAAAAGAGGGGTATACTCCCCTGTTACAATTTCTGTTCTAGCTCATCCTCTGAACCTCTCCGGGGTTCCAGGTTGTAGGAAAGACCCAATGATCCTCCTGCTCCTGCTCCTGCTCCTGGGTTTGCATTGCTGAGTGCTGCCTTACCTTTAGTAGTGATTCCTAATCTATCCCTCTCATTCCCTGGTCTCCAAGGTCCTCTGGCCTCCTTGCATGTGTATTACCTGCTGTGTATGAGATGTGCTACCCCTGCCAGCTATAGCATTCATCTTACCCAGTGTATCAAAACACAGATTTTTATCTATGAAGGATTATTAAATATGTTCCCCAGGGTGGCATGAACCCAATGCAACACACTGTTTTGGAGGATATTGAATTTATTTCCCATGATGGAAAAGGTCTTATATCTCACCTGGGGTTTTATGCTACCACTGTACCCCAGACTGATGAGGTCATTTCTTTAAGAAGAATCTCATGGCAAGAACACTTGAAATAAAAGAAATGAAAGTGTTTTTTAAGAGCAATAACATTTTAATTCAACCATTTAAGTCTAATGTTCCCAGCATGGAGACCCTCATCCCAGACTTCTACTAAAGTCAGCTGGGGAGGTTCATTTGTAGAATACAAACCCCCAATCATATCTTAACATAAATCATATGATTTAGTTTTCATGGAGGAGAAAAACTGTGATAGAAGACCTTGCTTTGCTTTTTCTTATGAAGTGGGCGAATGTGATGAGAGTTATCTGACATTCAGTAATTGAAGTACTACGTCACCACTGATGAATAGATCCTTTACCAGTGCATAAAAATGCAGCCCACCTGTTATTCCACAGCCTTGGTGTGGTTCCATTCATTTCCTTAATGTCCAAGTCAGAGAAATGGGACTTTGTGGACTGATAAAAATCTAATAAGGAATAACTGGGCAGGTTCTGGCTACAGACAGCATAACCCTACAGCCAAGAATATTAAGTATCCCTGTGCTTTATATGCAGCAGTTTAATACCCCCCCCCCCATATTTCCTTTTAGTAGTCTTAATTGGCCTTAAAATCAAGGTACCCAAATTGACGAGCCTCTTGTGAAATGCCTGGCCTACATTTTTTTGCAGCAAAAATACCAAAAAGTTCTCTGCATGTTCTCAAAGTACTGTACAACTGGTTAGTATCTTCAGCATCAGTCTATCTGCTGATTAAAGGTCCTGTGCTGAGAAATTCCCTTCTCCCCACAGATGTATTTTACAATATTTAGCACTCAGTGCTTTACACTATCAAAGCATTGTATGCATGCTATCTAATATCTCCTAATTAACCCATACATCTCCTATTAAAAAAAGCATCTAAAATTAATGTCATACGGTCCCGCTGGCTTTTGTACAACACATGCAAAGGCAGCTTTGGGGTTTTACAAGAAACGCGGGTAAGCTGAGATTCCTTTCTGAAATCTGACAAACACATACTCATATCTGACTTTGAACAGAGAGGAAATGAACAACGATGCAAATTGGACCTTCACAATTATAGATCTGCGACTGAATGTGCACACAAACACCAGCACGGGCAAGGGCTTCAGAGCCAACAGTTTTGGTCCCTTAATGAGGAGCACATCAATTGCACGGGTTTCCCACAGACTTTGCTCCCAAGTTCCATAGAATGCATGAGAAACAAGTAAAGTCTGTCGTTTTGGTATCCATCAAAGCTCTCTTCCATGTGAGGAAGTGGCTAATTTGTCATTTCACACTCAGAAAGGCGTGAAAGGCAAAACGGAGGGAGGTTAGATGGAAGAGGGAGGGCTGTGACTCATATGAGGAGACAGTAGGCCTGATTTTGAGCTTGTGTTTGTTGCTGCATATCAGGAATAAAATCAATTAAATCATATTGATGTAAAGTAGACAAGAATGAGGCCAGTGTTTCTTACGTAGGTGGAAAAATTTACATTATTAAACCCAAAACACAAACCAAGGAACAAGGAACAATTTACAAATGAAGTTATGTCATATAGCAAATTTCTAACTTACAAGTTTTATTTACACATGGACATCTCTTATTTAATTATAATAAAAGTATTAATTCCAACAATGCAAATTTTCAACTTAAAATACATAGGACCTTTGAGAGAAAATCCCAAAGAATACACACATCTGAGGAATGTCAGCTCTGTGTTAAGAGCACTGGTCTCAGCAACTAAATATTTTCCCTCATCGTCTTTCATTTTAGCCTTGTTGTTGTCTTTTAATTTTCTTTTCCTCTGTATAAAACAAAGCCAGCAAAGGGCCAGAGAAACAGTCAGAGTCAGACGTTTTGAGACATAGGAGAGGTGCAGGCAGGAATCCCATTATTTGTTAATAGGATTTGTGCACATACCTCCCATGGACCACTTAGGAAATTTACTCCCAAACATCTCGGTGGCAATTTCAATTAGAGTCAACATTTCATTTCAGCAGATGGACTGCAAACTGGTGGCTACTCAAACTCTAATGAGTAATGCTCGATAATTCCCCTCTCTTAAACCATGATTATGCTTTCACTTTTTTATGGGGAGAATGAATACTGTCCCTAAGCCAAAACTTAATTTGATTTTTTGCTGTGCCTCTGTGCTAGCAAAGCTCACCCATGTGCCTGTATAGGAGCCCAGTGGGTAAATTATAGGGTATTTTTGCAGATCTGTCACACATTTCTACCATGCTTCTTATTTAGAAAAATGCCAAAGGACTGGAAATACATCTGCCCTCCCCTGAAATGCAGCCCCCTCTGGGGTGGAACGTGGCAGCAAATATTAACATGAGAACACAGACACTAAATCCTATGTGAAAATTATGCAGGAAGTACAGAACACAGCTCACGCAGCCACAGGCTACCCAGGAATTAGCTAAAAGTGTACATCTTTTCTAATGAATACATTTGAAATTATTGCCTGGTGTGTGGTACTCCAATAAGGAACATCTCATTTGGTACTGAATCCCATTGTACAGTCTCACACAGATTAATAGTGGTGGCAAGTTTTCTGATTTCAATAAGCAGTACTAATTCATAGGCAAGATGCACAAAACCAGAACACAGTATTTTTTTTTCTCACGGAAAATGTCCTTTCTTTAAATAGCATTTACAAACTACGTCGATGGTGGCCTGGCTGGCTCATGGTGCCTTCGGTTTCGTTTTTTTTTCATCTCCTGCACATGCTTCCATTTGGCACCACCTTTGTTCCGCTGCCGCCGCTTCTCCCGGTGCCACATCTGTTCACAGTATTCATCCAGGCTGAAGCTGGGGCTGCTGACGAGCTGGATGTAGTCCTTGTACCTCAGCCGGGACTCCGTCAGCAAATCCCTCACCCGGCCCTCCTCATCCTCAGTTTTCTGAGTGCTTTCCATTTGTCCATTCTCAATGACATTTAGATTCAGCTTCACGATGGTATGGATGAAGGTGTGCTCCTGGGCTTTGCAAAAATAGGCTCCAGCGTCCCTTCTTTGCAAGCTGCGGATCAGCAGCCCATGCTCTGTTTTAATGATCCTTTCATCAGCCTTCAGCTGTGGGGTTGGACAGAAAAGAGCACAATAGATGAGTGTCATTGTCAAAACAAGAATGTCAGTGCTATGCTGAGAGGGAGGGAAGGCTCGTCTGGCACACAGCATGGGCTGTCCCTAAGGAGCCAGTACCTGACAGACCTGTGCAGCTGGGACAGACACCAGGAGTTCCTTTCAAGGTCTGAGTTCTGTTCCTAACTATAGCATCTGGATCATGGACATTCAGCATGCAGTAGCAAAAGACATATGCTGTACAGCTGACAGGACAGACAGTAATACTCATCACACCACAGTGCAGTGAGCAAGGCTGCATTCTCCAAGGAAGGGCAGCTATTTACTGCCACAAATTCTATTAATTTTTTAACTGCTCCTTTTGAGGGACCTGTAATACACCCAAAATACCATCATGCTTATATATATCTGGAGTGCTGAGGCCCTGTTACAATGAATATGAGTACTTTTACTGATTTTTAAAGTGAAATGCTATGATTCTGATCTTCAACCAGGTTTTGCAAAAGAAAGTTAATCCCAGCTTTGACTCACTTAGTTGTGATTAAAAGCAGGCAATGAAGTTGGATGGACACAACCAAGTACAGTTCTTTTATTTTTAAGATCTGTGAGGAATAATAGAAAAATAATAAGAAAAGAAGAATAAGAGAAAAACAAGAACAAAAAAAAAAAGCAAAGAAAAGAATAAGATTGCAAGTGAGAACTGAAGTCTGTCAGCATGGAGCTGTAATTTCATTTACAAATGGAAATATTTAAAAAAAAATACAGGATCTCATATGTTAAAAATAAGGTGCACCTTAAGACTAATAACAGTCAGGTAAGTTACATATCTGGTGATCTGCAACTGATTTCCAAAAAAACCTAAGCCAAAAAATAGCACCCCCCCAAAAAAAAAAAAAAAAACACAAACCAAAGCAAAACAAAACAAAACAAAAAAAAAACCAGGATGGGGCACTGGGCACTTAAGTATTTCGGCAGCTGGGAAACATAGAAGGTAAATGATTTGCCAAAGACCATATAAAGATTAGTAGCAGAGAGGTAGCAGTAGAAACCAGAACCTTAACTCCCAATTTCCAACACCAGCATTTCCTTTGAAAACGATCCCGGTCTAGTCCAAAGCTGTTCCCTCCCAGGCGTGCTGTGTTCTGCTGCCACACAGAGGCTGCAGCACAACCAGCACCCACGGACCTGGAGGGCAGCCTCAGCACTGCTGGTGGCACCAGTAGCATGGAGAAAAACTTCAGCTCAAGACTGAGTAGTGGGTTTAAGAAGGGAGTTGTGGAGGCAGAGAGAACCAACACAGAATCTGGAAAATTTCCCAGAGTGCACATCTGACCCTCTAGTAAACTTCAGAGGATGAAGATCAGGCAGGCATAAAGATGACTAAATTAGATTTATTCACAGTGGGTAAGCTACACAGTGTTTCTTTATGTAAAAAATCTGCACATGATTCCCTCTGCTACTCCATGGGAAAAAATTTATACATACATATGATTCTCCATCTGTTATGATTCTAACTCACAAGTACTTTATCATAATAGAGTCTCTTGGAGCAAAGAGATGGATGAGTTGACCTTCTAGGGCTTTTAGCTTTACCCTCTTCTAAGTTTCTATGACAATTACTTTGGAAAGATTAAAATATATGAGAGACCACATCAAGATCATCAGAAAAAAGCAATACACATAGATATAATATATCCAGAGAGAGAAACAGAGAGAAAGACTTTTTCTTCCTACTGTTTCAGCTTTAACAGTTTTCAATAACATACAGATTAGACAGGTATGTAGGTAAGTAGGTGTGCAAGTAGATGGATAGATAAATATATGGATGGATGGGTGGATGGATGGATGGATGGATGGATGGATGGATATAGGCCTATGTACTGCTGGTGATACAACTGCAGCAGAGACAAGAAGCCTGGTCAGATCATGGCTCTGACTGCCTGTTTCTGTGGCCAAATATTTTTTTGGTTCCTGCCTTCAGTTGACAGTTTTGGGTCAACCCAGAACTTTAATTTCGTTGTTTGTAAACTGTATATAAGTCTGCCTACTTGGCACCAGGAGGGTGAAATCATACAAATTTCAGGAAATTCCTGGAAAATCGATTGTCCTGACAACAGGTGCTACATGACAAAAGCTACTTCTGATTTATCACACTGAGTTTAAACCAGAGAAATCGTGGTAAAGCCAGAAGCACATGCACAGAAGATAGCAGAGAGGCAGACTAGAAGAGGTCATGCTTCCATCTGCAGAACCCATAGCATAGGGCACTAGTCCTCAATTTAGTCAGCTGGTGACACTTCAGTCTAAGTAAATGTACCTTTTCTACTGTAAAAACAGGAGCATAAAATGTATAAATTAATCCACAAATAAGGAGATATAGGCCGAAATATGTCTAGGACAGATGTTTCCTTGTGGTGCTGTGGTTCACAGGGAAATGCAGGAACAGGGGCCAGGTGGAAGTGCTTGGAAGCCTGGCTGTTGCAATACGACAAGGAAATCCCTCCTTCTTCTGCCCAGGCTTCATGTCAACATGAAGACCCAAGTTTGAGAAATTTAGGAAAAAGCATGGGAAGCAGCAAACTTCCAGACATTTGGGTTTCATAAAGCACTGTGCAAAGCCCAAGTTCCCACATTGTCTGAGTGAAAACAGGACTGATCTCTTTGAGCTTGAGGCTTGATGCAATCGCAGCAGTAGCATCTGCCTGTTGGTGGCTCTGCCAGTATTGTAGTCTAGAGCGTCTTGACAGCTGTGTACCTCCTACACTTGGAAGATCTCCAGCTGGCTGCTTTGGCTGGCTGGGTGCCAGTCCAAAGTGCCCTCACTAGGGCCTCATCTATTTTCAGTGAAAGAAAGGCAGAATAATGGCAGATCTAGACTTGAAAAGATCACTGGACCCCCAAGTCCAGCACCCTGTTACTCACAACTATTTACCATTTGTGTAGCAGCCGACACTTTCTAGTCATAAATGTGTTGACTGATGGATCTGTCCCCCATATGCCTTGGGATACTGCAGAGAAAGCTAACACTCTAAATTGGTTGTGTCCCTTAATCCCAGCCCAACATGACTCCTATTTTTAATGAAGCAGTGTTCTTAAACAATGTCCTGTGTTAACCTTGGATATTGATTTAGAGTGACTGTCACCTCCTCCTCTGTGCCTTCATTGTTCATTCCTTTCTTATCCTCTGGCAGGATAAAATTATGGCTCTGATTTCACACATATTGAGCAACACTTCATTACTGCTTTCCCCCCTCACTTCTCATTTTGGTATCCTGTTTATGTTGTTTTACCCATAGGTTCAGAACTCCTCCTGTCTTTCCTCTCTACTTTCTCCCCACAGGGCTCTGGAGTTTCATAAACACCTGGCATTTCATTACTTGGTAGTAGATCTTTAACCTTTCACTTGACTGCCTAATGTGGTCTTTGGTTGCTGACCTATAGATGTAAAACATATTTCATTAAATTTTGAGGAGAGTGAAAAAACTAGTTAGATAAAAGACATCATTTTGTTTTGGTCAGCTGTGGATTCACTGTTTCATCCCCCTCCATCTCAAAATCAGTAAATCTTCTAAAATATTTGTAAATAGGTTTTAACAATTCAAAAGTACAAAGGCTTTAATTCATAAAAGCTTGCTGACACGTGCCTAAATGTGAGCATATAATAAAACTCAAACATGAGAGACAGTGTTGTTCCATAGGTAACACATTATAAACCACAAAAAAATGAATCAATTGATTACCATTAGCTTTCTTTTCTTAGAGAAGTATGAGCAGATTTTTTGACAATATTGTATCAACAAATTGTACTTTTCATTCTTCATGATAAGCACATAAGTTTGTCAAAGATTACACTACCTGAATTGTGGCACACACCATAGATACTGTCAATATCAGACAAATCTAACACTTGATTTTCACAACCTGAGTTTAACAATGGAGATAAAAATAGGCATTGCCAATAATGATGGCAAATCTTTAAACCATCAGTAAGTTGGAAAACAACTAAGGATTTGAAAGTGCTGTGGCACCAGGTTAGGTCAATGCTTTTTGTCCTTTGCTAATGATGTGTTTAGATAGCCCCCTCTTTACAAATAATTCACATGTCAACTCTTTCACAGTTAAAACACTGCACCTGTCTGGGAGAAGAAAGTGGCTTCAAAGCCTGCCTTCCCTCATTAATCACTATGTGAAAAAATGTTAGAGGTAAAGCTGGACTAATCATGGGTTAGCTGCAACCCCTGAACAAATTGAGAGGGTGAGAAAAGAAAATGAGGAACATTTGCTGAGAATTCACATTCATCTTTGTTTTTCTATTGTTCTCTTCTTCATCCTCATCATTTGACTGGAAATAAAGATCACTCTAGGGTTTTTTCTGACATTACTGTTACAAATGACTTTGTTTCTTTTGTATGGGAAAATAATCATTTAGCTCCAACACAGCTGTAGAGTTAATTTCTTTTTTTTTTTCTTTTTCTTTATCTTTTTTTTTTTAAACATCTTTTTTTATTTACCAACAGCCTCAGGAAAAATGAAGAACGTGTTGCTGGTACAATGTCATTATGAAAATGCATGATTCCAATTAGTTTCAAGGTGAAGCTTTTTCTGAGACTAAACTTTAATCTCCTACCCCCATAATATATCCAAATCAAACTAGAAATGTCACATGCTATATCTCAGTTCAGAATTACTTCTTTTTCCATGAAACTGTAAAAAATATTAGTCTTACTTAAGAAACTCAAGGTATTAGAAAAAAAAAAAAAAAGCCAGTGAGTTATATAATAAAATAAAAGGATGAAAGCATGAGAGCTATAAGTAGTTCTTAGGCTGCAGAATGAATCTCTTTTTTTATTCCCATTCTCTTGAGCTCCTTCTCATTGACCTAAGGATTCGAACACTGAATTACCTTCCCCTGACAGAAGGTACTACTAGTAATTCATTCCTTGCTGTATGCCCTCTACCTTACTCAGCAATCATCCAAATCTTAGATTTCAAGGCTGGCACTGAATCTGTGGCCAGATGTTTGTAACAAAGGAAGTCACTGTCATGACGCAAAAAACCTCCAGACACAAAAAGATATGGAAACTTCTGTCTTGGATAAACTGAAAGAACTGCCTAAAATGTGGGAGGAAACAACATCTCTTTACTCCGATGGGGACGCGAGGTCACAATGTTGCATCTTGCAAAATGGCCTGTCCAAAAGTGAGTCAAACTCTTCTATCTACCAAAACATCAGATGGTCATTAAGTTGGAAAACACAGCCTGGACTGTGGGAAAGGAACATGGAAAGGGTGAGAACTGCTGAAGAAGAAACCGGAATGTCCTCACGCATTTTGGTGGATTTATTTTCACCCCCAGTTATGACTAGAGCAGGAAGAAGAGAGTTAAAAGTGATCTGCACCTATTCTGTCACTTTAGACCATATGGTTTGTTCTGTGCCCTGCCAGGGGAGGTGGAAGCTTGGTAGATCTGGAGCCACAAGAGACTCAGTGTGAAGTGCAGCCTAAAGCTGAGGAACTAATGTTTTTCAGAGCTGTGAGGCACCAAAACTAATGACTTTATAGGGAGCCATGCATTTGGTTTTTGCAGTCCCGACACCTATTATATACATAAAATAACACAGGAATTTTTTTGAGAAATAAATAGTATCTGTTTTAAGCTTCAGAGAGCTTCAGCAGTTTAAGATATTATGAACAGATGACGTCCCCAGAGTTTTTTATGAACTCCAGGCACTGAAACACTCTCCGTCATCTCAGTGACTAACCCTGCACGCACAGGAACAAACATGATCAATTGCGTGAGCAACACTAACCACAAAAGCACTAGATATTTGACTCCTGACCTTAAAACGGCCTTAAACTACAGGGAAATGTACTCCCACTGGCAGGAAAATGACCTGGTGACAGCTTCTGTACCACAGGAGATCCTGTCCCTCCCCACAGGTTGCTCTGCCTGGAAGTTACATTCTGAACCGTGACCTTAAGGGTGAAATGTCGGGGACATCCTGCTGGGCCGAACGCTTCCCATCTAGTCTGGATTTTGCCCTTTTCCTTCCCTCAGGAAGCTGCAGTGCATGTCTGGGACAGTGCAAAGCCATCTATTTGTAAAGCCAAGTTTAAAGACTTGCTGAGACATTACAGTTCCAGCCCTGGAACTAAAAGTCCGTAACCTAAGTTCCAGGTGCATGGAGTCATTTGCAAAGCATGGTATCGTCATCACAATAACTTACACAGCAAAGACATGCATTAAAAGAATGTACAGTGTTATTTGAGAAATCTGCTGCAGGAAGGGAGAGAGAGAGAGCAGAAAATATAATTGTAATGGGAAAAGTTCTGGTAAGGCATTGGTTGAGCAAAGATCAAGTTATACATTAAATACGACCACACTGTTTCTGTCACATATGGTATTTTTGTCAAACTGAAGTACTTTGAAAAGAAAGTCAATGACTCTGATCTTTGGATTTGCTAGGAAGGCCTCCAGTTAGGCTTTTATACCGATGAACTCATTTTCACTGATAAGTTGTTAGAAAAACCTCAGTTTATAGATCCTCAATTTATAGATCCTCAAATTATCAAGCGATTAACATTTAACCACTTAACCCTTATTCCATCAAACAGAAAGAGAGAGAGCGTTCAGCATCTCTACAGACGTGGTCATTTAGACACCCCCATAAGAAATTAGGAATTTAACTTTAGGCATTTGAAAATATGTAATTTATAGAATAACATTTATCTTAAAAAGTAAACCAAAACCTTTTTTTATTCCTTCTAAAAATGGTATCTCCCAATATTATATGTGCAAGCTGAGTTTGTTGAGGAGTTCAAATTCTTAAGACCCTGAAACTAACATAGGTCAAAATTGTTACTATTAGAATTTTCAGGCCCTAAATCTTTGTTTGTGAAGCCTAGCCATGATGATGATAGATAGAGAATTTTCAGGCAAGATTCAAACAAAACTAACAGCTATACACTGTCTTTAAGTGACATGACCCTCTAATCATCAATGTGTGCCTATGCATATCTATGGGCTGTTATCTTCAGACTGTAAAAGAAGCCCCCAAAAAATAAACACTCCACAACAAATAAAATCACCCCAAGGAGCTGAAGAACACATGTTCCAGCTTCTATTTTATCACAGCTAGATCACAGAAGCACTGCTATGGGTTTAGGCACAATATTTGATAAAAAGGTATTTGCCTACTTTTACCATTTATAATGTAAGAAATCTGTGCAGATCTCTCCTTCAAAATTTCTTCTAAATTTGCCTCAAAGGTTAATCTAGCCTTTTAGCAAAGATTTACTTTTCTCATACAAACTGACGTCAGACTGTTTACACAGAGCAAGCCCAGTAAACACTGCTGTAGAAGGTTGCTAATGTGCAAAAATTAATGCTGAGCACTTGCTGGAGCTTCAGATGCCCTCCCACATGTGCACACATTCCCCAACTCCCTCTCAATGTGCACATCCTTGGCATACTGGGTAGTCCTGCAGTGTTGAACATCACCATGCCTGAGTAACTGGCATTTGGATCAGAACGAGTAGAAGGGGCCAAGTCACTGCCATAACACTTTTGGAAATACAAAGTGTGGAAAAAAAAGTATAGCCTTAATTCAGGCGATGGTATATATGTTAGCCTGCCATAACTTTGTGCAAAAGTTGGCTTGATCTGCAGTTTGTTCTACAATCAAATAAGAAAGATTGTTGGAGCTTGGTTTCACAACCTTCAGAAGCCTATCTGAACCTGTGATTTATGAGAAAATCAACTGATAATATTTTTTTCCCTAAACTGACACAGATAAAACTTAGAGGCAGCCCTTAAAAAGAGGCTTTCAGGTCTCGAAAGTGTGATTTCTTATGATACGGAAATACTACATTCTTCATAGTGAACTGATTGCTTTATACAAAGTTTGTAGCTTTTGTTGAGAAGTTCAGGCACATGGTACAGTTGGAATATTATTTTAAAAAATTATTGAGTCTCCTCAAAACTTGACATAACTTCCCATTCAGAAAAAAAAAAATCAAACACACACAAGAAAAGAAAATACCAAAAAAACCCTACCCCACCCCGCCCCCACCCAAAAGTCAAAACCCTGTTAACTGTCTGCTTAAATTTACTTAAAAATGAGTCTTAAACACATGGTTAGAATTAAGCAAATGCTTTACTTGCTTCCCTGATCAAGTATGTAAGTGCATTTACAAACTGCTGCCTTAGGGAAGTGGAGCACAGTATAGGACAGTAAAGGTAAATCCATTACAGAAGAATGAATGCCCATAGGTCTTTAAATGCTGATACACTTCTGGTTGGGTATGAGCCATAATGGAGGTTAGACATGGTATTTCAAACCAGTAATCTTTTAATGTTTAATGCACCTGTGCCTATAAATTAATTAAGTTTGGTTGGTTTTTTTTTTCCCAGCAGAGGGAAAAAACTTTGCCAATCCGAAACACGTGTAAGAGAAGGGGAGTAAATTAAAAGTACTGCAGTATTATAGTCAGTATACAGACTTGTGGGTTCTTTTGTCTTATCTGGTGCAAAATCATAAGCATCTTGTATTCCTTAACTCTGGCTGTCTGTGCCAAGACATAACTGGGGTTGCAACTTTGAGGCAACTTCCATGAATCACATCTCACTCAGAGGTGATGCTTTCACAGGCACCTGCTCTGACCTGATCTCCCCAGCCTCTAGAAAGGACCAGCACATTTTCTGCACTCAGAAAGTCTCATAGGATGAATTATTATTGAGAGTGGAAGACCAGTTGTATGTTTGATAGTTTCTGTCATTTAAACTAATTTTTGTCTCAGATGAACATTTAACAAAAAAGCATATCTAGCACCTGGGACCGGTTCCTTTGAAAGGGCAGTTCATTTCCCTTCTCCTTCCCTGTTGCCATGGTTGCCATCACAGCAGGACTTGGCCTCAGACACAAAATCACTCATGTAAAAGAAAGGCTATGAAAACTCCTGAGGTTTGAAACTCACTCAAACCCAGTCCAAGCCAGTCCCAGCACACTGACCTTTTGGGCATGTCAGAGGGCCCCTTTTTCACTAGCTCAGAGAGAAATCATCAGGAAATTGTGCAGGGGGGTATGCAGCGACCTGGAGGCTTCTCCAGGGCTCCTCCACCAGTGAGGACCCCAAACTTGCCTCCCAAAGGAATTAAGGGCCATCACAAGTCTCCCTGCTTTCTACTCCAGATGCAAGGTGCAATCCTTAACCTGACATCTCTGCATCAGAGCAGAGTGCTGTTTAAGAAAAATTCTCAGACTCCACTAACAAGTAAAAGAAATCAAATAAAAAGCTTTTTACCTCACAGATCATTCCTTCTCTGGGGAGAGATGGAGAGAAGCAGCAAGCCATACATGCAATTCTTAGCTACACTGCTTGACACAACAAGGGAATGCAATTAGACACTAAATGGAGCTGAGATTTTGTTGAAACATAGAGTTTTGAACATACGTTTACCTACAGAAGTAGTTGTGTTAATTACTGAACAAGCTGACTTTTTACCATTAATTAATATTTTCTTCCTTTTTCCTTTTTTTTTAATTGAATGAGCATGTAAGTTGAAATAAATATAGAAATCTGCTTCTGATACAGTACAAATGGCTTCCCTCTTCCCCACTGCATGCCCCAAATGGTGATAGCAGAATGCTATGTGATACCTAAGGTGAAGCAAGGAAAAGTAAAATGACTAATCCCAATAACTCCTGGCTTTCAGTGCTCAGCTGAATTCTCTGTAGAGGAAACCTGCCCTGATGACTATAACTTACCTCTTCTCGATGTTCTTCTCCAGAGCGCTGAATATACCACCTAATAGAGGCTTGTTGGGACTTAGGAATACATTCCAGAAAAGTTGAATTAAATTCAATGCCAAAAATCACCTTTTCATCAGCAGTTTCATGACTAATGCCTGGAAAGCAAACATGGTACAGGAGATTAACCCTGACCTGCTTTTTAAAGCAATGGGAAAATAGCCTGATTCAGAACAGATGCTATAAGAGTGAGTGAATTATAAAAAAGCAAAAGGAAACTTAACTTTTAGCTTAAACTATAACTATGAGGATTTAGAGGCAGCTGCTAACCTTCTTTCAGTGCAACTGGTTTTTAAAGAGGTCAATAAAATCTATATCATGAGCTTGCTCCATTTTAATGTTGGGGCTTTCACCTTTGAGGAATTTAAAATCTGACCTGTGTTTTTCCTTAAAGTAACGTAACTACTAAACCTGAGCTAAAGCTGCTAAAGTTAGACTGTATGGTCTCGTCTGTTCATCTCAAGCACTTTAAAGGAGTCACAGGGCTAAAGTAAACTGAAGTTTACCTTCCTCCAGTGTAATTTGAAATGCTCTGTAGTATGTTTCAGACCAAACACTGAAGGAGCCATGAGGAGATCTGGACTCCTTTCTTGTCTTCTGTAAATCTGAGCAAATAATTTCTAATCTCTGCATCTTCATTCCCCTTTTCAATCTGTCTTATCTATGTCTTATCCGCCTTAGTATCAGACTAAAGTTGTTTCTTATGCCCTGTGAATAACAGAAAGGAAGGTGACAGCAATGGTGTCTCCTAAGTCAAAAGTTAGCTCAACAGCAAAATGAATGCAGTTTTGGATTATGCTTTCAATATAATAAGTACCTATATGAGATCTATAGAAATTCAAGCTCTGCACGTTATTTAACTGTGCCACTGAGATTTCAGTAGAGTCAAACAACTTCATGCAGCCAATGAAGTCTCTGGGAGGGAATCTCACACACTGGAGCTCTAAATTTAAATAGGTTTGGGGGCCATAATGTTACTAATTATCGCAAGTGGCATAAAAAAGCCAAGAGCCTGGAGTGACACAGGTCAGCTTCACAGTTTTATGGCACACAGGAGTCATCTCCAGTTGGGTAAAATTGCCATTGGTGGCACTACTTTGGGCAAAGAATTAATACCAATTTCTGTGCTAAGTCCTTTTAGATTTGTCCAATAAAGCTAACTCTTCCAGTATCTCTTTATCCTTCCAGGAAAACGTGACATTGTCAGCATTTCTGTTAGGGTTTCTATAACCTTGAGCTTTGCACAGTCTCAGATACCAGTGTTTGGACAGCCATGACAAGAAGCAAGCGAAGAAATTCTGACCCTTGGGATGAACAGGAGTTTTGTCTTTGATGGAAATGAGATCTTACCCTGAATTTTTAACTATGTCTGCAAGCACACATGTATAGTCAGATCCCTCTAGACTGTGCAACAGACTTCAGGCTTTGATCCCATGGCAAGCAGCTCTGATTTCTGCACTGCCTCCCACTGAGGTCTGCAGCAGGCACCCAGCACCGCAGCGGCATGGAATAACCAGAGATCAATGGAAAGGAATGGCTTGTCCCAAAGCCAGTGTTCAACGTGGTGATACAATCAATACTGTTTTGTCTGGGTTGTTCACTTTAATAAGCAGTAGAAGAACCCCAGACAAAGCCATGCCTGGGTTTGAATGCTATTCATTTATTTTACGCTGCCGCAGAGTTTGCCGTGTAACCGCAGGGTTTCATACTGACAGTGCTCGCTGCAAGAGAAGGGCTGCGGATGCCAAAGGAGCAAGCCAGACCCTTTGGCATCTGAAAAGAGGGTGTGGGAAAGGGAGGGGAAAGCCAGCAGGGAGAAGGGGGGTAGGTTCTTGTTAATAACAGGAGTATTTAAGTAGCTGCGGGAAGGGGAAGGGGGTGGTTTGGCAGATGCAGCTGAGCCTTGGGACCTGTGTCAAGTGTCTGTGGCAGAAGGGGAGAAGATGGTGTGTTCCCCACTCACCCCTGTGGGTTTCCTTGTGGGATTAGCTGTCCTGTTTCTAGATGAAACATCACGCTCATCCCATTAGCTACTTTTAGGGATCTGTGTGATGTTTTGGTGTCAGGGGCACATCTCCCTGCCCTGTGTGAGTGCTAGGGAGGGTGACCCACAAGGGATGCAAGCATGCCGTCCCATGCTGGCTGTTGCTTACCAGCCCTGGATCTGCAAATTTAACTGTGGGAGGGGTAATGGATATCAAGTGTGGGAAAGGCAACTGTTCCGTTGAGCTCAGCAAGTTTTTGCAGACAGACACAGACCCTCATAGCAAACTCTGTTGCCTAAGTTACAAAAGAGCAAGAAAGGTGAAAAATACTCACTGTCTTCCACATCCCAACATTGTGCAACAGGGTCTCCATACTTAACATCTTGCCTTCTGGCTCGCCTATGGGAAGAGCATGCAAACTTGTAACACTTCAGACATAATTGCTGGAATTCAACAACAAAATATAGAGGAGCTCAACAGATGTGGACTTGCATTGCTCCCACCCTACTGCTGACAATTACAGTCTTAACTAAAACCAGCCTTACCCTCAAAGCAGCATGTGGCCTAGAGACATCAAGAGAAGAGCCTGTGATTTGGGAAAACCACTGGGAGGGGAAACAGAAAAACGAAAAGAAAAAAAATCTGCCTAAAATAAAGAGTGTGTAATACAGTGACAGAAAGAGTGTCTAAACCTGCTTTAGGAGCATAGGTCTCTTAGTTGGGTGGACTGTCTTGGAAATACCTAAAAACATCCTTAATATTAGAGATCATGAAAAAGATTTGAGGTTTAACAGGTGATATTCAAGACTGAGCTCAGGATTAGCCCAAGGTAATACTGACTAGTAAGTCAATTATTAAAATGAAGAGAGAAAAGCAGTCATTTTACTTTGTTAAAAAACAAATTACAAATCTGTTTATCTTTCATCTTTGTGTACAGAAAAACACAAGACAATGGTCTGAGAGGATCTACTCCCTTCCACAACTAATTTGCCTGCTAATCTCTATGTGTTACCTAAATTCAATCTGATTTACTTTCATTTCAGTGTAATAGCACTAAAAAAAAGAAGTAAGCTCTTCTTTTGTGTATGATTGTGTTTATCTTCCAAGAGCTACGAAAAAAGTTTTCATTTTAATTTTTCAGTAGGAAAATTGGAGATACAGGAAGGAACTGATTGTTTCCTCACAAGCAACAGCAGTGGGACCCCCTGTGTGCAGAGCAATGCCTCTGACAGAGAGCAGGTTCCCAAGTTTGACCTGTCCACTGTGCAAAACCTGTAGACATGCTGGAAGCACAGAAGGAAAATATTCAAGTAACTGATCTCCTGGAGGATTCCCAGGGCCAGTCAACCATCCTTTGTTTTGGAGCCACGGACTTTTGGTCTCCCCACCAAACTGCACATCTGTTAAAAAGCATGGACCATCAATCTCTGTGTCTCAGCCCACCTCAGACTTCAGCAAGCCTCATGTGTCACTAACTTTGCAGTGAGCCTGAACACTTGCTTTTCTCCTTTCATTTATGCTTCTCTGAATTTAGTTTGCTTTGGCTATGAGGGAAAACACATAAAGTTCCTTGACACCATAACCTATGAGTCATTAACTTCAATGGTTTGTCTAATTGCTCAGGACCCAGCCCTATGACCCTTAAGGTAGAAAGTGTCATTCCAGAGTCTGAGCTCAGACTTCAACCTCACTCACTGCAAGAATTACTGTCTGGAGGGTTTTGTCCAAAGGGGAATGAAGAGGCTGTGAACCCTTGTTGAGACAAGGGCTTTGTCCAAAGGGGAATGAAGAGGCTGAAGACTCTGGCTCCAGCTAAATCTCCCAAAAACTTCAAGAGACACATCTAGCAGCTTAGGCACTGAGCTGCTAGAGCCTGCACTGTGGTCTCCCTCTATCCAGATCCATGGTGCTCTCCCAGCTGGTGGGTACAGATAATTCAGATGAAGTTTCTTTCACTGTGGAAAGGCTGCTCCCAGTGTGGTCAAATCATGGGACTTAAATCTCTGTCTCCCTCTCATGGCTAGACCACAAATACAATTGTTCAGTTTGGTCAGGGAATTAAATGTATTTTATTATTGACCACTCTGGGATACTATGTTAAAGTCTGCTTTCTAACTACAGTGGTGTCCTATGAAAAAGTCAGAAGCTTAAGAGAGGCTCTCGCCTCTTGGGCAGAGTTAGCCACAACCTGGACCTCCATCTGAGCATCTCGTGCCTTAAGGCATTCAGCATAAAAAAAGGAAAGTGATGGATTTATGATGTTCGCTGCAGTAGCCAAGTTACTGTCACACACACTTAAACAAAGCTATGTTGTCTTCACAGCTCTTTGAGTAGAAATGTGAAACATGGCCAGAGTATGATCACATTTTAAGGTAAATGACATGCTAAGTAAGAAAAGCAACAAGTTATGAATTGGAACATCTGAAGTTCTTTCTAGCAGCAAGATCTTTTACAGCATGTTGAGTTTTTTTCTTACCTTTTAGAAGTGGGGGCATATCTGGAGCAAGAGTTTCCATCCCAGGCACAGTATGGGTCTCTGGCAAGGCAGCAGTCTGCACAAGCCTTCCCATACGTGTGACATCTGTGCAAAGAGAGCTGAACCAATCCATCCCTGGAACCAATGTACAATTGTTGCTGCAAATCAGGCAAAGCAAATTAATTAGGAGTGTTCTCCAAGTAGCCTGGTTAAAAAGTTCCCTTCTTCATTGTCACAGTTGCAGACTTTCAATCTTATCCCAAATTTTACAAAACAAGGGAGAATTCCCCATTACTATAAAATGTTTCTCAGGGTTCAATGTGAATTGGCCAGTCTCCCTCCATCTCTGACACAACAGAGCAGAGAGGAAAGGGGACTGCAGTCCTGGAAAGACACCAGCACTCAACACCCTTACACCTTTAGATTTGTGCTGTAATAAAAAAATCAGAAGTAAATAATGGAAAGAATGGTTTAATAACACATTTAAAAACAAGGGGCTGGATAGCCATGGTATTAAGAATCTGGAAACCAGGGGTGACCTTCTGTGAATAATACCTCATCTTCTGCTTCTGATCCTTAGGTAGGATGGGGATAATGTTACTCCCCTCTCCCCAAAGTGTGAGTGGATTGCCTGTTGAGACAAGGGTGGTCCAAGCTGGAACTGGCTCATGCAATACCTCCAGCTGGCCTGCCACCTTTTTTCAGGGGAGATGGGACCCAGCTGTGCTGTGCGTGCCTGAAAGGCAAAATACCTCCTTCCATGTGAGGGAGGCGTGTTGTGCCAGAGCTGCTCTGGCCACTGCTACAGGGCAGGGAGGGATGGCTCTGGTGTCACGCTGCTTTCCAAGCATGCACGTAGCTGTCATAGAGCTTGGAGCTGCCATAAAACCATTTCCCATCAGGAGATACCCTAATGGGACTGGCCCCTGCGCTGCCAGGGTTGGACCACCCAGATTTAGGCTACAATTTTAGAGGAGGGGGACTGGCTGTGTGCACACAACTTTTAGCACAGTGAGGCCCTGATTTCTCTCGACTACTAATAAAAATAAAAACAATAATAGTAATAATAGTTTATTACCAGGTTGTAAAGAGATAAGCATGTCTAGGGGCCGAAAAAAGAATGCACATTGACTTCACTCACAAATCCCACTACCATATGACTAAAGATTTGTTTCCCTGAATAATTACCAGCTTGGGTACACAAATTACTGTTTGTAAGCAAACATGAAATTAGGCAGGCAAACAAGTGCAAACATATCTGCTTCCTTCCAGATACATGTTAAGACCCATCCATGGAAAGCCTGGCCAGTAGGTAACAAGTGTCATCTGAAAATAAGTTTAGTATTCAGTGTACCACATATCCTCCAGTAATTAAACAAACTTGTGATTACCTGCTTCTGAGAAATCTCCATGGTTGAGATAAATGAAGGATGCTGAAAAATAAATTGGTAAGGTGTATTAGTTTTCAAATGCTCTGTTCTCAGTGAAAAAGAAGAACTTAGCGTACAAAAAGTGAATAAAATTACGGATTTGTTTGCTTGGTTTAAACAAATATGAAAAAGAAAAAAACAGAAAATCATGACTTTCATGGTTCCAAAAAGAACTCCCATAAATTTCCCCCACTGAAAGGAGGGAACTGGCTTTAATTCCTAGAGTTTGCTATCTACTCCACACTGGGCAATGAGCCGTCACATCAACTTTAGTTCTTATTAAGCACTATTTGAAAGGCTTAGATGCCATCTAAGGGATACATAGGCAGATCCTCTGCACCAGGATGTATTTCACTGCCATAAGAGACAGTGAAATTTTTTGCCAGTGACTGATGTAAGAACAGCACAAAGCTCAGGGTATTATCTAACACCAAACAGAAGATGATTAATCTAAGCCTATTGTTTAATACTAATGCAGTTTGAGGAAATAAGGCACCTTTTTTCTTCAGCCATTCACCCCCTTCAATTTTCCTGGATTCAAAAACAAAGAGGTAACACTTATAAATGTTACCAGTAAAAATGTGAAGGAATGTCTGCTGAATAGAAAAAAATAACATCTTTTTTGTTTTAAATATGATATGGCACATTTTCCCTTGATGTTATGTTTTAAGAATGCGTCAAATCGGTGCACATACTAGAACTGCTGATTCCTTGGCAGGCCACTGAGTAATCTTGGTATTTTCTGAGTAATATTTATAATTGGTGTCCAAAACAGCGGGAAGAAGACATACAGATCCTTTCAGTCAAAGTTTCATTATACACATGGCATATCAAAAGGCATATGGAGAAATGAACTCTGAAATAATTGTTAATGATCCTGCCCTTACACTTGGAAAAGTCTTTAAGTCCTAAATTCATTTATTCAGTATGGACAAAAATTTGGGCTAAGACCCTGTATAGCACATAGGATGTGAGAAAGTAATCAAAATGCCATGTGTGCAGACAAAAAGGTGAAAAGCAAGCTGAAAACTGAAGAACAGCTATATAGCATGAGAAGAAAGCAACACAAAGAATGAAGAAAAATCTGATAAATCAAAAAGAAAATCAGTAGGGAAGACAAAGGCCTCCAGTTTCCTGATGTATTGGCATGTTGACATCATCTCCCTCACCAGCACTGAAGCTAATCAGAAACTGTGTCTGTGCAACAGAGAGAATCTTGGGCCTTTTACAAGCTGTATTTATGAAGAAGGCATTGGTGTTAGCGGGGCTCCAGTTACACAATAACCAAATCAAAATGGTCAAAAATATGAGTCAGCCTTCACCATCAAATTAAAGCACATTGATAATCAAAACTAACTTTGGTATATTTTCCTTATGTTTTCAATTCCTAATGTTGCTATGTTAAAGACTTTCTCTGCACCTATGAAATTTTGTCTGTTTAAAAAAAAACCATAATTGTGCCTAGAATACTCCCATATCACTGTGGCTCATAGCAAATTTTACATTAAAAATAAAATACTACTAATAAAAACATTTGGGCTCAAAATAAGATTTCAGACTAGAACAAAATAGAATAAATGAGATTTTTCTCTAAGTCTGAAAAATCACGGTCTGTTTGGTTTTGGACATTTTTCAACTGACTTGCCCAAAGAATACCAAGGGGTTTAAAAATTTACATAGTGTCCCTCTGGAAACTTGAACTAGTTCCAGTAAACAAACAACCAGACAGACAAAGCCGATTTGGGCCATAAAGTCCCCTGAATAATATTTAATTGATGTTGTGGCTATTAATGCTTACCTTGAATATCTGCAGCTCTTCCAGGACCACCTCCTCCTTAGTCCACTTCTCCTTTGTGATACTCACAACTTTCAGGACTGTGCCTATGTCTGAAACAAATGTTCATCATGTAAAACCCACAGTCATGTTTCAATACGTATGGGCCACTCCATTTCATGTTGTGTGGATAAAGCTAATCCATCAGGGATGTAGCTTTCAAAGAACATCTATCCCTATTGCATCCACTGCTATCTACAGAGCTCTACACAGTACATTTATGGTTTTACTGTATGGCTGAGCCAAGACTGCTCCTGGCAGGGATGGTCTAATGCTCATGCTACACAAACACAGACAAACACGTCCATGCTGCCAGCTAGAATTTTATGCACATTTCCCTAAGCCACAATTGGGGCCCATCTGACCCCAAAAAGAGCCAGCTCAGGGAACTAAATTGGCAAAAATTATTTCCTCTTTTTTATAGAATTCTTTTGCTTCTCGTATAGCCCCTTAATCAGAAGAAAGTTTCATTTTAATGTGAAGAGTTAAGCAATGCACTTTTTTCATTTATCTTTTAATTTAAAGAAATATTTGAACAAGATCTCCATTAAGCATCAAAATCTTAATTTAATCATTACAGAAATTATTTCTTTGAAGTTAACTAGAGAATTTTTTTAAGTTAAATCTGTTAATCAATTTTAACCTGTATTCCTGTTTGGTGAAAAAATAATTTGCTCATTTCATGTCAGACCATTAGACATAACTGAACCTTGAATGGTCTTATAAAGAACTCAAAAAATGCTCAGGGGAAGTGGGCTGGGGGTGCTGGGATGTGGAAACGACACAGTGCAGCTTGGTCCTAAGCATTATGAATAGTACTGAAATTATGAAAAATAATACATTCTAATGGAAAGAATGAGACTTGCATTCTTGTTTTCTTAAACTACTGAAGATCATATTACCAATCAAAGCCAAAATTGTTTCAGTTTGCCTTATATATTAGAGCTTTTTTCAGTGTTTGTTTGCCATAATTGCCAAAGCCTGCATATGTCCAAGCTGGTTGTGTACATTCAAACGTATAATAAGCTACTGATCCACTGCTGCTCGAAATCTCCTGGGTTATGTGTTAACCCATATTCAGTCTCTCTGTGTAATATTTGGAATTTTATCTTTAAGTTCATTTTTTTCCTTATGACAAGTTTAAAGGAGAAAATAGAATAAAACTATGTACTTCTGGAAAAGAAAACTCACTTTTAAGGAAGGCACTGGAGAAAAATAAATATCTGCATATTATGGAGTGCCATCTAGTGACTGCATGGTACTTGCTGGCCTTGACACCTCTGAACCCAACTATTTACACTTGCAGACTTATATTAGTGCTGATCAGGAGCAGTTAACCTGGGAGTATTCAAGCTGCTGGTCCCTCATAATTTTACTCCTATGAAAAACTTTATAATGGAGGACAGCAAACATCTGAAAGCAACTTCGATAGCCAGTAAAAGATTTTGTACATTTTTACAAATGAACTCCTTTTTTCAGACAGCTAAATTTCAAATTACTTTTTCTCACTATTATCAGAAGAAAAGTAAGTTGTAGTGAGACCTCCCAAATCCTAGGCATTGCAGAGTTTGGGAATGGGTTCCCTTTTCTTCTTTGTTGACTGCATTAACTATTGCTTTCAGAAAGCAACAAGAATTTTACATCATCATGAATAAAGCTCATTCCCAGTCTTCTCAGTCAGAAGACGAGAAAACAGCACTGTGCTTTTCTCCTTTCTGACTCCACTGTACTGACTTGTGGGGATCATAGAGGGACTCTCACACTGTCTTTTTTTGGAAGACAGGAGTTGTGAAACATGTTTTGCTGAAAGACATACATGGTCCAAGAGAGAGGCTATCTATGCACTTGTGTGTGTGATAATGCAGCTGAGAAACTCGTGAAGGCTGAGACATTCCACACTTTAAAAGAGACAATTCTCTGGGACAATTCACTCCTTTCCCCAGATTACTTCAGAATACCCATACCTATCAAACTGTGCTATATGACACAAAATTTGCTCATAGGCCATATAAAATGCTATGTAACCCCACAGCACTGGGGCAGGATTCAAACTGAAATCTTAATTTCCCTGCAGCTCATAGCAGTAGTTCATCCACTGCACTTGAATAAACCCTGTCACCTTCATGTACCTAAGTTTCACCTTCTGTAAGATGGGGATAATGATAATGACCTCCTTAATAAAACACTCAGATCTACCAGTGAGAATTGCTTTATAAGACCTATATAGAATGAGAGTGAGAGAATGTCAAATTACGGATTAAGAACAAAAAATTCCAGTGGAGTAAAATTGTAGATTATTACTTCAGAAATGTAATGAATAGGTATATTAGTATTTCTTAGCACATCTTCTTGTTGGGTGGTTCATCCAGTGATTCTAAATTTAATTACTATGGTAAAACTAGACTTTTTCCTTCAGGCATATGTCTACTATAAAAATGCATATAGAAACATAATTATCCATAGAAAAACTGCAAAGCAGTCTTTTTCCCTGACAGAGTAGTTTAACCTCTCTCTGTTCAATCCTGGTTGTCATGTTTGGAGCTATCATGTTCTTAATTTATATCTTTAAAATTGCTTGAGTAGAATTGTTGCCTTAGGCTCAGTTTGAAATCTTTCTTAACTGTTCAGTGTCACATGAGATATAATGCTGAAGCATCACGCCACTACTAATAATGGGAAGTACTCCTTGAAGCCATTAAGGTTAATTTTTTTTCCTTTTAATTGTTTATTGATGTGCTTCCAGCAGGAATTGGAGCCAGAGTATCATGTAATGTAAAGACAGGTACTGAATGGTATTGGAGGATAAGAAAGTGTAGGTACTCTAACCCTTGACTGATTTATCACCTAGGCACCAGGAGGCAGGGGTTCAAATCCCAAATGTAATACTCCCTTCATTAGTCTAGTCAGCACTTGCATGAAGACCTGAAACAGAATCAGGTGCACCTAAATGTTTCCTGAAGCTGCGTGCCTAGGAAAAAGTTGTTAATCAACAGGTTTATTCAGGACCTGCTGTGCTAAAAGTGTTCCAAAAGGATGTGGCTTGTGTACATTGACAGTGGAAGTCTTCTCTCATACCTGTTCCCAGGAAGATAACATCATATTGCCCATCCTCTGCCATGACGTGATCCACCACAATCTGAGTCAGGCGATAGTCCACGTTGATCCGAGTGAACACCGGCGCTCCCGTCACTGGGTAAACGGATTTGTACATCAGTGGATGGCGTTTAATAAAGCTAATGACTTCGTCAGGGAAGTCTCTGGTAGACTTTATCAGTGGATCGTAGGTTTTGCTTGGACACTGAACGAAAGAGAGGGAACAAGAAGATGAGAGTAATTTAGGAAAGAAGTACAAATAGAAATCAAATTTTCCATGAGAAGATTTGTGAAACCAGCAAGAAATCAGATTTTTCAGTGATTTTTCTCATCCCAAAATAGCACTTGGTCACCAATATTTAATTTTTTTAAAGCATTGCTTTAAAACAGGAGAAATTCCCATGATGGGCTAAGTGTGTCCACAATGAATTCCACCTTCTCATTCCCAGCCACACTCACAGGCAAAATATCATGCTGTGCATTTTACAAAGACAAGGAGACTGAGACTGGAGGGAAGGAGACCTGTCATGCACGCGGTTAAATTTGCTACATGCTGGTCGAAGCAGTGCAAATACCAACATATGGGGCCGCCAACAGCAAGACTGGGGTGCCCTCCTGTGGCTGCCGTGGGATGAGCTCAAGTGTCTGAAGTGCAGCATCTCAAGGTTTTTCTGTTTTCAATATTTCTGCTCCTCTTTTCGTGGATGAATTTCTGCCCTGCTGATGCAGTGAGTCAGTGAGGAAGATTCTCTCTGGCGTGTCCTGATGTTGGAGTAACAGCTTGGTTTCTCCTGGGAGATCCACTCAGATCCTTGTGACAGAAGGCCCCTAGTAAATTCTTCAACTATGTTCATTTTTCCAGACTGAAACACCCATATCTACCTTTATATGGCAGGAGATAAGAAACCATAACTTTTCAGTGACGGCACCTCCTCCACCTCGCACTTTTTTTCTCAAAAAGGCAGATTCTGCAGGTACCAGATGATCCCTATAGCCTTTATTTCTCAAAAGCAGCATCCTTTTCTCTAGGTTTGAACAGCACTGTTTTGTCCTCTTTTGGTCCAGACAACCTGCTACAGCACTTACTCCTTCAGATATCTCCCCAGTGTCATTTAATTACTCTCATCTCTCTTAGACCCATACTGACAAATTAATCACTTCAGCTGTCTCTTCTACTTACACAAGTAAGCTGGTTTCACATCCCACACATCACACATCCTATAAACCTACCTCTTTGATCTCCGTCAAGTTTTTCCCTTCTCTGCTTTTTGGGGTGAGGGCAGGAACATATTTGAAGATGAGTCATGTTGATGAACCAAGATCTCTCATGCTCACCTATCTCTGCTTTTCTTCCCATGGCAGTTTGCATTTCTTTTCTGTCCCTAGTTTTACACTTAGTCTCTAATCCAAGTTTGAGAAAACTTCTGTTTTGAATCTGGAGGCATCTAAATGTGTTAATGGGGCACTAGAAATCCTGAATAAGAATAAGATGAACTAGACACACTGGACACAAAGGGTGTTGGCGATCCTTTTACATATAAACTGATTGCTTCTTCTTTAATACTATTTTTAAGTAAGCAATCCCTGTGTTTTCTGCCAGGTGGAGCCCTAACACAGTCTGTGAAGAAAGAAATGTGATCAAGTAATGCCTTCAAAGTCTGTCAGGAGAAAGTTAAGATTTGTTGTGAAGTTGCTATATGGTTCTCCTTCATGGCAAATTTGACAGAGACAACTTTAGTTCACACTCCCACCTTTCCAGTTTTACATGTGTTGAATCTGTGGTGACAGCTAAGGGCTTGTAGTTAGGATTTGTTCCACTGTGAAAGGTTTGGCATTATCCAAAACATTTGTACTAGGAACAACACACGCAGTGCCAAAGCCTGAGCTTGTCCTTCCTTCCATTGCTGGTAAACTCCCTTCTCACAGCTGTGCAACATCAGCCTCTAGCAGAGAATCTGTCCCCGTGGGGTCAGTACTAGCCAGGATCTGTGTCTCCCTTGGGTTTCCATGGCCTGCTCTCTCGCTGGGCTGAGGGATGCACAGAGATCACCCTGTGATAGTGCTGGCTATGAAGGAAACGTAGCCCCTGCCCCACAAACACAGGTAGGGTGTGCACATTCCTGGGGATGAATTCCTCATGAAGTAAATACAGCTAATACAATGCAGAAGGATTCTCATCATACACAGTTCTATGTGTACATGTCCCTGTATAAATACCATAAATGCAAAGGTAGTAGCAACTAAACACAAATTTCTGACTGAGAAAAATGTTCTCAAAAATTTCAGAGACTACTAGTTTCTAAATTCAGAAACTAAACACGCCAGTGAAGCACAGACCAGCTGATGTTCTACATCCACATCTATGGCCACACCTGAAATGTCTGTTGGGGTCAGTTCCTGCTCTACCTTAGACCCAAACACTGCCACAGGACTGCCACAGGGAGGGTGCCATTTGGAGAAAAGTCTATCCTAGCATTAAACAGCACCATGACTATCGGGTTTGCACTTGAACCTGACCTCTGCTTTTACTTAACTGAGTTATAGTTTGCGTGATTTAACAGTCTACGACCTATTTGCATTCCTTGTTTGGACTGAATTTTACAGCTATCTAGAGACCTCACAGACTTTGTGCAAGTGTTTCAATTCCTAAGAGTTAAGCCTGTGCATCCCCATCTTCATAAAGGATCTGAAATGTTTACGGAAAAAAGGTCTTAGGCCCCTGCATCACCTAATAGATTTTGGCAATTTCCCCACGAACAGCAAATCCGTGCCAGTTTGAATTAAGATAAATTCCATCACATATTCAGTGGTTTTGTTTCATTATACAATTTCATGTATGTCTGTGAAAGAACAGACAAGAGAAAAATAAAGGGTTGTATTGTTCTGTGATAACCGCTCAAAAGACAGTTGAATACAAGCAAGAAAGAAGAAAAGTCCTATTGAAAAAACCCAGTTCTGTTGGAAACACATATTGCAGTGAGCTATCCCTAGGGAGTTTCTCTCAGCAGTCCTGTAAGAACTTCACCCTCTGGTTTGCTAGGTATGATCTCCCACATTCTGTTTTCTGCTGTGCTTTCATGAATTAAAGTCTTTGCAAGGTTACATCCTTGAGGTGGGCTGTAGTCAGCTTGGTTTTGAAGATAACAATATCCATTGAATAATTTCACAAAGAAATACGACTTTGGGACAAAAAATAGACTTTGAGATAAAAAAAAATAAAGCAAACCATAAAAAGGGATAAATGTTTCAGACAGCACAATAACTACCCAGAAACCAAATCATGTGTAGTTTCCGCACAAGCAGTAACTCAGGAATGAACATTTTCATCTTACCTTAAGAACAACTGAGATTCGAGTCTTTGTCACTTATACCACAATTAGACCTCAAAAACCCTAGTGACTTCAAAAGGATGTTCACCTTTACAGTTGTTGCACAAAAAATTGTTGGAATAAATAGAAATAAACTTGCATGACAGCTTTGTCTTTGGATCAAACAAATTCACTTCTTCTATTCCTCAACCATGCAACAACACTCTTCCCCCCCACTATGTACTTGAGGTTGATTTTCCCTTGTATGTCCACTTTCCATAGTTCATGCTCTCACTTACTACACTGAGTTACCAGGAGCATCTTCTGGAAATCTGCTAATTGCTCACCTATCCACAGCTAAATCCCAGAAATCTATTTCTATGTGAAAAATGGAAATAGCCCCTTGGGTCTAAAAGATCTCCCAGATTTTTGCCAAAAACATATCAACAGAGGAAGATGAAAGCAATGACATCACTCATTAAAAACCACTAGGATAAAATGTCTAACAATATGGAACTAGAGAGCTGCTACAGTAATCCCAAAGGCCCAAACCCTACCATGCATGATACAGGGAAATCTTTTGCCAGCTTGCACAGTTAATTTAGTAGAAACAAGGACTAAGGGTCTGATTAAGAGATCTGCTTAAGTCAACAGGGCCTTTTCCAATTATTTCAGTGGGTTTTGGATCCTATCCTAAGGCAGCACGACCATGAAGAGCAGCTGGGCAGGTGTGACCCTGTTGTGCTTGGCTGAGGGAGTTATTTCCAGAGGCATCATTCACTGTGGCACAATGGATGGAACAGGGGAATGAGAAATTCATTTTGGTCATCCTTTGGCAAAGTCCTCAGGCCGTTGTTTAATGCTGTGTCCACCCATCACTGCAGAACAATTCCTGTAGGCTTATGCTTCCTTTCCTGGCTATCAGTAGGATGTAGGATGATAAAAGCTGAGTGGACAAGTGGGTGAGTGAAGCAACCTTTCATCTCTGAGTTCACATCCTGTTGCAGGTCTCATGATAATGATACCAGTGTTCTCTACCCAGGTCACAGAGGACACTTATTCACATCATCAGCACCAGATGCTGTCTCAGATACGTGACATCTCCCACTGGAGATAATAAGAGATTGACTTTTACATCAAATGTCACAGGAGTAGGTTGGCAGAGTTGTTTCATGTGGACTACAAGAGAATCTGGCTCCATAAAAGTTCTTATAACACCATCGCTGTGCTTTCTCAGCATTTTCTGCTTTTGCAATAGGGTGGGCTTCATCTCTCCTGGCTTAGATTCTTATCTTGGCTGTGTGGGAACTGCACAGAGGGGTGTCTATCTTTTTCTTTCTGATAAAGAATTCTAAACAACCAGCTCATGTGTGATGCTTTTCTTCTAGATAGCTGACATCAAGTAAAGTTTATCATATTAAATTAGACAAATTAGTACTGTTAGATAAGAATTTTGCTGGAAATTCGTTCACTATATAATTTATTCTTGAGGTTGCTTAGACCTTTCCTGCCATGAATGATAACTTGGTACAAATATACATGTTAAGAAACTAAAAGTAAACAGAACAAAACAACAACAGAAGACAAATCCCAACAAAATCAGAGCTGGTAGTGCTAAGGGCATCTCTATTCAACTGCTCTCTAAACTCCATGGCACAAAACTTCTAAGGAATCAATACATTAGTTTCTTGAAGTTTTTGAAATGCCTTCTGTGTGAGCTCAATTTGACAATAATCACTCTGGATTAAGTCCTGATCCCAGGTGATCTACAGAGATGCCTTTTATTCTTTCACCTGTTATTTGTATCCAAAAGTAGTCATGAGGTGGTAAGTTAAAGCTAATCTTTCTCAAATAAAAGCAAATGCACACTAAATTAACAACACCACACAGATGTAAGCTTTTCTCCTTTTTTCACTTGTCTTATTAAGTTTGCAGCTTAGCAGAGTGCTGGATGTGTAGATCTCACACAGTACTGAGATACACGGTGCGACCGTGTTAACATTATGTGGGAACTGTGGCCAAGATTTTCAAAAGCCGGTGCCAGAAGTTGGGCTCCTAAATAAACCTCCAGTGTGCCAAACTGCATAGTGCTTCACACCATTCAGTGAACTCAGTAAGCTCTGCTGGATCTAACACCTATTAAAATTGTGACAATTATCTGGGAATGTAAAAACATATCCTTTTCATTAATGATGGATCTGTAGTTCAGCAGTGCTGATGTCTACTGACAATTTTAAAAGAGAATGTTGTTCCCCGGGAGCTTCAAAATTATTTCTATTCCAAGTGTGCTGAAAATGCCAGTTTAAAAGTGTTTTGTCACATGGATCCTTGGACCCACTTAACACTGAGACTCAAGCACCCACAGGCTAGATACTCAACGGAGACTTCATAATACTAAGTACAGTAGGCATCTACTTGGTGCATTTTATAACGTCCAGGCTGAGAATTTTTATGCATTTCACAAGAACTAAGAACTGCGCTAGTAAGTCACTCTTGTGAGCATTTGAAGCATCCAGTGTGAAACATTTAAGAGTGAAATATTTCTTAAACCTCTCCCTTATCTGGGAATCAGATGTTCTCCTAGGCTTCCCTCCTAGGAGAAGTGTTCCTCATCCTGGGAACTTCTCCCTCCTTTCTCTTAAAGGTGTTTTTCTTTTCACAGGTTAATTGCCTCTCAGCTAGCCAAAAATAGAAAGTGTAAAGTCTTCCAGTTCCTTTAGCACTGATCTATCTAGCAAAAAGTAGAATAGAGGAACTACCTTCAACCAGTCACTTCTGTGTTAAATGGGGACCTCCAACACACCCAACACATTGAACTTAACTTGTAGAGTTTACAAAGAAATGCAAAGGCTGCATCCTGAGGGGTTAAGATTCAACACTGAAAACTGGTAAGAGCTTCCAGGATGCCCAGAAGTACTTTAAAACCGGGGTATTTATAGATTTATGATGTTGTGTAGATTAGATGACAGTTTAGAGATGACTCTCAGGGCATAGGCACTTATGTGCCTTTGAAGGTTCAACCATAAGCCCTTCTGAAGGTAAAACTTGGGTTCCTCAGTGGTCTAAGTACCATGTGGCTTCTCTTCTGTAGTCTAATCAGAGCTGCACAATACATTTTGCATTTGGACATGCCTGAAAAAAGCCTTAGTGCTTCCCTACAGGGTGGATGAGTTGTGCCAGAAGGACTGGACACTCAGTAGGGAGACTTTCATACTAACCTTGCAGCTACTCAGAGTGAGCCTGGAAGAGGGCAGGGGAGAGAGAACAAATCAGGTTTGTAGGAGACAAACAAACAGTGTAAATTTTAAATGGAATCAAACTCACTGTGCCCCCACAACAAAAATCACGAACAAAAAATTTAAGTCCCTATTTTTTTAAGGGTTTGTAAGCCACTGATTATACAAGATTTATTCTACTCTGTTCTTGTGTTTGTCCTGAGCACTTTGTATTGCTTTTCCATTTAACACACCTGTGCTGTTCATAGAAAACACCGAGAAAATTAAAAGAGCATTAATCTGAGGCTAACTGAGCTGAGACCAGCTGGGTGAGTGAACTTGACTTTGCAGGTGGCACTTTGCAATTCTCTGCTGACCTCTGCCGTCAGGAAAGATGACAGGGTTTGCAGCATTTCCAAAGGCTGCTATGAACTGGAAGGTGATTCATGTTGGGGAAAACTGGTTGGTAAGTAACAGAAGGTATAGGAGGCTTTCTGAGGAAAATAAACCCACAAAGTGAAACATTTTGCTTGATTAAGCAGCCCCATTTACAGTGAGGAGATCAAAGGAGAGAGGAACTGGAGAAGCAAAGAATGCAGTCTGTCCCATAAAAGATACGTGAAACAGGAAGATAAGTCTAAAAATAACAAGGGAAACCTGTGCAACCCTCAATGTTTTATGAACAAGCTTATTAAAGCAGCAAAACTAACCAGATGGGAGGACAAGGGGAGGCTTTTTGGCAGACAGTATTTCTCTGTGGCACAGCCAAGTCCCAGCAGGACGGACACCACATCTTGCTCAGCCTGTGCACTGGATTGGCAGAAGAAATAAAGGGTGGGGTTTCATTGAAGAGAGGGAGAAAAAGCAGTAGAGACAAAAAAATAAGAAAAAAGATGAAGCTGAGTCAAGGGACATTTAGGTTAGATATTGGGGAAAGGTCTTCACACAGAAGGTCGTTGGGCACTGGAACAGGCTCCCCAGGGAAGTGGTCACAGCACCAAGCTTGTCAGAGTTCAAGAATCATCTGGACAATACTCTCAGGCACATGGTGTGATTCTGCAGTATCCTCTGCAGGGCCAGGAGTTGGACTCAATTATCCTGATGGGTCACTTCCTACTTAGTACATTCATTCTATGATTAGAGGAGAATCTGAGGACTTGTAAGGGAATTTGTTTTAAAAAATGAAAACACAAGGAATTCAAGAGCTTGGGTCCATATTCAGATCTGGAGTGGAAAGAGGTGAGACATTAAACTATTCAATGTACAAGAGCAAAGTGCAGGTCTGTTTCTTCTTGTAGCTAAGTGACAGACTGCAACACTCTTACTTTGCTTATTCAGAGCTTAGTTTTGATCTTTTGGCAAATCAGTTAGTAAAATATCTAGAACCATCAAAAATATTTGGTGTTGCCTTGAATAGCAGTTAACAGTTCTATGTTCTGCAGTAGATCAGACTAAGTGTTAATCTGGATCTTTAAACACTGATATTCCTCTAAAAATCTGACCTTAATGACACTTACTCACCATCAATGAAATGAGGATCACTCCTGTGTATGCCATCAGAATTTCCAAATGGGTGCTATGAGTTGCTGTCATACAGCTAAATAAATTAGAAAATTTTTTTCCTGCTAATTTACTGAAAATCTTGTTCGAATGCCTTCTGTGATTACCAGGGCCACATTATGAAAAGTCTGCTTCAGAATGCAGAACACACTTTAAAGAAAGTCATCCATGGTTTCTTTATTAATGGATAATTTCCTGAGTGAAACCCTAAGAGAGTGGAAGAAAACTGGTTTTGTTATCTGGGGACAGCTGCGGACATGCAAGTCCAATTTTTAAACAGCTAAAGCAGATAGAGCAAAAGCTCCCCTGCTTTTCAACTCGCCCTTTGTGTCAGGGTTGCCTGATTCATGTTTTTTTTCTGTATCTTTTTAATTCCAAATGGAAATATATTTGAAGTCTCGCCTCTGTTTAATTCCCATTATTTCCACTTGCACTTTAATACAGCTTAGAGAAGCTAAAGAGCTGTATGTTTTGCAGTGTCAATGGTGTGGAGTGTGCCAGAGGTGCCCTTTCACCCTGTCTAGGGATCTTCCAATGACGGCAGAGGGCAGGCAGACCCTGCTGCAGCTCCAGGACCACGGGCAGGCAGGGGCTGCTGCTGCTGCTCGGCATTGCGAAGGCATGATATCACAGTCATGTTCAGAGTTTATCTCAGACACAAATTACCACAGGAAGCATTTTGTCAAAATTTCAATATCAAAGTGGTCACAGCCTCTATAGTGAGCAGCTTTATTTACTTAGGAGATAAAGGCAGCTGAGCAGAAAGTTAAATTAGGGTAAGCAGTCTCCTGCTTCTGTATAAATGTGGAAAGGAAGTCAATGCCTCTCTCAAAGCCAAGCATCAAAAGAAACACATTTCCTAGTATAGCCATTTTTAGACTTTGCCCGTAACTTAAAATATAGGAAATATAGAATCACAGCAGTGCTGGCTAGGCCAGCTGTAAGCAGCACTTGGGAGGAGCTTACATTTAAAAATGTTCTAGTAACTTAAAAAAGGATGGATTATCCCTCTTTGGCTTTGTTCTGAACATTCCTGAACCACTTCATAACTGGCAAGAAATGATGAAATCAATCTTTAAGGAAGAGCATTTCAGCACTCACGATGCAGTGTTCTGTAAGGTCCATGCTGCTTCTTTTCCTTGCCTTTGAGCACCGTACTGCCTTTTCAGATTCCAGTCTAAATCTGTTCCTATCCAACTGGCATAACCCATTACAAGAGAAGAGTGTGGTATGACTCTACTTATTGGGATAATCTATATTAAGCTACTGAACCTGAAGTATTTTGCAGTCCCGCTCACTAAGACAACAAATAAAAAGCTATGCAGCAATACATTTACCTTATTTATATAGTAAAGATTACTTCTGAGAGCTTTCTTCAGTAAATCCACTTCCCTTCTCAGTCCTTGGTCAGAATAACTCCCACAGAAATCCACTGACTATGGAGGTTCAAAGGACTTTTATGATACTATTTTCTCACAGCTGTTATCAGGTGCTTAAAGGAAGTAGTTGGGAGAGTTAAGGGCAGGCTTATGGAAAATATCTGTTTATCTTTAAACTTTCCAACTTTTAAAATACTTGCACCATGGATATTCAAATCAAATGATAAAGATCAGCACTGACATGCTTCAGCATGACATGTTTCCTTCCTTGTGAATCCCAGCTCAACCATGTGATGGCTAATACACTCAAAAATGCAATGAGCTTATGACGCGTCTATCTGTGCAGAGTGTTCATCCTTATGGGGCAGTCTGAATTTTTCAAGAGAGTTATTTTAATCTCTTTAGATGCCATGGGACCAGCTATTGTTCTCCCTGGCACAATTTTTGTACTTAAAACTAAATTCATCTGAACTTCTTAACCAGTTATAGAGTTGCATGCAATTAAAAAAAAAAAAAATTGAATGCAATCTTCTTTCCTGGGGGCACTATCTATTTTGTGTGGCAGAGAGATGCATAAGCCTGCAAAGCCTAAATTGTCTAAATTAGGTGGGATTTGCTCCATCAGCGCAGATCCTGGGCAGGCCAAATCAGTCTCTGAGCTGCTTTGGTCTTTAGAGAGAGAGCTGCCTCTGAGGCTCATGTGCAGCTGAAAGGAATCAGTGCTCAAGGCCTGATTTTCAAGCCCTTGGACCACCGTGTGCAACAAACAGCATGAGCTTGGACAGCGTAATTGAGTCCACTGGAAGGATGAAGAAGAAAACACAGGGACACAAGAAAATGTGTGAAAAGATGAACTAGATTGACTAGATAATGTGGCTTGAAGCAAATGTCACATGCTCATGTGAGAGAAATAGCGCAGGAACAGCCAAACACCTTCTAGGAAAGGTCCGGCCTTGACAGCTCACTGCTGGGCTGGATTTAAGCAGTTGCCTAATACTAGTTCACTGAATACCTGACCAAGAAAATGTCAAGCTATTCCAGATAAAATCATTGCTCTTTTACATTCCACATACAAAGAATTGATCAAAGTTTTTATGTTTTTAAAGGTGATGTATTTTTTGAAAACACTATTTCACCTGTAATGTCGGCCTGTGCTTTTCTGAACTTGATATCACGACAGAAGTGGGAAAAGAAAACTTTAATAACTGTTGCAAAGTTTTCCTCCTTCTTTTGGCCTGACTGTTACAGCCAAAGTCTAAGAGACTGGGATTTAAAAGTGTTTCCACATACCAGACTTCTCTTTTTCTTCCTGTTACTTATCTTTTATCACAGAAAATCTCCAGCAATTACCTCCTTATTTTACTTCAAAACACAAAATGTGCAAAACCACACAAAACAGAATCAATGGCAGTATCTCAACGATTTTAACAGACATGAAGATAACAGAAATACAAGACTTCAAATAAAATACCTCATCATAACTTAATACTCCATAAAGTAGTGGTTTTGGCTTTTTATGCAGTGTTAATGCCTTAGAGGTGATCACAACAGATAGAAATATAACTGTACAGTGGGAGGCCACAATATGAGAGACAATCAGGAAATAGACAGTCTGGACACAATGTTATCTCGGAGACATGGAAAAATGTATATTTATATACCTACAGGGTAGGTAGAAGAGCTGTCAACAGAGGGCAAAGAGTTGAGAGGATAATTTGAAACATCCTGAGTGGAAAATGTAAATTACCAATCCTGGGAGGGGTGTGAAGCATGATTGTCTTTGAGTAAAAATAGAAGTATGTAATTAAGGAGACACTTACTGTACCAGGTCTGGGATATGGGATGCGACCTTCGTACTGTACCCACCGATGATCCGCACTCTCCTTGTGAGCGTAAGGGCCATTGAACACAGCTCTGATGTCTGCCATGCTGTACACACACACTGCAGAGCCCTTGAACACAGAGCTGAGAGAGAAGGTGGGTTGGTATGCACACTGCAAACACCTCTTCAGAGTCTAAGCCAGTGGACTAACTAATTTCACAGAGTCTAAAGGAGTTTAGATCAATCCAACACCTGACAGTTGATATAAGTGGTGCTAAATAACAATGTATACACAGGTCTGATAACTACAGATATTTAATGTCACTGTTGTTACAGTTTAAAGCTTTGCTTGGTTGAAATCTGGAATAGCCTTTTGGACCACTCAATAAACTGTCATTTTTTCTAGTGGTTGATAGTTTCCAGCTATCATTTACTAGCTATTTTGATTAGAATTTTATGCAAATTAAGGACATTCCTTTACATTATGTTCACATCTGGAAGTCTGTATATTAGTGATATTATAGGTGAAGTCCCTGAGAATTACAAGTTGCATTGAAAAGACAAAAAACCCTCAAACAACAAAAAAATCCCCATTCATTTATTTTTCTACATATTTTTCCTTTTTAAATGCATTTTTCTAAAAAAACTTCCAAACATTTCAGTTTTCCAAAGAATATCATGTTGGGTTGTTTAGTGGCATGTACTTTAGTTACTTCATATGCTACTTCATTTATTGTGCAACGTTTACTTCAATTTTAAATATTTTTTGTGGTTATATATCTGCATAGGTATTATGGTGACTGCTTCTGAATTAAAGAGTGCCTTGGTTATTCTTCATTGTACTAACACTGGTCAGCATTTGGCTAGTCTTTATTATTTACACTTAATTGAAAGGTTCTGGAGATGAAAGAGTTATTTTCTTTCCCACAATTCAATAGAAAGCATCTCACCGTTGCAGCTGAGAGGTCATTAATTACTTAGTGTATCCCTTTGAGATAAAGTTGGGTTATTCTTTCATAAACTCTAGTCTATAAAATCACTGAACTATCAGCTTAGAGAGTAGTTTTGGTACTAAAAAACAGCAGATGCCAAGATGCTGCTTACAGAAATACTGCTTCATGACAAAGATTTATCTTAAGTAGCAAATACTGGTTACTCAATAAATATGATAGAATTTTATAAATTCAACTTGATGAGGCTGAAATGAACTAGCTTGCTTCTGATTGTTACTTTTTCATTGTTTTCTATAATCATTTTCAAAAGTCAGGCACACAAAGGTTTAGGGACATAATTTATTATTTCCATTTCTGAAAAATATTGTCCTCAGTGACTAGAGTCCTGATATTGGAAGCCTTATTCCAGCAGTCTCTAACTGCTCTCAAGAATCAGGACCTAGTATAGAAGACCTGAGTATATAGAGAGTATAAAAGACCTGAGTAAGATCTTTAACATTTGTTCCCAGAGCCAAACATGATCCCAACACATACCTTGTTGTAGTGAAGACTCCGTATACAAGCGGGTTTCTCTCGTCTCTTGTAGAAAGTAAGAATATATCTTCTGCAATGGGAAAAATATGTTTTGGGTTTTTTTTTTAGTTAAACATTCACTGACTATTTCTGTATTTACCATTTATAATTTAGAGATCTGTAAAAATATAACAAAGCTTTATTTTAGTATGAATTTTAACTTATGCCACATGGATTTGTGCTACTATTCTGAAATGTGTCCATTTGCAGGTAGTCTGGTTTTTATACAGAATCAGTTTTTCACTGTCCAGCTTCTGGAGGGGAAGGGAAAAACCCTGTAATTCTGATCAGATCAATTCTGGGACTTCTGATAAAAGTCAGAGATACTACTACTACTGTTTGGAAGAGGAGTAAAGTCAGAACGAGACACAGTGCTTCTACAGATCAGGGTGAAGAAAAAAAAAACAAAAACACAAAAACAAAACTAAAAAATCCCAGGCAATATTAATGTCAAAATAGACCATTAAAGATAAATCAACTTACGCAGCTCATCAAAATGTGTGTCTGCTCCTTCAGGACCAGGTATGGAACACACAAGCCTGGCTTTCAGAAAAGTTGTCCACTTGTTTATTAGGCTCCTTTGGCCTCCCATATCATTCTAACAAAAAGAAAATGAAAATACCTTAACATTAAACAGATAAGAGCTTTAACATATGGCAGCACAGACTGCACTTTTTCTGTCTGATTCCACAGTTTGATCTTACCACAACATCAAGGCCTTTTTTTCATTATTTTTTTCCCCTGAAACAGTGTAGGACTGCCTTTTTATAAGTAGCTCCCATAGTTACTTCTCAGCTCAGACAGTGGCCAATTCAAATCTCCTAATTACACTGAAATCTGATTGCAAAGTTCTCTCATCAGCTTTATGACTGGAATGCTGTGAAAACATAGGTCTATATCATGTGATTTCTTGCTCCCTGTGATGCTAATTTTTGCAATCAGTTGTTCTTTGAGAATTCTTTACAAATCAAATAATAGTACTGAAAGTTTTGGATAGATTTCTCAAAAAAGAAAAACTATAATCATCAGAAGCTTACAACATAAATACTGTCCTGTTTGCTTTGTGAACATAATAGAGAGAGAAATGCATTCCAGGAAAAACCAGTCATATTATTTTAATAATCATTGTTATGGAAATATCAGTTTATCCTCCACAAAAGATTTGGGGTTTTTTCCCTTTATTTTACTGTGGGTTTGCAAAACATAAGCATATTTCTCCAAATTTCCTTTAGTCACTGGAGAAACAAAAAGCTATAAAGGGTCATCTGAAATTTGAATTACCCTTCTGAAGGGTAGATTTCCTTCTACTGAGTTGGGTCAGTAGGGGGACATGGGTAGTGGATTTTAGAAGATTTAAATTTTAAGAATCTGGAACTAGGAGTTTGCTCATGTATTCCTTCCACTGAGTACATGAAAAATCTAATTAATTACATTTATCTGTCTTCCATTGCTCTCAAACAGCATAACTATTTATGTTGCACAAAGCTATTTAGGCCCCAAAATTTTTCATTCTGAAAATGGTAAGGACAATGATATACCAGTAGGAACAAGGACTCAAACACTTAAGAGAAATGTAATCATCAAGAGTAGTCTCCCAGCTGCAGGTTCTGAATTACCCCATGAAGGTGCCTACTGCTTTCATTTAAAAACTTTCAGGTCTAGGGGATCTGAGCTGTAAGTTACAGGACCAAAAATTTGACGATAAATATTCAACCACTTCAGATTCATTAGGAGAAATCAGTTTTTTGTTAATTGACTTTGCAACCCTGAAGGTATAGAACCAGCCAGTAAGAAATACTGGGTGGTGGAAATTACATGTCATTTCTGAAGATCGTATCTGGCCCTTCAGGGCTGTGTCATACGCATTACAGGCATTCAGAAAGATGGATTTAAGTGCTGAAACCACTTCACAAGGAGTAACACTTCTCTGGTAATGCACTCTAACCACTTTCTCTTTTCATGTACCTGCTACTTTTAAATAGATTAACTCAGTTGGAAATGATTCCACTTCATATATTGCCTTTGGAACCCCTGCTCTTACAAGAATTGCTGCCTCCTCTCTCGATTTCCTGAGGTCCTGCCAAGTCTAAAGCTTTGCATCTACCCAACAGATTTATTACAAAGGTGTCAGAATTAGCAGCCTGAAGCCAATAGCAAAAAGAAACTCTGCATGTGTGTGTTCTGTTCAAAGATATGGCAAATAAATTTTGTGGTGCAGTTCAAACCAACCAACTACAAAGACACGAAAAAGAATCTTAAAAAGCAAGAAGTGTTAAGCTTTTCTTTCCTCTGGCAACTCGGATTAGCTAAGCAACTCTCACATTGCAGGGCTTCCACTTTGATTTCTGGTGGATGCAGCGAAGCATCAGAGGAGCTAACTGCCTGGCTAGGATCAGAATACATGGAGAAAGTGATGGAGGTGGAATGGAAGAAGGACTCTTGTCTAGCTCCAGCTCCAATCACTTCAGGCATTCAGCTTTTGCCTGAGATGGAAAGATATATACTTGTGTTTTACACTCCAAAGTTGTGATCCAACACAACATTTCCACAAATGCTTATTTTAAATGAATCAGTAGTTCCACCAAGTACCTGAAGAGCTGTGTGAGCCAAATACTGTGCTCAAAGGAAGCAATCTTAGCAAGTGCTATGTGCTTTAAAGTATAAGATTCCACTGGATTTAAGATTTATCTGTATTTACATGCTTTCAAGCCAGGACATGACGTTAACTGTGTTACTTGAATTTAAGAGGCATCAGAGCTGACATTCTCTAGGTGTGTCTTACATATCCAAAGCTGCCAAAATAACACTGAAGAGTTTGTAACAGATGAAGGGGGTTTCAATGACCAGTCAGCGTTCCAAGAGCTACCAAGTCCTTCTGAAGCCTGAGAGTGACAAATTTATGGTGCAGAAATTGAGAAAGTGAAAAGACCTTTCACTGATTCAGACAGTTGTACATATAATATGCTGACATATCCTTCAACGTGCTTCTTCCTACCACCACGGCTGAATGAAATGAAGTGGACATTTTACTAGGAGGATGTTTTTGTTTGTGGTTTTTGGGGCTTTTGGGGAATTTTTTTGATTAGCAGCCATACAGTACTTTCAATTCTTTATGTCATTTCTGATTAATAGTGTCTTTCCTACTATGTGCACAGGATTCACTGACAGAGAAAGCGCAGGAACTGACAAAGGACATGATCATTTTATCTACTTATAGAATTAGTTCAGCTCAAATCAAGGAGGTTCAGAAACTACAAATAGTATAGGCATATCTTTGCTTCTGGACTTCAAGTAGTATTGGTCCTACAAAGCTCTGGAAATGTCTGGCTTTTTCCTTATACTATTTTTGGTGTGTATTAGGTCAGTTTTTGACCCATCTTGAGGCTTCAGGTGCTGGAGAACATGAGTTTTTTCTCCTTTCCTTCAGACTATGTTGGCATGAACTCATTCACTTTGCATCATATCTGCTCACTTTGCTGTAGATTCCTTGGACCATCATAGTTTATGATTATTGGCCTCTGAGAGGCTGCACAAGGGACATACTGGCCCAAAACGTTTTTGAGACTGGGTTGCTACAGAAAGAAGACAGTCTCTTCTGTCAAAAAGATTACTTAATATCAGTCTGCAATGAATCACTGATGTACTCAAATGCTGTGAGCTGTCTGTAGAGCAGGACATTAATATAATAAGATGTACGGGATGGGTAGTCAGTGGATTAGAAAAAATGGATGGAAGAGCGAAAATCACCAAAGCAAAACCCAGTCAGTGTATAGGTGAACAGAAAACAAGGGTTCAACAAGAGTCTTAAACTCCTAAGAAGACTGCTGAACTGATTTACACCAAGTAAGGATTTGCCTCAAGTCTGTTTAAGTGATAAACTGGATGTACTGAAATGATTTTTGACAAGAGATAGGGTCTAAAGACAAAGAACTCAAAATATTTCTGGGAGATGAGACAAGAAGACAAGATAAATTTAAGTGCTGATAGAAGCAGAAGGCACCATGAGCAAGCCTTTCATTCCAAAAATATGGCTAATCTCCTTGTAACAGCCAAACAGTCTCAAGTACCTGAAATCTTATCTCCCAAAATATCACTTCTAAGCACACTGGATTAGCAGTGTTTACTATAAACTTTGTTACTGGACAGATGAAGGCACTTAAGACTGCATATTTCATTTTGAATATAAATAAAGCTTTAATTAGCACTTACTGCTTTGTACTCTCACAAGCTGCAACAAATACCAACACTTCTGCCTGAAATACTTTCTTTTTAAAAGAAAGTAGTACCTGTAAAATCTTGGTTGCTTGTGTTTGCCTGAGTTAGAAATTTCGATAATTGCCAACTAGAAGGGGAGGCTGTTCAACCTGTCACCTGTTGAGGAAATATTACCCCATATATCACAAAGATTTAAACACAGAAATTATCTAGATAAATTGGAAGTAATCCAATATGACTTTAACAAATCAGACAGACTCTTATTCCACAGAAATCCTTTTCAATGAGCTGGTTGTAAGAAACAATTTGTTGGAGTGAGAAATCAAGTTTCTACCAAACTACACTAAGAATTCAACTATCTGATGTATAACTTCAATCAGCAGGGTAAGTGTAAGGCTTTCTGACAACCAGGAAAAATGCTGTTTAAATGTTACAGTGTATAACTTGTGAAGTAAATTAAGGCCATATCATACACCCCTCTTGGGAGACTTCCATTGAAATCTTAGTTTTCTGATCTTCAATTTATGTACAACAGAGCAAAACAACACATTTTTCAAACTCTCTAGTTAAAGATAACTTTATCATGAAAATAAAAGCCGTCAGAAAAAATATTGCTCTTGGATCAAGTGATTTAAAAATCAACTTAAAGACTTTCTGTTGTATCTATTTTCTTTTCTATTGTATCTTATATATATTATATAAACGTAGCTTCATTAAAATGCACAAGAGTTAGTCTTGGAATCCAGTAGGCTGGAAAACAGATGGCAATGAAGCTAAAGAACATCTGCATCTTTGGGGTTTTAAATCTCTTACTTGTTTGTAAGTAACAGTGACAAATTGAACATTAGAACAAAAAGTGCAGTTATCTGAAAAATCAGTCTACATCAAAGATGTCAAACACTGTGATTCATAAAACTTTAAAGACAGTAATTATCCTGAACAGCTTCTAAAAGGAAAAAAAAAAAAAGGAGGGGGGAAGAAAAAAGAAAAAAGACAATGAGTGGAATTTCTAGAAGCAGGTTATTAATTACAGCCAGTGGCAAGATGTGCAGAAGGACCATCCAAGGAGAATTCCTGGCCTGAATAAAAGGAAATGCTGGAGAACAGAGGGGGAAAGTGCTGAAACTGCAAAAGGCCCTGGAGCCTTTCTCTTACTGAAGCCTAACTACATTACAAAGCTACCAGAAACAAACGGCATCCCCTGCAGCAAAGCCTTACATCATGGAGGGGAAAAAAAAAGCCTTCCAGCTGACTTTACAAATGGAGAAACAGCCAACAGTCTTCTTTCAATTTCTGTCTTCAAATTCATAGTTATTTTATAATTATTTAATTTTACTTATATATTCTAGCCCCACCCGACTCTGTTAGTGCTGACCTAACATGGGAAAGTTAAATTCACTCCTTCAGGAATTAAGGTTCAGAATTTCTTGTCCAAGCCATTCTGATGTCAGATGAAAGACTCCTCCCAGGATTTCAGCAGGCTACGAGTTACATCCAAAAACATCAAGCAACACATGGAGTGTGACTTGAGAGAGAATAAAAGTACACTTGGAATATAAACAAGTGAAAGAAGGCACATGAGACTTTAGATCTTTGACTGCACTGCTATGGATACATCGCACAAACTTCGGAAAGTTAGTTTTCCTCTGTGTCTGCAGTCCCCATCTCATAACCAGGTGGTGACTCTGTGTAGTAATTCTGCTCTTTCTATGAGATTACAGAATCTTTCCTGGGGAAAGCATCTCATTATAGGATTACATACCGCTTCCTGTAAAATGGCACCAACCCCTCCAGTCACTGCAGATATTGCTAGTGTATAATACTTCTGCTTCTTGAACTGTTGATCTAAAGTACTATGGACTGTGCTTTCCAAGATCTCTATCACTGTGGTAGCATTTGCACATAATAAAACAGAACTGAAGGCACAAACCAGCACAGATCCCTCATAGAAACTGCATCTTTATTGAAAGTTTGATGCCACCACAACTAGAACCAGAAAACTCATACTCTGGTGTACAGTTTTGCAAAACCCCAGACTGCCTCTTGGTCCCTGGGACTTTTCCTTCTGAAATCATCATCCATCATACTCCTGAACCTAATTCACAGCTTGTCCTGGCTCTCTGCTTATTTTTCCTGTCCTGAGACAGAGACACCATATCAGGCACTATGACTAAAGGGTGTCCATCAGTAGTGCAGTGTATTTGTTGACCTCATAACCTGCCACTATGTACCAGCTGGCTTCATTCCCTCAGTGAAAACCACACTGCTTGTTGCAAAAGAATTGGACAGGATAAATAGTATCTTCTACAAACTAAGATTATAGGCTGTGGATCAAATCATTCATTGAGCTCTGTGCATGTCCTAAATTGATTGCAAAAACCAGAGTCAAATATAGATCTCAGAAAAAAGACAAAACAAAACAAAACAAAAAACAAAACAACCCAAGCAGAAAAGCTAAACATTTGTCTCAACTGATGCCCTTGCCTATCTAGAGGCAGGATTAGGCAAGAACACACATATATGTAGTCACCAGAATGCATGAGTGCCATGCCTAGTGCCAAGCCTGTTTTTGGCTTCCTCAGCTGAAATGGATAAGAGCCCAGCACAACTGAGCCAGGGAATTCTTTGGCACAAAAACAGAATGAAGCTCAAGTAGCTGAATATGACCCAATGTAAAACTGGACATAAGACCTATGTGTAAGGATACTACCCTGGATGTTCACACATTTCTCAGCATTAAGACAATGGGAAAAAGGGACTTTATCACAACAATAGCAAAAATGACAAGACTATAGGACACATCTGGGGCCTCTGGTGGTCTAGTGGTTAGGGTGCAGGACTCTCACCGCTGCGACCCGGGTTCGATTCCCGGCCCCCCGGGCAGATGGAGCTCGTTAGCCCTGTGAGGCAATCCATCTAAGAGAAGGTCACTCTAAACAAACCTACGTTCTGAGACCCTCACTGCCACTGTCCGAGTTTCACTCGGCCCCGGCAGATGAACCTCAGGATTAAAGGGTGGGCTCAGTTCAGCGCACGCTGGGTCTCACCTAAAAAAATCCACTGTGCAGGCTCGAAGGGTTAATGACCTTTCCCAAATCTTTGCTCGCGAAGACTGGCCATTACTTACTTACATAGGACACATCTACCATGGAAAAGCCCTCTGTCTGAATTATGAGTGAGAGACATAGTGGTTTAGCTGTGAGCTCCTGCTCCGCAATCAGGGTTGTTTTTATTTCATCCAGAGCCACAACGTACTCACACTGAGCATGTGTAACTGTTTGGTTCACTATGGAAAATGTCGATTTTTATTTTGGAAAGTATTTAAATATCACACCCAGAGGTTTCTACCAAATTATCTTTGGATGGGATCCAGACTGGAAAATCTAACTACGCAGCAAAGAAAAATTCTGGACTGTTGCTAAACTTACTATGAGAAAAACCCACAAAAGCCAGAAACTAACAGGCTCAGGTAAAGACAAGAAAATGACAACAGCAAGTTGTCCTTTGGGATAGATGAAAGAATAAAATTAAACCCCGTTTTACCTCAAGGTCATTCAGCAACCCTGCTAAGATTACCTCCAGCAGGTGTGCTAGTATTAAGAGTATTTCCCCAAACTGTTCAAAGGCTGCCACAAAATAGATGTACTCTACTATATCTACCATTAGGCTGTTCATTCCAACTTCAGTGGTAATCTGAAGTTAGCAAAGACTTATGGTTGAACTAATAAATTATGTTACGGAATTCTCATGAAAATCTACTTAAATTTTTAGAATAAACTGTTCACGGTTTATTCCAGTGTGTTTGACCTGCCTTTACCTGACATCTAAATTTTCATATATAGATAATATAAATTATATGATATAGATACATATAAAGGATATAAAAACCTTCAGGTTATGAAAGGTAGCATTCTTCATCATGAAGCTACAGGCAAGTCAAGTGACTTGAGGGATCATGAAATTAATGTCAATCAGGAGATCAGAATTTATATTGTTTGAACAGATTAAGAACATTGTGAAACTGGAGCAGTGTGAGATGTAGCACTGGGATAAACTGGTTGCTTTCTGAACAAATAGGCTTGAATTTGCCATTCAGAATTGCCATTCTTAAATAAAAATGCCTTGATTTTCACATTCCAGGGACCCAGTAGGGCAAAGCTCCCTTTATAGACAGTGGAAAATATGTACTTCAGAGAGTAATTTGGATTGAAGATGGAAGCAGTCTTCCTCTAAGAAGTAGGCATCTGCCTTTACTGGAGTGAATGCCTGATAATTAGTTTCCTCGCTTGGATATTTACAAGTGCCTGAAGTCACTAGTGTGGGACAGTGACCACGGTATTGATAACCAGAGGTTGAGAGCTGAGAAGGGCATGAGACCAAAAAACAAAGGTAGGTCATCATTTTAGATAGTCATTTAGAATTTAGAATTCTGAAACATCTGCATTTGCAACAATGTACTCAACAGCAAAACTGTAAACCACAGTACATTCTCATATTAAACATGCTGACAGAAAAAAAAAAAAAAGACAGGAAGATAATTTTATCACATGAAGAAATTTCAAAATCAGAAATTTGCTACTCAGAGATATTTGAACATATGAGTCAAAGCACTTGGAAGCACAGGGACTTTGGATTAGATATAGGAACTCCACTCCAATTAACTCTGCAGGCTTCCACTTTTGAGCCAGTGGGTTACTGACAGTGTCTTCTGCAATGAGTCTCTCTGGTAACTAGGATCATTTCCAGAGTTTGCTTCAGAGGTTGTGCAGCTGCACTTCCATAATCCAGTTTTTAAAGCTCTATCTTGACACTGCAATTTCTTTTTCATTTTCCCTGAGGCTCACTAAAATTCAGTCACACCTCTTTATACATAAGCATAACTTACATATTTTTGCTTCATCTGTAAATCATGATTTCCCCCCCCCCCCATTATATTATTGAAACACACCCATGAGGGACAGAAAATATACAAAACTTCCTATACTTATGCTTCTACCCTTGCCAATAAGGAAAGTTGGACTAAAAGACCTGACAAAGCCTCATGCTATATCTCTTAATCCATCACAGCTAGAAGCAGATATTGTATGGAACTGGCCTGCCTCCAACACATCAGCCCCTAAAAATGAAATTAACATGATGAGCATCTGCTTTTCTACATAATTTGAAACATTTCAAATGGCATATATTATACAAATATCAAATTTGGAAGTCCAAGAGGAGTTGGCTGCAGAAAGAATCACTGCTGCAAAGACACTCAAGGGGCAAATGAGGGCCAAAGTTGTTCTAGGGATGACTGTTTCAGAATGTTTTTAATCATTATCATTGAGAAATCAAGAAAGAAAAAATTATTACCCACGGCTGGCATTGTAGTTGGGCAATATTATGGTGACAGAGGAGGTATATAAGCATGTAATATGCAGGAAGTTAAATCTTGTCTGGAATGAGTTGCCTCCAGAACTGGAAGCAGGATAGCTGCACGAGTATGGCTCTGAGCCCAGACTAATTAGCCCTGCTGAGAACATGTTAACATGGCTATTTTGCTTCCGGGACCCCAGCTAGCAGGGCTGAACAATAAAGCATTACAGTGTGAGGATAACCCAAAAGGTTTTGGAGATCAATTATCTACACAGTGTAGCATAACACAGTATAGAAATACAAATTATGTTAAGACCCAGTTATCCCTAGTCACAGTAAAGGCATGGCTAGACTATTTCCAGGACAAGAAAAATACCTCTTAACTTTTACATCCAAGCAGCCCTGTGGTAAAGCCCACTGGAGACACCAGACTTGGAGTCTCAGCGGAATAGCTGCCTCCTGCCACTCTGGGAATACAAAGTGCTTAAAGTACCAGATGGGAGACAAGGTCATAGCCTTGAACTCTGCTCATGTTCATGGCTTTGGAAATAAATAACATCACCTAAAGGTGGAATGCTGGGTGTGTCCAGGGCTCTCAACTCAAGAGCTCTTAAAATGATTACATTCCAGTGTGCTTAGAAAGTACAGTTTAACCAAGAGGGCTGTGCCTAATTGCTATATTCTTGTCCCCAGGTACAGCGTGGCATATATAGGGATGGAAAAAAAAAAAAAAAGACAAAGAGCTCACTTGTTCCCACTAGAACAAAGGTTGCTTCTGGATACTGAACACTTTGGGAAATATGGGAAAGCATCAGAGGCCAAAGACTTGGCAGTCGAGGTCTCAGAAACCAGTCTCTAAGACTGCACGCCCTAACTTTTGCAATACATCATCAAAACCATTAAAAAGAATCTTATAACACAACACATGCAAACCACTGTAATAATAAACAGGAATTTCATACTGCAGCAGAGAGACTACTGCTTTTGGCTAATTTCCACTCCATTCCAACAGAATGAGATTATAACTTTGAAAAGAAGTGTGTTTCTATATAGATAACAAACAAACAAAAGCTTCAACAACCTTCTTCCCTCTCCAAAACCTTTCTGTGGACTCTTTTGTGTTAGAATTTTTATTTTTCTCTTTATCTGAGTGGGGAAAATAGGGGGGAAACCTGGGTCTTTCTAGGGCTATATTTGTGTATGTGTGAAGTCATCGATAAACCAAATTAGAATTCTACGATCATTTAGCAGCAGATATACAAAAAAATGTAGCTGACTTGTTATTTGACTGCACAGGGCACAACACATGGATGCTGCAAATTTTATTTTTTTTTTTTCTTCAATCACTTGCTTAGTGTGTAATTACTGTGTCAACTTCAGCTGATGCAAACTGGTTCAGCAGTGTGGTCTTGAAGACAATGTAGCTGCAAAAGCTTATGTCCATGTTTCTAGAAACAGAAACACGTGGGTCCACAGTCTTAAGGAGTTAAGGTTTGTATGATCACTTAATATACATATGTGTAACTATATGCATTTTAGAAAAGAAATAAACTTTTCTGGCTAATCTTCCACAGCATTTTTTTTCTTTTTACTTATAGTCTTACATGAAAAGAAAGCAAATAACCATAAAGACTGCAATTTATGTTAACCATGAACATACTGTTAAGTACTATCAGGTATTACCGATAGCGCAATGATACTTCTTCTGTTTCCCTCAAACCAAAAACAGGAAATGCCATTTGCCATGATAAATTACACAACTGGTTCTGAAAGTGACTGTTGAAAGCACTTCCTCCCTTGTCCCGCTGATATCCCTTAGTGATACACAGAATTAAGATGACGTAACCTACATGAGTGCTATGGAGTGCTGTGTCAGTGCAGCTCATACTTCAGGACCCTAAGTATGGTCTGATGAACATGACAAGGGGCAGCTGTTTGACTCTGGGCAAAGTATTGTAGTCTTCTGGGTCTGAAAGTAGCTGGGAAAGGGGAAGGCTTTCCAGAGAAGATTTCCCCTAAGGGAGAGGATCAGTAAGGACCATATTGTTGAACCCTTGAAAATTAGCCAAAGAATAGGCTGCATTGACTAAGCTCCTTATTAAAAGCAAAGCCTATTCTAATTTCAGCATGTGTTTTTGGCATGAATGTGCAGGAGCCCTAAGGCACAGTGAGGTAGACAGCAACTAAGTTCTAGTAGAAAAAAAATATGTTTACATCAAGAAAATTATTTCAAAAGTTGCTGGACTCCTCCCATCCACTTTTATTCTCTGCTTACCAGGGAAAGAAGGCTTAACTCTGTGTAGTAAGGTCACATTAATGAGACAGTGTGAGTAGAAATTGTTATGGTATCAACTGTTGCAATCAAAGACATTGTTCCCATATCACAGACAATTAAGCATAGCAGATGTTTCACGCCAGAGCAGAGATCCAGAGTATCTTAGTTCATAAACAGGAGTCTATGTGCATATTTTATATTACATTAAATACCCAAAATAATTCTACTATAATTATAATAATTAGCATTATATTTTTTTTTATTTGAAGGTAGTGAAAACAAATGTACATAAAAACTGGAGTCTGGATTATCAAAAGAATTCTGCAACCAGTGGGAAGTGCTCGGTAAACAAAGACAGTGCAAAACAATTAATATCAATCACCTGGCTTGTCAGTTTTCATTGTTTTGCTTTGGCTATTAAAAATAAAATCATGAATTTTTTTCTCATTAACATGAAATAATCTACAAATTCAGTCTTATTTGAGGTATCGTTATACATAGTCATTAGGATTTCCTTACGATATATATGCTTTTATTATGATATCTTATCTCTTTTTTTCTTTAGGTAAAGGATGCTGGAGATCTCTAGTTAATATATCTTAGTTTGCTATACTCTCTCATGTGCCTTGGCTTAAAATTTTGTCTATCAATTTCTCCTAATGCATTAAGTGCTTTCTCATAATCAGCAAATGCCATGTCTAGCAGCAAATCATATATGTTTGCATTTCCATTCTGCTATTAATCACACTGCTGTGAAATACCCAGCTAAAGATTATTCACTCTTTCGTCTGGCTAAAAAGCTACTAGAGAACTGATTTATGAATGAGTTTTTTGTTTTCTTAACACTTTAGGTCAAGGACAGAAGTGTGAAGTGGTTATGGTCACTGAAATTTCAGTTGGAGTTTGGAGTTTGCTGAACTGCAGAGCAGTTGTAGATTTACATATTCATAAGTGTGTCCACTCTTAAGCATGTGTCCACTAGCTGGAATGGGTGCTCTTCTCCCAGACACATCTTGTTGCAGATCACAAACAACTTATTGATTTTGGTCATTTACTAATATTCAAGTTTCTCAAGAAGATAATTTTCACTGCCAGCAGAGTCACATTGCTCAGAAAATGCAAGTCAATGATTGTAAACAAGATATCGTAGAAATGTAGCTACTCATGTGACCGCTGTGATGGTGTTGCTGATATCTAGTTCATCACGAGATAAACATTTGCTCAAAGCTTATATATATTAATATGAAGACAGTTTTAAAGTCCCATTTACCAATGATTCCTGGGTATCTTGATTCACTGAGGACCTGAGGACAGGATGGGAGCACTTATACAGACTGCTTCTGTTCCTACGGAATATCCCAAGGGACAAGAGAGTGGATAGAGAGTATGTCTGACACACAAGTCATTAGACCCTTCTGCCACTATGGGAAGAAGACCTCAGCAAAATCAGCCCTTGAACAGCAAACTACACTGCTGTCTTCATATGCAGGAACTGTTTTTCCTTCTCATTACCATTTGAGGAGGCTTCTGCCCTAGACAGAGATGCTTCTCCAAAAAGAGTGCAGTTCATGAACGCCTGAGTCTGCATATACCATAGGGGCAGAAATCTTCCATAAGGGGCAAACCCAAGCATAATGGAAGAGAAAGTGAAGGGATCAACCATTTAAAGGAGACCAGGCACCAGCCAAATGAACTTTTTACACTGCAGCAGGCTAGGGGTCTGGCTTCTACTGGTCAACGGGTCAAGGACCGTGCTTCTTCCCAAGGGAGGAAACCTCCAGGCAGATGTGGGTGTAGCTCAGAAACTATATACATTTTTAGCCTCCCTTCACCCCAGCTGATTAGCAGGAATGTGCAGAAACAAATGACTGACCCCAGCTTTCAGTACTGCCCAGGAATGATGTACAGGGCTAGGCTGAAGGGATGGGCTTGTATATCCACACATTCAGTGGGCACTTTCCATGAAAACCCAAATACCCTGCCACCATGTACACTTTGACACATCAATCCTCACTGAAAGCTCATGAAACAAAGGAGGTCACTGTTGCATCTCTGAAGGTCAGTACTTTATCATTTGGACACAGGATTATAATTTATAAGTATATTAGCTTTTTAAAAAGAGATACACAAGTCAATATAAAGCCTATTTTTTGAAAGGTAAATTTCAGATGGCATTAGTAATCTATTTTCAGAAAAATTACTATGATGGCTCATTGGGTAACAAAGGAAAACAGATTTCTCACAGAAACAAACTAAACTTTGATTTTTTTTCTTTAAATAAAAAAACAAGATAGAGTTCTCACCTTACATACTCTCCCAACTCTGGAAAGGATTGTCTTGTCAGATGTGCCACTATCTTGTGATATTTCTCGAAAAAAGAAGTAGATTTTATCATCATCTGGGTTATAGGTATCTGGGATGGGAAAAGTTCCAATGAATTTTGCTCCTAGAAATTAAAAAAAAAAGAGAGAGTGTTTTAAAAATATGAAGACAAGCCTTAGTACTTACTATTAAATATCTCTACACTTATGTTGCATCTTCCAGTGAAACAAAAATATCACTATACAGACATTTAGTGGCGGGTTCCTTACTAACTGCAAGAAAAAAACATGGAGTCATGGACTCTGAAGTAATTACTCTTAATGTGATGTTTTTGTGCACATATCTCACTACCACTTGCATAAATACGCAGCACTGGTTATCATTCTCAGTTTGAAAATAGGATAACTCTCAGTACAAAATATTGCCTACACAAATCTACTTTACTGCTCTTGCTACCAATATGAAGCTAAGCAGATTTTCTGAAATCACCTGGTAAAATTTAAATTCATTTAATTAGCATTTTAGCAGTTATGAATACAGAAATACACTACTGTTTACTAGAGATAACTTGCAAAGGAATGAAAGAACCTTTATTGACCTATGGGATTAAAAATGTCATATAAATGAAAACTTCTTAAGGTAAAAGTTTCCTACATGTCTATGATATAACAATCTTGCTGATTATATATACCAAATCCAATACAGAGCCATGCTGGGCTTCCCCAGTTAGCACAGCAAGCTCCAAAACTGACTGAGCACACAATTCCTTGTGGATGAAAACGGATTAGCTATATCGATGTAATGGTTTGTTTGGGTAATTTACATCTGCTTTTTCTAAAAAGTTCCTTGTCTTGACATGCTGGGCCATTGTATTATTTCTGACCTACGCTAAAGTAAGCTTGGCTGTCTGCATCTTACTGGCCCAAGATGCTCTTTGCTGTCTTTCTCAGCTCCCATGGTCTCCAATCCTGCTCGACCTGCTCACTACTTGAGGGGTTTTGGTGTTTTGTGCAGTTTTTTTTGTTTGTTTCTTCTTCCTTTAAATTTTGCACTAAAATCAGAAATTAAAGTATTTGAGGGTCCCTGACTCCAGCAGAGCAGGCAACAACACTGTCTTGCACAAGTGAGCCAAATACTTGGGGCAGTGATTTTTAAGACATTCCCCAGTGTGCTACAATAGATGAGCTCTTCTGAGAGCACTTGGATCAATGATGTTTTTCTTTAAACAGAAGTGGCTATACAAATACAGTGCAAAGAGACCCTTGACTCTAAAATACATTCTTTCAGCAATAAAATACACAGTCTTTGTCCCTCATTATCAGGTAGGCTGGAGTAGAAAGCAATAAGGAGGGTGGTGTAAGAACGCAGAGCAAACAGAGCATGCTGGTGATATGGAGGGAATAGTATTATCAGCTTTCAATGTATCTTCATGCCTTTGCTCTTTTCATAATGATTGTTACTTTATATTAGCCTGGAGGAATTTTCACCATGAACTCTACAGTACACACAGGAAAGAAAGAGAGTTCTTGATTCAAAAGTTCGCAGTCAAAGGCCTGAGACGGAATGGGATGTATTAAAGTGCTCAACGTGCATTTTTGAGACAGAAAAGTAAATTTGTGGGTCAAAATAGCCACAGTGCTGCTTGCATTTTAAACCTTTCTGACACTAGAGAATGGTGTCAGCAGGAAAAATGAAATGATGCAGGCATCAAGATCTATAAATTTAAGCTAGGATTTCTAAATGAGCCTGAGGAAAATATTCAATTACTCCTCAGGGCCTGTAAGGCTACTTTGAAGATTAGATCTCTAAGCATGAATAAGTATTTTTGCAGTATGGTTTCTTAAATATGCAGTTAGCTAAATAGCCATTTAATAGGAAAACCTGTGAAATACTTCTATACCATGCTTTTGAAATTCACATCCATTTTTTTTTCTCTGTAATCCACATTCGTAAAACAAAACACTGAATGTATGGGGGTTTTTAAATTAAATTTCATTGCTTTCTTTGGCAGGCCAAATGCAAAAACAAATGTCTCAATACCAGTTCCTGGAACACATTTAGAAGAATCTTCAACAAATTAAAGGAACACAAATATTTAACAATTTTAAATCACAATTGAAAACACTGAAGTTGAAAGTTAAATTCAAACAAAAATACACTGTAAGAGATATGAAGACAAAGAAAGTGAAAACAATTTAATGGAAGAGATTATGATCTGAAAAGCACACTATGTTCTGCAAATGAGATCTTTGTCTGATCTTTTCTAACCCATCCATTTGACATAAAAAAGTGCATTTAAACTAACTGTGAATTAGGCTTTTGGATTCTTTGCATGGGAAACAAATGAATGATGGTGATTTTAAACCACTATTTCTTTTCCCATACACAGAATTGTTCCCTCTCCAATTTCTTCAAGAGAAAATTTTCCCACATATTAATTTCATGACTGGATTGTATGCAATCAAATAGGGGATTACAGGCATCATGAACTCTGACAATAGATGGTACAGGTGTTGCTCGTGCTTTTTTAAACATGCTAATGTGGCCTAGTGGGAAAAGCTGATACACCTGGTCCTTCACTGTAGGGTTGGCTGGAGTGGCCATGTGTGCTGTTGGTTACCTGCTGGCTGTCACACCCTTCTAAAACCAGCAGTAATTTTATACAGTGCAACCACGTGTGCCTCAGTAACACTTATGGAAAAGTTAAGCCTCAGAAAAAGAAGGCAGTAAAGGAGTAGCTGTCCCAGAACATAAAGAAATTAAAAAGTAACCTGAAACAGTGGAAGGCAGAAGGTCTGTGTAGCTGGGCTGGCAGAAATACAAGGCATGATAAAATGCAAATGATAGTGCTCATCTCAATTATCATAATCACCAAGAAGTGAAACTCCTAATCAATATTCAGCCAGGTCCTCTCTCAGGGAGGGACAAATGAATAATCTTATTTTAAGAAGGATTCCTGCAATAGGAGGGGTGAGTCACCCTCTGGAAGTGTCACCTCTCTCAGTAAATTACAGAGACAAGTGAAAGGATTGAGCTCAGACAGGATGCAAGCTTTTTGCCTTTTAGAGCTAAGGGAGCTGAATCCCATCCAAAGTTCACAGGATATAAAGAAATCATTGCCTGGAAGTCTTTGCCCTGGAAAAGACTACTAAATTGCTATGAAAAAAGTGAGAAGGAAAAAAAAAAAAAGTAGAGATTAATACAATTCAGGGAAACCCTCATTCCAGCTATAGCCTTAGCTTCCTATGAAGGAGGGAGGAATGTGCAGCTGTTTAGTGCATGCCTGTGTGTAGTGCTCGGGTATCCTACCACGGGATACTCTCCTCTACCCACTGGGCTGAACCAGGGCAGACTGGGTTCCAGTGGGCAGCTTTGCCATCCGGAGAGGAGCCACCAGCCCCACTTGCCTCGTCCCCAGCCACAGCCACAGGAGAGGCAGTTCCAGTCGGTGGCTGTGGGAACGCCTGATTCCAGCTCTGCGGGAGAAGGGCTGACGTCTGAGCAGAGGCACCATCCCCTCTGCCACTGAGCGCAGGAGTGTGAGCATGTGTGAGCGTGAGTCATGGGAAAGATTAGCTGCCTTCCTCCTTTTCTCCTCTGTGGAGCTGCTATTCAGTCACTGAGATTAAGACATGTCTTAATTAGTCAAGATAGAGATGCCCTGCAAGGAACTGGAAGGTATCCCACGCATTTTTCCCTTATGCTTTGTCTTTCCCTCCCTTCCCTCAGGAAAGGATAATTCTGTTTCCAGAAACAGAATAAGACTAAACTTTAAAAATATTAAGGTGCATTACAGCAAAACTTCCTTGGCCCTCTGGAAAAAACAAGCTATATATTTTATGCTTATCCTAAGCAAAACATGAGTCATGCCTGGAAATCATTTATTTCTAATTGTACAATTATTCAAGCATGTACAACTTTTCCTGGAGTTCTAACACATGGTTGGTAAACGGGTGGTAGATTTAGGGAAGACGGGATTTAGATGAGATGGGAGTTTGAAACTTGAAATCAAGTAAATATTTTCCTTATACCAATATCGACAGCAAGTACAAAAGTATGTAATTGGTAACATTACACAATAAACTACAAATATATTGGCCACCCTATGGCTTAGTGCAGAAATGATTCCGTCATTTTGAGTTGCACTCAAAATTTTCTCCAGCCTTAAAAGGTCTGTTTCAAAATATTAAGAGCACCTAGTTTATATCTATGCCTCTTAGTATAACACTGCATGGATTGTGTATGTGAAGTCTTAGACAAAGTGTGGCTGTAGGTTTTTATATGGCTGGAAACAAGGTAAACCTGAAGAATATATGGGGTCTTCAGTGTTTATATAGTGTGGGGTAATTTTCACCTCACAGTCTAGCACACTAAAGCTGTTTTTCAAACCCAGACATATTAATATACTATTCTCCTTAGAAAACCTTCATGAATACAGACGCTTTAAGTGAAAACAGAATAAATCATGAATCAATCTATAGAAGAAAGGCAGACACCCCCCACCCAGCCTCCAAACTAAAACACATGAACAGTTCTCAAACCTATCGTTTATTCTGTTTTCTTGTACTGTTCTCTTGCCTTAAACTGCTCATGAAGTAACAATAATAACATAAAGAAATGTTTGGGACTGGATATTTAAGCTGTAAGATCTTTTGGGCTGGGAACTGAACTCTGTAATGCTCATCAAGGTGGATCTATACTAATGATAACACCAGATACTCCTCAGGGCCAAACCACAGTAAATCCAGTTAATCTTTTTTTTTTAAGCATATTATTGCATCCCTTAGGAAAGCAGCTATGCAGACATGCTTCCACACTGAGCATCTGCGGGTCATCAGTGATAAAACTGGATATGCAGTTGCAAGGCTAATTACAGTTAGAGAACTGCCTACTGGAAGGACACATCATCCTGGTCCATATAACTTACAAGCCATTACTGGTCTGCATTGCACAAGTGGTGTGTGAAAATGAGAGACAGGAGATAGGAGAGGTGGGACAAGAAAGGTTTTGAGCACAGGAGATAAAAGTGGGATAGGTGAGCAGAGTCAGATGTGATATTTTTCTATCTGTCCAAAATATGCTACTATTTGGAAAGTTAATAATTACTTTAAGTGCTTTTTCCTTTATCTCCTCATCTCACAGCAGAAATTTTGGGATTATGAAGTTACATCTAGACAGAAATGTAAGGCAACAGTATAGAAAAAGAAAGAGAAGAGGTAGGGAAAAATAATTAATTAATTAAAAACAGAACATTTCCTCTTCTTGAGGCCTCAAAGAGTTAAGAGGGGAAAATTATCTTCTTCAGAAGTTGTCTGCTGGGAAGACAACTTAACCCTGTGGTCAGCAGGCCCTGGCTTTACAATACACCCATAATAGTTACACAGGCATCCTGAACCAGGGCCAGTGTTGCCACATCTTTAAAGACAGCTGATGGCTAAGAGGGAGATGCTTTAATTGAGCAGGGTTAGCTTGTGAGTGAAGTTTTCCATGTTACTCTGTGTGTGGTTTGAGACTGGCTGGGTGCAAATGCAGCCAGTTTTTTAGAGGGTTTACTAGCTCAGAATGTTTTTTAACGGGTAAGAAAAAGCAGTGTTTTGCTTGGGAAGCTATTTTTGTGTGCCCTTAGTGGTTTTAAAATGATCCTCACAGCAACAAAGGGTGTTTTACCCCCTCAAAAAAAGGAAAAGAAAAAAAAAAAGACCTCCTACCTAAAAACGTGGAATTTCTAGTCTGTCATTTCAACATGCTGTACGGACCAGCTTTTAACCAGTGATCGGAAAAAAAGGTTTTTTAAAAAAAATATAGCAACAAGACTGGAAATAGAAGCATTTAAGTCATGATATTACTCCAATTACAGGACTATATACAGATGTAGAGATCAAAGACGGAAAGTATGATTAGGTCTTATGCTCCTACTCTTTCCCTAATTAGCATTTTCACCTCTGTGACTTTTCTCAAGTGCATTATTGTTCCACTGAGCTTATTTTAAAAAAGCCTATGTAATCCAAAGATATCATGATACAATATCTATATTTGTAGTTACTGGACACACATTTATATAAGAAAGCTATTAACTTCAGAGGGGCAGGGACAATGCAAATGACAACAGCATATGTTTGGGATCTTACCAGTAAGCCAATAATGTTCAGAAATGTCAGTTCTGATGTAATGGTGGTCGTGAGAAGGACCCAGAGAACGTGTTAGAGCAGTGTCTTTGCCAAGGAAATCAGAAGCTGTTCCAGCATAAAGATACTCATCTGCAAATAAAAAAGAAATAGGGTTTCTACAGCTGTGGGGCAAACAAAATTAAAACTATTTATGCTTTTTGGGGTGAGCAACACCTGTGTGTAATTGGTCTATGAACTAATTTAATTTTAAAGTATTACTGACTTATATTTTTTTGTGGTTTGGGGTCCTTAGAAAAGTAAATTCTCTGGGCTTTAATGGGTACTGGGCTCTAAGGGTACGAAGATGTAGACAGTCTGGACACCCTGCCCCATGGACCTGGGGGCCGTGGTGAGGACATGACCATCTATCCATCCTTGTGTCCCAGGCATGCCATGGCCCCGATGGCTTTGCTGCTCCTGGGATTGAGCTAGAAAACCATGATGGATGCAACCCCATGGGAACTTTGCAGCTTGGCCCACTTCTGGCGTAGGGATGTCCATCCAACACTTAATTCATGACGAGGAATTCAGGCACCATGGGAATTCTTTGCAACTATTTAACGTGGTAACGTCAGGAATGTGGCTACAGACCCAAGTTATCATCATCTTTACACAGAGAGTGGTCTTGCTAAAATAAATGATGTATTTTCCTTGAACAAGGCAGCCAGAATTTGCCTCACAAAGAAACTACACCTATAACACAGTGCCATGTGCCTGCTTCAATTGCAGTCACTATTTACTCTTCTGCCATCTTTGTGGGCAATGCAAACCCTAAGAAGTGCACAATATTTTCTGTTTCCCTTCAGATATTAGTACTTTTCAAAAAGAAGCAAAGAAACAGTATCACTGTGATTATTTTTTTTTTTACCACACAGTGCATTTTACAGTAATCTTTTTTTTCCCTGTAAAATAAAAAGATGACTGTATTGGTTGGAAGAGGGATTTATTTTTTCTGTTTAATGATTTGCAACAATAAATCCCTAGAGTCAATAAAATGAAAAAAGTTAGTATTCATAAATTATAATCATATAAAAAGCTATATGATACATAAGAATCCCCTTCCAGGAGTTCCTTCTCCAGGTTTTCTGATAATCCAGGGTGGAAACATTTCACAAGATCTTTTAGAGAGAAGCCTTTGTTGAGAGTGAATGAAGAATAAATACCATTCAACATAGATGTTTGTTCTTTCATTTGTGAAAGATGTAAATGCACTTAAAAAAATAAGATCAAGAGGAAAAAAAGAAACAACAAGCCAACCCACAACCCATGATCCACATTATTTGTCCTAAAAAGATCTATCATCTTTCTTTTTACCTCATTATTATTGTTACTTCTGTATTCTTTCCATGACAGTTTTGGAAAGCACATCTTTCAGACAGCATGTCGCCTTTGTAAAGAAACAATAGTGCATTCTGAAAGGTATTTGTCATAATGAGAAATGGGCAGGGTAATTGGTGTTTGCTAACTGACAGGCACTCAGTGATCGATAAATCTGAAGGGCTAACAGAAATTCTCCATCCTTGCTTAGGCTCTGCTGACAAGGCATTTTCAGCACTTCTCTCGGCTTTTGGTATCTCTCATTCCAAGTTTCAGACATGTCCTGGACAGTTTTGGTGAGTGGTAGCTTGTAATACAGGATGGATGACGAGCAGGTGATTTTTCAGTCAAAAACACTAGTTTTTTTAATTCATATGTGGAATTTACTTGGGGAGAAATGTCATGTAGTACTCAAAGAGAGATTAGCTATTTCTCCAAAGAATGAAAATTACTCAGTTGTGTTAACTTACATGTGACTGAAAATATAATCAGATATTATTTAGCTCATAAACATCTAAGTTTTCTGAAGGATCAAAGTCATCTTTATTGTCATTTGGCAGATAAATAACACTAGAGAGAGAGAAGTGATATGTCAAAGGCTACTCCTCTCATCAGTAGCAGAGATGGGAAATGATCTCCCCTGAGTTCCAGGGCAGAACCTTATCCATGAATTATACTGCTCTCCTAGCACATTTGGGAATAAAGTAAGCATCCAAAGATAGACCAAAAACACATTCTCTGGTCAGGCCTTGTAACTCTTTACAGTGCTCCTTGTACATTATTGTGAAGCACTTGACACCAGGCACAGTTAAAGAAAGGATACTAGAATACCCTGACCATTAGTTTTATCTCGCCCAAAAATTCTTATGTAGCAAAGTTCATGTCTTAGGTAGCTAAAAGACAGAAGCTTCATTTCACAAGACTTAGTAGAACAATCAAAGCACTAGAGTGCTACTGAAATTAGGCAATGCTGTAATAAATTAGAGAGTTTTATTGCATTTTAAAAAAAAGTTTAAAAAAGCTAAAAAAAGTTAAAGTTTCTAGAATCCCATTTTAAAAATAGACTTCATGGTCATTAAACAGTACTAGGGGTCTCTGAGAAGAATAAGCACTGGCTTTAATCTATTGTTTTTAATAAAGGAAGTCCTGCCCCATCTGTAGGGTCAGAATCACAAATCATCTATCTTATTATCTGAGAATAAAGACTGAACATTAGTCATATTCTTTTTATAACACAGAGTGACCGATACTTCAAAGCACTGTCACCACTGCTCTTTGGCTGTAAATGAAAACGTCATGGTGCTTCACTCTTATCTTGTATTCATATGCTTGACGGACAAGTTAAATGAAAATCGTCCAAAGCTATGAACCAAACCATGACAAAAGTAGCTCTCATAGTGATTTGAAATGCGGAGGTCAGGCTGACATTCCTCGGCCCCGATGTCAGACCACACAGCGCTGCGATGCACGCAGCAGGCAGATTGCACTATCTTGCTCCTCGGCTCCCAGCTTCAGAAGTGGCTACTCGAGTAAATAGAAACCTCAAAAATGTATTTATGGAAATAGTGGATGTCAGCAGACTTCAAAGGGCAGAACATATTGATAATTGCAGAAAGAGGCCCAGAAGGGCTTCAAACATTCTCTGTCCATGTGGGTTTTTTTGTTGTCTTCTTAAAGAAGCAATGACTGGGTGAGGGTGAAACAGCCTTCCTACGCCGCTGATAGAGGCTTCACAGCCGTTCTAATGCCTCTGTTTGTATTGCTGCCTCCCCAGCTCTTTGGTGTCTGAAGGCTTCCTCAGCTCTGAAAGCACAAACCAGCACTGGAAACACGACCAGTGCCAGAGATGCTCCAGCAATGCCATCTGCTGACCCTCTGACCCTGGGCTCCCATCCAAAGCCATCACACATCTGGGAGGAGCACCTGGCTCTGATGGTTTCTTACCTGCCATCACTGAGGCAAATGGCTGCTGAGGATCAAAAGGGCATTTCAACCTGCCAGACTCCAAGCTCTGAGTATCCAGATGGAACACCATTTCCTAAGAATAAACACATATTGATTATCCTGGTGTGCCTCTAGAGAGAAAAAGTCACTTAGACAACCTGTTCTGCTAACACACAAAGTGAAGGTGTGTTAGATCATGCCTTTGCCCTCTCAGCATTGATGTTTACAGCCCGTGTCTCTGTTTTATATCTGGATGTTTTTCACTCATTGTGTTACTGTATCCAGGTCACTCTATAGTGAAAGACAAATCTAAAAAAAATACAATTATTTTCAGGATAAAAAGATTCATTGTTCATTTCTACTCAAATTAAAAGCTGGATTGTACTTAAAAGGCACTGGCTTCTATTTGGAAAAGTGCTGATAGACTGTGTTGCAACAGGAGACCCTGAAGGGATTCTGTCTGACTCTGAAATTTCTCCAGGGACTGCTGAATAATGTTCACAGCAGACACAGTTCAGCCCCTTTTAAATGAAAGCAGCATTTTTTCTCTCTTGTTATTTTTAACAAGGCTAATGATACAAAAGATATCAGAATAGATCCTTCCTGGTAGTTCCCCATTCCAGTGTGATTAATTCCTGGGTTGCAAAACAAGGGCATGGAGGAAGATAAAGAAAATAAATTATTTAAAAATTATTCTTGATGTTTTCAGTGGGCAATCAACAACTCAATTCCTCTAGGCATTAATTTGAAGTTTTACTATAGTTTTAAATTGCCAACAAGGATTCTTTTACTTGCCCCTTTCATTACTTTCCTGAAAGTACACTTAACCTGAAACCCATACAGAGTCCTGCTGAAGGCAAATTGATAGCTCAGAGGAGTAAAGTGAAGTCTCTGCAGGTATGGAGACATGACCTTCAGAATTCTGCTCCCGGTAAGAGAAGGAAGTTTGCCTGCAGAAGTGGTATTAACATACTTCCCTACCTACAGTGATATTTAAAATCTCAGTAGTGTCCAGGAATAAAATCAATGTGGGTTTAATGTCTACAGTAGAGACAAAACTTTTGAACTAGTTTATAAAAAAAAAATAAATAAATAAAACATCTTCATGATTTAAACAATTACTTTAAAAAGGCTGAAATAATTTTAATTGTTCGTTTCTATACTTTTGCCTTGCAAGAGGCCTGGAGAGTATAAATGACAGGCAAGTATACCCAAAGATGTCCACACAGGATTAGACTTCATAACACATAAATTCAATTAATTCTTAATGCACATCAGATTATAAATGACCAAGCCTTTCTATTTTATTGAGGTGTCTCCTAAACTCTCTAGGCTCAGAAGACAAACCCCAGGATATTGAATAATTAACCTCCTTAAGAGAAAAGAAAAATCAATTACAATCTGTGAACATAAATTTCATTTCCACCAGCAATCCTAGCTTATACAAAGAATTTAATCATTGAACAACCCTTGTTACCTTCCCACACCTGTGGAATATCAAGCAAACTAAATTCTCAGGCTACTGAAGTGAGCCCACTACAACACAGAACTAAATTAAAAATTAAGAACTTTTTTTTTCTGACAGCGATACCACAGTGTCCCATTCTCCTTTCTTTTGGGATGTGCAATCCTGAACTCAGAGAACCCTTGCCTTATCACATGTGAAGAGGCTGTCTGCAAGCCCAGCAGTACTCAAGGGACTGAGGGAGTTATAGATCAACATCAAATATTTCAGACTTCCCCCAGACAAACTAATGGACACTACCAGGCATTCACACAGAATTAACCTCCTGCTTTCACTTCAGGCAAAGCTTTCAAAGAAAAGAGCATCCCTTGGAGAGCTGTGGCTAACAGCACCAACCGGGCCAAGCCTCTTCTTCACCAGCCAAGAGAAGTCTTGGCAGTGATTTGAGCAATAACAAGACGAGGACTTTAATCCCCTTTAATTGTGTGATCCCGTTGGGGATTTGTATTGCTTCAAAAGCAGTGTCTGCTGTGGTTTTGAGTCACCTGATCCACACTGTTTTCCTCTCTGTTTTCACAGCACTGGTGCTGGCCAGGAGAGTGCTGTGCAGATCCACCAGCAGCTTTCAAAGGTCAGCAGAGCTCTGCCCAGTTTCACGGTCTCCATGAGGCTATCTCAGGGCCTGGCTCTCCCAGGCATGCCACAGCTTCCTGGAGAGGTTGCTAATTACCAGAGATTCATTATCTGTTCTTATAACTCAGAGATCAAAAAAAAAAAAAAAAGAGAGAAGGGGGGGAAAACAATACTAAAAGAATGTATTTGCAATAAAAGTACTTTGAATTGTACTGTAGGACTCAGGATCCTTCAAGGTTTCAGTTCCTAAAGGAGACATTTTCAACTGCCTGTCAAATTCACATCAATGGGTCTATCCTCAGCACCCTCCTGCCTTGTCACATTTATCTGGAGAGGCAGTGCAAGGATGGTGGCTGTTAGGGTGTTTGGGCTCCAAGAAGGAAAGGGAAAATATGCCTGATGCCATTCAAGGCTGATAACTCAGTAGGAAGCTGTAGAAGAGCTGCTGTGTCTGAAGAGGCAGGAGCAGTGCTGAACACCATCCAACCTACCATTGCAGCTGAGCAACTGGAAAGAATGTGGGAGAGGCAGGACTGGGAGACAGTGAGAGGATTAGGAAATACAATACCAGGATTCGTCTTCCATTTCCTCTCATAAGGTAATTGGTCACGTCTAACTGGGACAGACCCCTTGTCTAGACTGGTTGCTAGACTGAACAATCAGACCAAATCCATAACTTCATAAGGTCTGATGAAAACAACCTTCACAATGTTGCAATAAAGTAGGGCAATGGTAGAGTGAATAAGGCATCTTGCTAATGACCCAGAGGTAAAACAGAGCCTTACTTATACTCTTGCTGAGAGCTGTTCTGTTCCATTCAGCTGTGTATTTGATCATTCAGGCCAAGAAATCAGCATGATACAAGGTATCTAAAATTTCAGTTGCTTCAGCTGGAATATTTAAAGTAGCAAAGCAAAGAAGTCTACAGAATTATTTTATTGTAAGTCAAATTATACAGCATATACCAGACAATACCAGGAGCATTAATGGCTTATTAGGGGAAGAACACCATGCAGATTTCACACAGCTTCAGTTTTTCTGTAACATAGGCAGACCCTCCGGGTTGATCAGACAACCCACAGATTGTGGGGAACATAATGATGGTCTCAGTCTGGGCAAACATTAATCCCTTTTTTTTTCTGTTAGGATCTGCCCCTGATTCCATATATCAGTGATAGAACAAGAGGGTATAGCTTTAAACAAAAGAGGATAAGTTTAGATTAGATATTAGGAAGAAATAATTTACTGTGAGGGTGATGAAACACCAGCACAGATTGCCAAAGAAGTTGTGGGTGCCCCAATCCTGGAAGTGTTCAAGGACAGGCTGGATGGGTCTTTGAGCAACCCGGTGTAGTGGAACGTGTCCCTGCCCATGACAGGGCGGTTGGAACTAGGTGATCTTTAAGGACCCCAGAATCATTCTATGATTCTATGATTCTGTTTCAGATTATTGCACTTAACAACTTTAGATCTTTTTTCTTATATTCTAGAATTTTGGCAAGACCAAAGGAAAAGAGAAAGCTATTTCTATATCAGCATAGGAAGCCTGTACCACAGGCAAGCAGCCAGACAGGTCACATCTCAACACTGTCTGAGAACAGTGCCAGTGGTATAAATATAACCAAGGTGTTACACATAAAGGAGTTAAAAAGAGACTTGTGTACTAAGTGGCTGCTTGACACAACACCAAAATTCTTATGTTGTGGGGGTTAGGTCTCAAACATTTACCACTTAGGATAGAGATTTCTTTGTCACCAGCAAATGAAGACCAATCAGCTGCTAACTTCAGATCTGGAATATGCCACCAGAGATGGAGGACACCCAACATCTCCTTAGTGACAAACTGAAACACATTGCAAAGTCCTGAGACGCCATTCTTGGACTCAGGCTCAGAGGTCCTTTTTCATTGGTATATTACTCTCATTCACATGGAGCAGAAAACCATCTCTGTGGACCAAGAGTATATGTGCATTAGAAGATAGAACTACAAGTGTCATCTTGAACTCTGAATGTATGTGTATGTACGAAAGTATGCGCAGAAATGACTTACTAGAAAGCAAGATATCTGGGTTAGATGTTCTCTTCACTTAGTTAATCACATGGAAGTGTCATTCTGAAGAACTTTGTGTATTAAGCCTGAGGAAAGTGCTTTGTTCAAAAGCGATATGCACATATCAAATGTGAGAACAAGAGTTCCTGTCTGACCTGCAAATCCACCATTTACCCTGTTATTTATGCAAGCTGCTGTCAGGTCATTTTTTACACACTCACATAGTATTTTCCAATCTGTGATAAATGCTAAACAAGATCAGGGCTATTCCTTGAGATGTCAGAGTAGTGAGGAAATTAAATTACCTCTTTGTGAGTTCCAAGTTCAATGTATCCACAGAGAGGGTGAAATGCTCCTGTGCCACAGACATAAACATGGGTTCGGTTGTAGGGCTGAAGGACCCTGATAAAATTGGCACATTCTGTCTGTTAGGAAAATAAAGATAAAGGTTAATTTTAATGTTTATTCTCTTCCACATTATACATTCTACTAAGTTATAGCCACAGCATTGATGTATTTAAACTCAAAACTACTGTAGTAGAGACTGTTTACTAAGTAGTTCAAAGATGTAATAGCTACAATTTTGCAGTGGCTATCTACTAGGCAGTTCATCAATTAGACTTGCAAACCTAATTTTGCTGTAATGCTTTCAGCCACAAGGAGCTCTGTGCTCACAGTGCAGTTTGGGAGATATCTATTCAGCCTGTGTTGTAGCAAACAACACCTGCCAACAACCAGGCAGAGGTCAGAGAGCCACTGGGTTAGTCTGGCTACCAGTCCTCTTGCTTTTGCTCCCAACTTAGGGTTCTGCACAAGTATTAACACCAAAGATTACAAGATTAAAATAACTGTGGTGGGCTGAAGGACTTCAGCATACTACCAAGGGTATGCCTTGTGTATGAGTGAACTTCCTCTGCACCAAGCACATCTTACTGATTACTTTTATTTGGTCATTTCTGAGTCCAGTGGGATGCTCGGATCAGTCCCGGCTCTATCTGGGCTTGGTCTTTGCTGGTAAAGCAGCACAGGCAATTGCTACATGTTGCAAAGTGTGCATGGACTAGGAGGAAAGGCTTGCTGCAGCCTTTCTCCAAATGAAATTAAATCAGAAATGTATTACAAGTACTTCAGAGGGAATACACAAATTCTATCCATACATTCAAGCTATCACCTAAGTGAGAAGCAAGCTGCAGAGACAATGTAGGAAGCAAAACCAAGATTTTTATAATCTATGTCCAAAACAAATATTGCCCTCTCAGGACCCTTTCCTTTTCTTCTTAGCATAGAAATAGATCAGCACAAATCTTCCATATACACCAGTACCAGAATATTCCCAGCACTCAGCAGAGGTGTTGTTTAGGTTTTGACTGCTGTAAAGATAAGGGTAGCAATAAATTACAAAAAAAAGTTGAAAGACCTCAGGCAGAGAGCTGAGAGATTGTTTTGAGCTGGAATCCACCTTGGTAACTGATACACTGGATGAAAATCATAAGATTTTTGGAGAAAAAAGGAAGAAATTTTATTATACAGCTGGGAAATGTTTACATTTATAGTGGACTCTAGACACGTGATGTAATCTGTGCTATGCAAAAGATATGAAAGTTGTACTGTATATATGCATCCACCTTAAATATACTTCCTAAAGAAACTTCCTGAAGAAGATTTATGGTTTCAGGGAAAAGCTAACCAGTCTGAGATTTTCTTTTAACCCTAACTGCAGCTGTCTGCAAATTATGTTAATTTGTATTCTCTGCTCTGCTACTCTGTTTTTTTAATGAATTATAATAAAGTTCGATTCAGGATATTCTCAATAAAAAAGAAGCATTTTAATGGGAAAAAAGGGGGATTTAAGGGGAGTAGTGTCTGTGATACATTTCAAAAGAAAGTCCACTCATCTCTCAGCTTCATTTATTATATACTAGAACAACCTAGCATGACTGCTGCTTGCAATATTATTTTTTTCTTAAAGCATTAATGTTTAAATAAAAAAATAGAAGTGCAACTTTTTTTTAATTAATAAAAACACTTAGCACGTTAGTTCAGAAAAAGTGTAACGAGAGGTTACTAATACATTTTGTGCATTTAGAAACAAACATACAGATATTCAACATTCTCAGTAATAATAAAAGTATACCTCATACTTACATGGGCATCTTTCCCAGCTAATTTGCATAATTCTACCTTTTCTTTTGCTGCAGGCCAGTAAATCTGTAACATAGTTAAAATAAAACAAAGATTATGAAGACTATAAATTGTCCTGGGACTGCAGATTAATTATGTCATGAATAAACATTCAAAACAGATTTATGATGTTGAAGGACTTTGCATGTATATTAAAATGAACATGACTTCAAATACAGGATTCCATTACAAAAAGTGAAGAGGCTTTAAATCAACCCCGCTGTTCTTTGTTTATTTCTTCATAGGCTATATGTACTTTTAAAAAGCATTCAGTTAATCTGGATAAGATACCTTGTCACCATTACATATTTCTCTCAGCTATGATGAGCCAAATCATCTGGAAACTAAACTGATTGCAAAGTAAGGCAAATTACATTTGTGAGGAATTTGGTCCAGTGGACTTGGCAAAGCCACTATAAAAAATACTTAGCTCTTTCTGCCAATTTTCAAGTGAAAAGAATTTTGTTCACAAAAGTAAGGATAGCTTAAGGGAAATTTATAGAACGAAAAGTACATTTGATAGAAATCAATAATGCATGGTTAAAAAATGTCACCCATAAACACTAACTGAATTTACTGAGAAAATGACATAGAAGTTTAGAGTAAAATCGTGTACCTTAAATAATTGGTAGTATATACTGTTATTGTTTCTCTTTCTTCTTTAATCAGTCCTGCATAATTCTATAAAATAGGTTTTGATGTAGATGGATCTAGATGACAAATCACTATCAGTTACTGTAACCCCAATTATGTTAGTGAAAATCAATGAACAACAGCCCAGGTTCTGCCTCATTGATTTCAATTAAACAGTCAAAATTGGATATTATTGAGTATATGCTTGAATCTATTAAATTTAAAATAGAAGCTAAATACAAATTCTTACAGAATCACCACACTAAATATGGATCTTTTGTACTTCTTATTTTGACATGAAAAACTATAGCCATTTCTCATGACTAATAATAATACCACCACAAGCCACACTAATTTTTAAGCAAATATTGATTAGGAAATCACCTCAAGTCCCAGGAACCAGTATGCAGGTTATTAGTAGTCACCGATGGTTTAGAGTAGTGTTGAGTCTCCAATCATACTTTATAAAATCTTAAACAGCAAATATATAGGAATAAATTATAATACAAACTAGAAAAAAACTCATATCATCGTGGAAGGATGCACTATTCAATGACATGCACTAGGATTTAACTGCTGTCATACTCCCTTTCTCTCACCCAGCTGTTGGCACCTTATAGGATGTGGCTTGCCACATACACAGGAGCAGTCCCACACGGGTAAGGAAAGCAAAACATGAGTGCCCTGTGTCAAATACCTTTATCACTGTCCTGTTTCTCTCAGTCTTGAAAGAGTCTTTTGATTGCACTTTCTCTTTTTTTTCCCAGTGAAAATGAAGGTATTGGCTTTCCGCAAGGACATTAATTTCCTCTCAAGTGAATTTAGTTACCTTTCAGATAAGAAGCTCTTAGTAAAGATAATGTATTTTAAGTTACTTAAACCTTAACCCTTTACAGCAATATTTATGTAAAGTCAGAGATAAGACAGTATAAGAGCATTTCAGCACTGGAGCAGAAATTTACTTTCCCAGAGCATTTTCTCAGAATGTCATGATAGCATCCAGGTAGGAAAACACAATCTGAAATCAACTGTGCCAGTGTACCTGGATGACACAATGCACAAAGCCAGAAAGTACAGTGCACTGCTAGAGGAAAGTCCTGGAAACATTGCAAAGCCATCGGGAAGAGCTGAAAGTAGCTCCAGTAAGATCATCTGGGCTCTGCATGGGCAGAGTGGGATGAGTCTCACTTGTAACTAGCAAATTTAAGAGGTGCCAGTGAAGAAAACCTGATGAAAAGGAGCAGCTAGAGGAATACAAGATCACGGATCTCCAAACACATTTGGACAAGGAGACCTGTCTGAGCTGATATCTGATCCTCAGGTCTCTTGTAACTTTATGCTGAATTCTGTCAAGATCCTTGAATGAGTAACAGAGAAGCCCAGAAGTCTTTGAGGGGCTTCAGAGATTTTCGACCAAAGATAGTTATCCAATTAGGTAGACAAGGCGTCCCTCGGTAGACTTTTGAAAATGCCCAGCTCAAATGCCACACAAGCCAGTGGGAACTCTTGCTACTGCCATTCCTTACTGGGACAGACTGCTGCTGTGGCTGCCCCAGGAGTTCCTTACTGGGACAGACTGCTGCTGTGGCTGCCCCAGGAGTTCCTTACTGGGACAGACTGCTGCTGTGGCTGCCTCAGGAGCTGTCGCTAGCCCCCGCTGGTTACTGTTGCTGATTGACTATTCTTTTACAAGAAGAGGGAGAGAGCTGCTGCTGCCTGCCTTCTTCCTGTGGAGAACCCTTTTCCTTTTTTTTTTTGCAGGACAGTGGGAGAAGCCCCTCAGCTATTTGCCTGGGGAAACCACCTGGCAGCTGCCATTTTGTCCTTTGGTTTTGTCCTGGGGGTTGTGGACTAGAAAACAATTTCTGGCTTTGTGGGCTTAAAACCATTTCCGTTTGTATCTTTGTAGTTACTGCTGTTTCCTTTAGTAAATTGTTATTTTTTACTTATATCTCTCCCTATTGTCCCTTCATCATTGGAGGGGGCGGGGAGAGATTGAAACAAAAGGAGAGTGGCTTATTTGGAATTCTGTTTCTCCAATTGGTTTGTCCAAAACCAACACAAGGCATCAGAAGTATTAATGGACTTGACTTGCCCTCAATTCTTCTCCAGATTCCTTCATGGGAATTAGTGTCTGTGGTACCATACACACTCCCAGTTCTATGATAATTGACCACAGTCAATTATCATTTAAAAAATCAATTGTTTTACTCTCTAGTTATTCAACAGCCTCAGCATTTAGCACCACACATTAGACAATGAAAAGGGAAGCTAAGTGATCCAACTTTAAAATCAATTTGCAATTATATATGGGGGAGTAAAAGTGATATGTATTTGCTTTCTGCATGAGAAATGAGAGGTTCCCAGAAACTGTCAGTTCTAAATTGTAATAGATCAAGAAAATTGCATAATAAATAATGAGTTAATGTGCTGAGCAAGAAAACATAAACTTCATTTTTTATCACAGGACATGTTGTGTAACACTACCCCAGGTCTGGTTCCCTCAAACACTGACACAAGTAACGTTATACATCTGACTTTTTTGTAGGGGGAGAAATTAAGTTTTAGTTATATTTTATTCAGATGAGTTATTTAGTTTCACAATATGCAAAAATGAAAGACTAGATGCTCCAGGAGTTTCTTTTTTGTTTAAAATCACTGAGCTTGTAGATGTTCAAAGCTTTGAAACTGGTAATTTTTTTTCATAGTTTTTTTCTCTTTACAGGCTGAATTTACAATGGTAACATATTATTTAACAAATTCTTTTTTTCTAAATTCCTTAATAAGTAAAAACCTCAAAGAATGGAAAAAAACCTCCAGATAATTAAACACTACATAATAATGGTGACAACATGTAAAATTATAATAATTTTGTGTTTCAAACAGTAAAAATTATATATTTAATATATTTTATAGTTGCATCTGTATCTGAAATGTTTGGAGAAATCTTAGAATAGCTAAGTGAAGTTACTAAATTTAAATTAAGAATGCAACTAGTTGAAATACATGAACTATATACTAAAACAGGATTACTTTCTTCTTTTAATCTTTAGTTTATTTTCCTTGTAAAATATCCATATGAAAATCCAAAGGTTGGCTACTGTCATGATTTCCTGATTTTATCTTCTATAGCCCAATTAAAAAAAAAAAAAATCCAAAAGCTTACCATTACTTTTAAATCATTCTTCAAATATTTTCTTAAATTTATCAACAGGAAAGAAATTAAATTCTCCTAATAAATGCAAGTTAATAAGTTCTTTGCCAGTAGAGTGACAGAAAACCTCCCAGGAGTAAAAAATTAAGCAGTACATAAGTATAGGATAGATAAGGTATCACTTTAAAGGGTAGCTGGAAATTGATTTCTGATTAAAACAAAACATTTAAAACCACAAAGGTCCTTTCCAGATCAGGAGAAGAGAATTTCTAAAAGTAACATTTTTCCTTCCTCCAAACATGCATTTTTACTGTAAGAAAGGAATTAAAAGGAAAAAGTTCATATTTTAAAAAGTATTTTTTATAGTCATAAATTCATATGTGGAAGCTATATGTATATAGTTTTATATATATATATATATATAAAGTATATCTGGATTCACCTTCGTTTCAGCTGCCATCTGTCAAAAATTAACAATACTGATTATAAGTGAGTATTTTCCCCTTTTTTGTGTATCCATCTTTCTCTATCCAATTTTGATCCTAGACTAACACGTAAGACTAAGTTCTTAGGAGAAGTGATGCCTCAAAAATAAAACAGTGATTCCAAAGAAAATGTTGGGTGAAAGTATAGCTTTTTCAAGAATCACTTCTAATTAAGCTACTAAATCTGGGATGACACAGGACTTTACAAAACAAGTGGAAAATGCTATATATTGTCACAATACCAAAGACGAGGATAACAAGCTATCTAAGCAATTAAAAAACCCATTGGTCTTATTTCATCTGTTTGTAAGGATTCAAAACAAATTTTTAGTTAGGGAAGGAATAACATATGTTTCTGATGAAAATGGACTGTGCTACAGAAGACAATATAACCTGGTAAGGAAACATTATTCCACTCTGATATTGCACCTAGCTGAATTACATTAAGGTAATGTAATTACCTGATGGAGCTCCTCTTCATCAAGGCTCCACTTAAGCATTTACTAAATTGCCACATGGAAACTGATTAGCTCAGCTGGTAAAATAGGCATTATTAAAAGAAAAAAAATTGGCCTGATAAGTAAAGAACCTGAAGTAGAAAGTTACTCAAAGTCCTCAAGAAATAGTGTCAGAGCTCACCCTATTTTGCGCACCCTACCTTTACCAGCACTCTGCAACAACGCATGCAGGTGACACAAAGTTGGGAAACATCATCACTAATATAAATGAAACAAAATTGTGCAGGAAGAATCAAAGGACTCTGAAGACCAAAATTATGAACAGCCAGTGGAAATGGGTAAAAATTGCTCATAAATAAATATATGTTATAGATTGTAGATTTTAACAAATATTAAATCTGAAACATCAGAGTAACAAGGTTCTGGTACACAGCAACAACATTCCTAAAGAAGTTGTATGAAGTATCCCACAAGGCCACTTATACCAGATTTGAACCAGGTTATGAAAGGAATAACTGCTACATGAGGTAGCTGCTGCTGATAGCAGGGAGTGAGACCAATTGGCCAATGTGACTCCTTCCAGTCATGCTCATGCCAGCAGCAAGCACTTGAGTGTCTCATTGAGTCTGACAGCTTCCAGCAGTCCTGGGGGTTTCACTGGAGCCTCTCGCGTGCTTAATGCTGCACACGTGCTTCAGCACTTCTCTATCAGTGCAGTCTCTGGTAGGAGAAACCCCAAAGTACTCTCTTCATGGTGCATGTAGCACCAGCAGGATGTGTCTGTATCAGGAGTGAAGGACATCAGCTGATCGGCATGTCTCGTAACACTCACACACTGAACTTGGGGCCTGTGAAGAAAGGGATTGTTTCCTTCCCATTTAAACGGAATAAGAGGTGGTAGAAGCACTTAGACGAAAATACACTGATTTTAAGCAGCTGCTTGACACAGGAGGAGAAGGCCGGCTTTCTTTTCTTGTTTTATTCTGTGTACTAGATATTCATCACACTGATGCTTGAGGGAAGGTATGCAGTAAAGTTACAGCTTTCTGGGTGTCAAAATGTCTTAATTAGGCTTTGTGAAACATGTACACCATAATTCAGAAGCTCAGGCTTGTTGGTATGAGTAAATTCCCCATGAGAGTCCCAGTTGCAGTTTCCAAAGAACAAATCCAGATTGAGTTGTAAACCCACTGTCATGTTGGCATATGCAATATACTCCCCCTGAGAAACTCTTCTCCATGAAAAACCACTCCCCCATGCAAAAAAAGAAAAAGGATTCATAACTTAGCTCAATGTGACCATAAAATGGGTACAGTAAAGAGGGTAACATGATCCAAACACACTAAAGTAAACCAGGAGACAGTCTAATCCCAGTTTTGCTGTTGCCTTACTATATGCGACAGCCAGGTCTCAATTTTCCCACCAGTAAAATTACAATAATGTGACTTGCCTTTTTTTTTCTTTTTTTTTTTTAAATTTTCTGATGAACTTCGTAATTCATAGCTCAAAAATTAAAAGCAAAGACAAACAGTAAGATCAAGGAGCACTGAGAAAACATACGACAGTGATCCAATAAGAATGTCACCCTGCTGCATAAGACAATATCATGAATGTCCTGCCCCAGTGCCATAAGAGTGGGTGTTCATGGATTGCATCCTGAGAACTGGGACATTTGCCACTGCTGTATACTGACCCCAGGTCACTTCACTGAAAATTACTGCAAGCACTACAATCTTATTGAATTTCTCAGCAAACACTGGAAAGAATTTAATGCATTTTTAGTATTATTTTGTTGAAAACAAAGAGTGTTTAAATTATGACAGAATTATGGAATATTCTGAGTTGGAAGGGACCCACAAGGATCATCGAGTCCAGCTCTTAAGTGAATGGCCTGTACAGGGATCGAACCCACAACCTTGGCATTATTAGCGCCATGCTCTGACCAACTAAGCTAAATAACAAGGAAATAAGCTGATTTTAGCATACCATATTTGTATACTATTTGCTCTCTAAATACCTCACATCTCCTGCATTCATATGTGTAGTATGGGAAGTCCACAGCTTGGGGAACTGGGCAGACAGTTCTCATATACAAATCCTCAGAGGAAGGCTACCTCAAGCAGTTCTTGTAAGTGGCTCCCACTGTACTTGCTGTATACTGGAGTTCAGTATTTTAAAGTCATCAACAAAGGAAGCTAATACATCTAAGTTCCTCGTCTGAATTTCTCCCTGGATTTTCAAACTGACCAGGCTGTCTGCTTTTTAGAAGTTTCATCAAGGTTTAGTTAACTCTCAGAAATACTTAAGAGATCCCTAAAAGCCAGGAATGTATCCTCAGATCTTGTTTATATCTGCCATAGACCTTCACCTGTGGTACTATTTGCCATACCTGCAATATACATCCAGGAAAATAACTGACCAGAATTTCCAACTCCAATTATTTCATAGTAACAGAAAACTGGATCTCTGAAAGATATAATTTGATATGACACTGAAAGGGGGAAGAGAGAATATGAGGTTTGTTTCAAAGTGATTTACAGTACAGCAGGAATGCCAGTGTCAATGTATGGCAATCTTTATTTTCATTATGTGTCAAACTGAGTAAAATGCACTGGAAGTCAGAGGGAAATAAAAGTTGTGTATTTGGATGACACATTCACAAACCTTCGAAAGCTTAAATTTGGCAGGTGGCTCTTAAGAATGAAACCTCATATTGGAACCAAATGGGCTTTAATATTCTATGTCTGAGACAAAGAAACATCTCCACATGCCCTGGTTCTCCTCTGAAATTGCGATCTCCAGCACAACTCAAGTAGCAGACAATGCTTTCAGCCCTTAAGGATTTTCTGAAAAGTGCATTTTCATATGTAAGTTATGAGCACATGGGAAAACTTAAAGAGAATGGACCAGGTGCTGATCTCATTTACACTGGATTAAATCATGAAAGGCTTCAGTGCTTCTACACTTCTTTTTCCACGGTGTAACCACAACAGACTTCTGACTACTGTCTGTTTCTCCTAGAAGGAAACCGTACTCCAGGACTTTTAGGGCAAAAGACGTTGCTCCTGACATGTTTATCACTTCAGACTAAAGACAAACCCTACCTTTGGAAAAACTAAAGACTAATATGAGCAAATATTTTCAGAGAGCAGGATATTGGCCATTCTTTATAGCTAAACACACAGCCAAAATACAAAAATGACAGCGGATGTTTATGGAAACATAATTTATAGAAACAATGCAAAAGGAAATAACAGAGACACTCTCTTCCACCTAAGACTGCTTTTATTCTGGTTTCATACTGCTTTCTTCACATCTTGCCCCACCTGTTGTTTTGTTTCTGTAAACACTGTGTAAAATCTTTCACCTTGTCTACACAGGTGCCTAAATTTAAGTCTGTTAAACAATTTCATGCACTCCAAAAGGTTTCCAGAGGTTCCAAACGAGAGTAAATATCTCAGTGGTAAGAGTCTCCAAGTGCTAGCAAGCACAAAGTTATCACTCTTGCCTCTGGAAGTCCTTAACTTGAAGTACTGTTACAGTTTTTTCTTGTACTCTTCTTTTAGTGCCCACACTGACCAGCTTTGGGAACTGGACACCAAAGTTCATGGATATCCAGTAAAACCAGTCTTGTTTTATTGGAGATGACAGATAAGATGGTTTCAATATCTATTAATCTCGGGAGGAAGGGAAATACTGCAAAACAGGTGGAAACGAGTAACCTATAAACTGCAACATCCAGAGGAGAAGTTCAATGTGTTTGAAAAGCAGGGCCTCCAGTATGGATTTACTGATGGGAACTAATTCCCTATGTGTGGAGGATCAAACTCGTGACATTCCTCCTGCAGTTCCACTGGGTTTATTCTAGACTTTCTCAGTCCTCACGCCCCCAGCTTCTGAAATTTAGGTATCTCCAGTGGTTTCCATGTGACTCTTTGGCTTTCAGTGATGTTTCTTGCAAGCTTTTTCTTCTGACAGGTCAAGAAAGCTTCACTCTCAAACTGTCTACAGCTTTTGCTGACAGTCAGAAAGCTAAATTTCTTTGAGTTGTAGAATGAGCAGCACATATTTGCTTAGGAAGGACCAATCTTGGTATTAATGTGATTCAAGGCTGCAATAAACATCCTGGACTCTGATGGCAAGAACCAAAGCCTCCCTTCACTACTGGCTAAATTCCCACTGGGTTCATTCTTAATGGAGACCATGCTTATAAAGACTGACAGAACATTTCTCAGAGCTATGAATGTAAAATTCTGCTCCCGTATCCCGAGGGTGCTATTTTACATAAATATGCATATGCATTTGCATATATGTTCCCCTTTTTGCAAAGATGGGTGGGTCACACTGCAAGTATTGCACAATGATAATAGTGCTGACATATAAACCCACTTGAACTCTTGGCAAGCACTAGAGTTATAAAAAAAAAGTGTATGTGAAACTATTTCATAAGCGTTTACCCAGCTGATAAACATATATTTATGCATATGTATATTTTCCCATGAAATACAGATAATAAACAATACCAAAGGGCATTCAAGGATGTCACAAGACAGCTGCACCTGGGAATACCAAAATATAGTAGCGACTATAAACTGAGGATGCTCCAAGGGATGATAATTTGTGACCCTGAGCCAGTGCACACTGGGACAGACGAAAACAACTTGTTCCAAAGCTGCTATTGGGGATCTGACATGTTTATCTATTTGGCCCACATGTGGCTGTGTCTTCTAGCACTGACAGCTCCTGCAGGTTGGCAGCTTTTCAAAAGCTTGTCAGCCCTTGATAGCATTCCTATTCCTGCAGAGCTGGGCGGGTCTCACTGTGGATTACACCGTGATAATAGCGCCGACATGTAACCCCACGTGCACTGTTAGCCAGCAGACCCACAGGAAGGGGCACCGTTGCTTTGCAGCTACTTTGTGTTTACCCAGCTGACAACATTTTGTGTTTAGTATTTATTTAGTTTAGGGAGTAAAATAACAAAGGCTTTAAGCAAACTCACAGGAAAATGCTATGTACTGAAGTAATGTTTCCAGCAGGATCCCAGAGCTTAGGGTTCCTATAGAATTTCTTGTCCAGCTTTCCAGCCTCTCATGCTATTAAATGTCTGTTTTACACTGCACTTCCACTGGTTATGGCATAAAGATCTTCAGTAGGTCTGCTTTGTTTTGCTGAACATCTTTATTTTACTCATAGGAAGGAACCACAAATCTTCCAGTTTACATAAAGCTTGCAGCACTTGTCAGGCACATAAGGATGTTTCAAAAAAAGACTATGGCAGTTGATAATGCGCCTCCTGCAATATGAGCTAAAGGCTTCTATGCAGGACAACTTCACAGAAATTATATCCCTGCTACAGAAAGATGACTCTCTGTTGTTAAAGTTTAGATATTTATTGACTATAATAATTTTAGTTTTCTGCATTCATTTGTCATTCTGGAGGACTTTCTTATTATACTGTTGTACTTACTGTTGTTTTATAATTAGGTTTGCAAGCACTGGAAACTGGATATATTTTTTTCAAGCTTCCAGCTAAGGAAGTTTTCAACCTATTACACAATAAATTGAATAAAAACTACAATGACTTAAGAAATTGGGACTCCAGCAGAAATACTGATTTATTTCATCAGGAAAAATACACCAGGAAATAAAGTCGTAACTTAATATATGTAAGTCAAATTAACCAATTTATGTAAATAAATAGATTGTAAAAAGGAAGCTATTAAATTATATATATGTATACATTAGAGAAGGGAGCAGGATACAATGCTTTGGATGCTTCTTCGAATAGTATTCCAGAAACGTCTTAATATAGAGCATTAGACTCTAAATATAATCTTGCCAAGTAATTATATCCACATATGAGAATAAATTGTTGGGGGATCCTGACTTGGCTTTTGGAGGTATCAGTTGCTCCTAATAAAACAAATATCTGAAATTGAGAGCTTTATTAAAGCAAGCTGAATCTACCCAGCATAGAGTATTTTTAAAGTTCACATTCAGCTTTGTTTTAAAGAAAGAAAACCCCAAACTATGCATACTCTTGCATTCTAGTCTCAAAGCTGTTACACTTCTCTCGCCTCCTCAGCTTGCTTTTAACTCTCCTTCCTCAAAGTCATTAATAAACACATCATTTATAGGCAGAAACTTAATATTCTAATCAATTACTACTCATTTTAGTGGCTGTGTGTAAGCAGATTATTTTTTCCAGACGACTCTTACTCCAGAGGAGTACAAAGGACACACTTCAGACCCTTGTAGTCCCAACATGTGTGGTTTCCTCACACTGGGAAAGCCTGGAAGCGAGCCGCCTGGCCCAGAGCCAACCCAAACCACGGTCAGTCTAAACACAGCACAGGCAAATGCTACTTTCTAACACTTTGCTGCTACTGGAGAGTATCCTTTAGCATTGAAACCTCAGCAGGGACTGAGATTTATACAGGGCTTCTCACGCAACTTCCTTCATCTCATCCCTTCCCTCCACTAGCAAGATGCTACCAACCAAGCACAGAGGAATCAAAGAGAAGCACTCATGTGATATTGCCTTGTGTTACCTGAGCATTTATGCAAGAAGATAATTTTGTAAAGTTGGTAAATGCAAATCTTCAAAATTAGCCCATCAGCATGCTTTGCAGGGCTTCTCAGTCAGTTTTACCTATTTAAATATGTTTTTCCTCAGGTTTTGGGGCTTTTTTTGTGAAAAGTTAAATATTACCTGAATGGTTAAACTAATAAATATTTTAATGTGCACACAATCATTCCTTTAGTCCAGATATGCAAGTGGTTAGGAATTTTATTCCCTGCTTTCAGGTTACCACAGGGCACACATTCTCTATTCAGCTTACCAAATGCAAATTTTCCTTCCTGTACGAAGTGAGTCTTTGTGCTACAGCATCTATACCAAATGGCACTGACTGATTGCACGTTAGTTCTCCTGGCTCCATCTGTGCCTCACTCTTCTTGGAAAGCACAACGTCCACAACGATCAGTGGTGGTTTGGCTGAAGGCAAAACGTCACCAGCTTGGATAGAGGGGCGGCACTCGCAGGGTGCCACCACCTCCAGCAAGGTCTGGACTCATAAAGCCCCACTGAACATAATGGGAAGTGACAGCACTCAGCATCTCTCAGGAGGCAAACAGCATCCCACAGAAACAGAAATCTGCTTTTTACACAAACAGAATTTGTTTTCTACAGAAAGCCTACACCAGAAATCAATTTGTAGCCTGAAAATCTGCAATTATAATTAACAGTGCTGTTATTAATGCAATATCCTGAGGTGGTGGGTTTTAAGTCAACTACTGAGATGACAGAAGCAAGGCAAGTATTTGATAAAGCATCCCAGGGAAGAAACTTCCTGAAATACTCAGAATCTGAGTTTTAACAGAACTGGCATGTCCGGCATTGCAGAAGTCAAGACAAGAAATAAGATATTCAGCCTGGTACTGTATCTCTTCTATATAACGACAGCAAGTGTTGTGCTCAAATATGTGGGCAAAATAGTCTCTTATTACACCTGTTCAGCCCTGCCTGTAGTCACATTAATTCAGGGTCAGTTACCCCTTCAGAGCTGACAGGAGAACACAGTAACTTAAAACCCCCTTCTGGTGCTTAAAGAAAATATCAAACACAGCTGAGAATTTACATTTTCTTCATATCTGGAAGAAGCAGGAAACCAGTTTTCATGTGTTCCTGTGCAAGCATCTGGTTTTTACTCATAGCAGTCAATTGTGCTATGAGTGCTTTTCAAAAAGCTCCAGTTCAATGTGTCCGCTAGAAATATTGAAGCCTAAATTACCATCATATTATCTGGAGTTAACACATTGTCACAGGGTATGGGCAAGGGAGTACAGTATATTCCAGTGGAAGCTTCTCCTATCACTGGTAATTTTAGGTATTAACACAAATATTAATATTAAAATTGCCACTTACATTTTACTATAATTTAAACCATCCAAATTGCCTGCGCTCTGTTCAATATTACAGTAAAGTAATCCCAGTGATGCCAGGAAGCAATGAAAGAGCTGTCTTCAGTTATTTCCTTTCAAATGCTTTTAATCCTATAGGGTAACCATGACCAGAGAAATTGAGAGCTGAACACTCTGAGCTGCACTTTTCCTGTTTGCTGATATTTTGATGCTATTTTCATGCACTGTAGGACTCTTCCAGGTCTCTGATCTCTTGCAGGGCATCAGTTGCACAGATCATATAGCATGAGAAATTCAACTGAACGAAGATAATCTGTATAACTATGGGAGGTAAGATTATCAAATCCTTGTAGACTGCAGTGCACAATGAATCTGCATTTACCACAAATAAATAAATAAATAAATAAAAAGATTTAACAAAATTTAACTTAGGAGATAAACTGCAGAAAATACACTGACCTTTTTCACGTTTTTGTTTAAATCAACCAAGTTGAGCTGGAAGATGTGGTCTTTAGCCCCAATTAGCAGCCGGCCCCTCTCCTCATCTAGCAACAGGGTTCGAAAATCCAGCCCCTCTGTAGATCCCAGGAATGGGATGCAGCTGTTTGAAAGCAGCAAGTCTGTGGGTAAAATGAAGAAAACCTTTATAATCAAAATTTTTATATATGGCTCATCTATATCTTTTATAAATATATGCAACCAGCATAGAGTATACCAGTGAGATAACTGCAGTCTTTCCAGAGTCATAATACAATTCCTGTTAATTTTGGATTGCTTTGTTTTGTTTTGTTTTTTTTTCACTTCCAAATTGGGTAATATTTACTTTCAGAAAATATTTTTCTGTATAAAATTTTCTGAACGCATTATCTCTATGGCATAAAGGAGTCAGAAATTCAACAAAAATTAGAAACAAAAAAAGATAAATCTTTGCAAAATGTGTGTTATCTCTTTTCTTCATTCTAAGAAAACTAATGTATGTTTATATCATAATAATCAGGGATACACATGATCAAGGATTAATATCTCACCATATTCGGCCCTTCAGATATGAAGCAGCAAGGAAGGTCAATGCTAGCCAAGAATAGTTACAAGCAGGAAACAGTGGTTAGAAGGGGCAGATATCAAAGACCCATAGAATACTTTGAGTTGGAAGGGACATTTGAAGATCATCCAGTTCAACCCCCTCACTATGAGGAGGAGCATCTCTCACTAAATCAGGTGGCTCAAAGCCCCATCTGACATGGCCTTGAATAATTCCAGGGATGGGGCATCCATAACTTCTCTGGGCAACCTGTGCCAGCGCCTCACCACCTCATCATAAAAAATGCTTCCTTATGTCCAATTTCAGTCCACTCTCCTTCCATTTAAAACTACTGCCTCTTGTTCTCTCTCTACAGGCTTTGGTAAAAAGTCTTCCTTCATCTTTTTATAAGACCCCTTTATATATTGAAAGGTCACAATAAGGTCTCTTCAGAGCCTTCTCTTCTCCAGGCTGATGAGCCCCAACTCTCTCAGCCTGTCGTCACAGTTAAGGTGTTAAAGCCCTCTGATCATTTTCATGGCCCTCCTCCAGACTCATTCCAACAGGTCCATGTCTTTCTTGAACCGAGTACCCCAAAACTGAGTGTAGTACTGCAATTGGGGTCTCACCAGAGCAGACTAGAAAGGCAGAATACTCTCCCTCAACCTGCTGGCCACATTTCTTGTGGTACAGCCCAGGATACAATTGGCTTTCTGGGCTGTGAGCACACATTGCTGGCTCATATCCAGTTTTTCATCTACCAGTATGCCCAAGTCCTTGTCTACAGGACTGCACTCAGTCTATTCATCACTCAATCTATTCATCTCCCAGTCTGTGTTGATATTTAGGATTGCCACGAACTAGGTACCGGATCTTGCACTTGGTCTTGTTGAACTTCACATAGTCCACATGGGTCTCCTCCTCCAGGTAATCAAGGGATCTTCAAAGATCATTATTTCAATTAAATGAAGATGGTATATTAAAAGGAACGTCCAGTAGTAACATCTTTAAGATCCCTATTAAAAACACACTTTGACACTTAAGTTTTACTGTGAATTAATAGTGGCTTCAAATCTCTTCCAAAAGATAATTAAGAAAAAACATGTTACTCTATGAAACTAATGAAAGAATTTTACTTCTGTAAAAAAGCTAAAAGGCTGCAAAGTAAAAAGTCTGTACCATTTTGCTTAATGAATACTATGGTAATTCTGGATGAGGACACACCATACAGAAAAGAGCACAAGGAGAGTTAAGTCTTGTTGGGGAGTCACTAATCTGAGGGAAAAAAATAAACATGTGAATCAGTTCTTCCACAAGAAAACTCTCCAAGCTAAATGATTCAGAAAACTTCAAACAGAAAGGCAAATCCTATATTTAACTGAACATAAAATTAAGGGTATTTTCACCTTTCCGGCACTGGATGGACAATGTAGCCTTCCTGCTAGAGGAGCCAGACTTATAGCACAAGTTATTTACACTTCCTGATCATGACGAAAATTAGGGCAAGTGTTTTGCAGAAAATGTCCTGAATGAAATAATAAAAAAAAAAAAAACCAAAACCAAACACACGAATATTTTTCTCCAAGGTCTCTCACAAACCATGTGACAAGCAAAGCAAAGATTAAGTTCTGTTGCTGGCTAGTAAACAGCATTGTGGGAGGAAAAATATTTTATCATTATTAATCTGACTACCTGGCGTATAATTATGACAATTATTTTTTGGCTCAGTTATTTCTACTTAAGTTTGTGTGGTTTTGGCTGGCTCACTGCAGAATGTTTTCACAATAAAATCTGAAAACAAACTGCAGCTCTATCACAGCTCCTATTCCCTTAGGTGAGATTTATTTGGCAGTACTTTGGAAAAACATCTTACTTCACATTGAAAAATTAAATCCAGTGTTAAGCACTACACTGCTTTACACCAGTAATGATCTTTCTCACATATCTTTTCTGAAGACAAAGATGTCAGGGTTTACTTTCTAAATTAGTAACACTTTAAAAGATCTGGTTATTAATTGACAGTGAGATCACTTAGGAGCAACTTATGGTTACCATGGTACTATAAAAACCTCAGTTCCCTCCAAACTGCTTCTTACACTAGAGCTGGGTGATGAACAGCCTGGCTGAAGAATGACCAAGCCAGTGTAATAAAGAAATTTTTTTAAGAAGGAAAAAGAAACACATCTTCTGAAGCTCAGCTCACTCCACCAGTGTGCTTTTACCCAATAAGACATAAAGACATACTGCTTCTGACGTTTGTTGTAACTGGGTTCTTTCACTCCTGGCACAGGTAGTAACTAGTTTTTCTCTTACAGAGCAGCCCTTTTGAGAGAAACTCACTATTAATATTTTGTGTGTGATGTAGATGTGTCTTCATTAGATGTCATCCCTGGTACAAACTTCCTCCCTTGTTTTTTTTTTTTGACTGGAGATTGTCAATAGTGAATATGATAGAGCTGTTTATTGGCAAGAGGTTCTCTGACGCTGGTCACAGCACAATAGGAGGTTTTATCTCCCTTGTGCTATTAAAATTCTTAAATACTGTTTATCAGCTGAGCATTGCTGGAGCACATAATTTCTGAGTAATTGCCTTTCTTTTCTCCACCCATGATGGAAGAGCTGGCTGCATTACTAGGTTATCTGATCCACTGTATATAATAATAAATGTCTTAGAAATCCCTATTTCACAACTGTGTCCCAATTAGTAGACAGGATGAAGGGAAGTAGAGGAATATAGGATCACAATATCAACTGATTAATCATTCACAGGCATTAATATGAATAAACAGGAGAGACTCATGAATTTCACAGGCTACTGTGTTTCAGCAATCCATATCACTGTGTTACTTCTAAATCTCTTGTGATGAAAAGCTTCCAGTCATACCATAGTGCTCGCCTGTGGGACATGAGTAAATAAGATGCAGAATATGAGGGAAAATTCCTTTGCATCTCCAGCCATGGGAATTTGATCTGAGGAAGGATAAATGATACGTTTGTGCAAATGCTCTAAAGCACTTTCACTGCTTAGAGTCATGCAAAGCATGGGACTTTGCAAGGGTGTCATTTGCCAAAATATAGACTTGATCCTCCACATACTTGAAAGATGATGACTGAGACTGCTCTCCACTTCCCATTTCATTCTTATTTGGAAGGAATGATCTCTGAAGTGACCATCCCAAGTGGAAATTTGTCATCTCTTGCTTAATACTTACAGAATTTCTCAGTAAAAAAAAACACCTGGAACAGTTACAACAGTGAGAGAAAAAGCTGCCTCATGACTGAAATGCACAAGTGGGAATGAGCCCTGCCTGCTGCCTTGTGCAATCATTTATTTCACTGCATCATTAGGAAAATATCTGTAAAATATTCCAGACTGGAATGACAGTAGTGCACTCTGCTTTCTTACTGACACAAATGACAACACAAGCTGCAAAGTGGTGAAGAATCATGTTTGGGCAGTTATTTACTGACTATTGAAAACAGCTTGGAAATAAGACTGAATATAAAGGCTGCATAATTTTTATATACAGTAAAAAACAAATGTCACAACACTTTCCTCTAGGTAGGAGCAAGTCCTTTCATTGCTGGAGAATACCCATGAAGACTTACATGGATATTGTAGAAATTCTGAACCATATTTCATATATGTCAATATAGCATAAATAGAGCCATTTAGAGAATTCCTAAAGTATTCTGAGTTTAAAAGATCCAATTGACCTCAGATGTATTTGTTCAGAACAAATTCCCATCATTATATTGCCCTTGCCTTCAAAAGACAAGCAATCCTTCATTTCAGACTTTTATTTCCTTCAGAATTATGCACAAATGGTTAGAGTATTTAAAAGCCCTTGCACCTGCACTTTTCAACTAACTGCATCTTCAGAAGAAATTCTGAAATTGAGCGTTCTCTAGAGATAAACACGTCACCTTGAGGCAAGACAGAGAATTTTGCTACACTTTATGGCCCATTTGTCTGTGGACAGATAAAACAGCAGCAGGCTGTCCTGCTACTTCTGCTCATCCTCTCTGGTAGCAGCTGTACAAAACATGACAGTTTTAAATTCTTATTCCATTTGGGCTTTGCTGATGAAGGAAGTAGGAAGTAAGATAAATTGACTTTGCTTCACACTTGGAGCAAATGAGAATTTTGTTGGGGATTTCAGTGTCCAGGATTTAAACCTGTAAGGAGTTTTCTGAAGTAAACCCAAGGTACAGTTGGCTACAGAAACTCAGATCTGACTAATAGCTCTTCTGACACTACTGACAAGTGCTGACAGTTCTCTTCGCAGGATTCATTTTACTCAAACCTGCTTTCTCAGACTGTACATCTGACACCAGGACTTGCTCCATTCAGCCTACAGCTGTTATAGATGAAAGATGTTTTTAAATTGGTCAGATATCTTAACAATACTTCCACTTTAACATTTTTCTCACTGTGTTCAAATGTATGTTGGCGTCCTAATGAGGGTAATGTTCATAACAAAGTAGACAAGATCCTCATACAAAAAAGTGGGAGACTTTGAACTGTAGTGGCATGAACAGCTCTGGTGTAATACCAAGGTCCAATTTCATGGGCCTGAAAAACACAATAATATTGATACTAACAGGCTGAGGAGAGACACAGGGCACTGTGAGGTACTCCTGAAGAGGGTGAATTGATAATGAAGAGTTAATACCAAACAGATGTACTTGCTCAGTTACTTCATTAGTGCCTCCATTTTCAAGACTTAAGAGAACAGCTCAGTGACAGAAAAAATTCAGATTTGTAGTCTATCATTGCTGTTATTGAATGCTATTTGTGATTTCCACACCAGTGTCATTGTATACTACACACCAGTTATAATTAGCACCTGAGTAACATAGTTTTTATGGAAACACTGAATAGCTGTACATTCCACCCTTCCCTTTCCTCTGCATGCTCCACAATGCACTTGCACTTGCATCAAAACTCAGAGCCAGACTGTCAGTTTAACCACCTGCAACAATTTTATCAGTGGAAAATCTAGCCCTGGGTGTATAGCAAGAAGCCATGGGGACTATACTTCTCCCTGATTTCAAGCATTGCTACAGAGGCCACACAAGCTGCATGGTCAGTCTGTAAAGCTAAATAAGACATAAAGTCCTAATGGCACATACTCTTGTGAAAGGGGCTGAGGAGAGCTGGAGATAGTGCACAAGCAAGGGCGGGTCTATGCACCAGGGAGCAGATGAGGGGGGAAAGAATGGGTATGGGGAGAAGGGAGTGTATCTGGGGAGAAGGGAGCAGTTGTACTCAGTCCAGAAGCATCATGTTGTAATGTTGGCTCAGCTGCCATGAAACCACCGTCTGAGAGAGCCTGTAACATCTCCTAAGTGCTGATGCCCCCTCAACGCCCTTCACACCGTTCCCCTGAGAGCAAGGGCATTTCCTCAGAACTGGCTTCGAAAAGCTCTTCTAGTTTCTTGACTCAACCAAGATACATTCAGATGGACATGCAGGCAGAGCAGAAACAGTAAAGGAGGTGAAACCAGGTCTGGGAAACAATAATCAGCTCACCAATGTGACTTGCTACCTGGGGAGCAAAGGCAGTATTTGGCTGGGCTGAAGGCACTGTGGAGGGAGCAGTGCTTGCACAGGAAAAGAGGCACAGGCCAGGGACCTCTGCGAGCAAATTTACTTGTCAGTGCAACAGAGATTTCTGCTGTTGGCAGCAAACCCGCTTTAGGAGGTTCCTACTTGCTCTCCCTGCATATAACTGCTTGTTCCTGTCCCCACAGGGAGGTTCCCTGTCTGACGTGGGCCAGATAAGATTTCTTTCCCATGCTCTGAATGAGGAAGGGGAACTTTTGTAAGAAGAGAGTGGGAGGATTAATTCATATTTTAGATGTTTCTACCATCATGACTTCTGGTTGACAAAGCAAAATTAGTAGCCCTGCTCTGAAGTGCTACAGAAGTGCAGTACAGACACGTGACTGCTGTAGGGAATCACCGTTTAAGTCACTTAGTCATTATTTCAGATACCTGCATCAGATGGACATTCTCTAAGAAAATGTGCTTTAAATATAAAAAATAACTGTTTTCAGGAAATTTCAAAAGACTTTGAGACTTTTCTCTTTTTATTATTTTTCTTTTTTTACCCCTGTTTTACACACACACACATATATATTTATATTATCGAAAAGCAAGCGAGCCAGCAAGTAGAACAAGGTAGTTAAATTGGCTAAAGCAAAGGTAGGTTTGCAAAACAGTTTTGCACTGGCAATAGTAAAGAACGCCTTGGAGTAATGAAAATAAACCCAGTTCCCATTCTAATACCTTGAACTAGACTACATATTTACTATGGTAAACTAGATTTACTATGGCAAATATAATTAGGCTATATATTTTCCTATGGTAAAATGAATTAGAATTATCGGTTATGCTTTCTGATATTGACATGAATTAAATTCTTATAAAGCCATTAAAAATAGAGGTCATTGAATATCAGCATTAATTCCCTAATAAGCTAGATTTTTGTCTTGGAGATGGGCCAAGCAACCTCTATCAGATTCAGAGTCCCACCTGCAGATGTTCAGGTGGACCCAGTATATGCCCTGTAGACTTGGGTAAAATTGTAACAGCAGTGTAGTTACTAAAAGCAACAGGACAACAGATCTCAGAGATGTGTGTCTGCACAAGGAAACCATGGGCTGCAGTATATTAGTTCCAAAGCAACGGGAAAGCAGGTTCAAAGCTCCAGCTCCTACGAAGTGCACACTCGTCAGTAGATCTGGAATGGACCCTAAGAGGTTTCCTTTACAAGGCAGACAGAAGCCCCTCCCAATTTAATTTCAAATATAAAATTGGGTGACATGACCTGTGGATGCTCTAGCATATAGTTATAAGCTTTTATTTCATATTGTAGGCAGGTCATTTTTTATTATTAATATTTATATCCATTATGTCATATAGGCTAAGGTCGTGTTACATATTTAATGAGACATATTTTTCAAGAAAATCCAGAGTGTATGGATGACGCAGAGAATTTGTAAAGTCACCCTAATTGTGCCAGATAAATTAAACACAAAATTTCAGTGTCTTCAGTAACCTCTTAGCTGCCAAACTCTATAGTTCAACGGCAAATCATTTTGGGATAGCCAGGATTTGGATCACAAAGTAGATTGCCTATTTTCTCAAAAAAGGTATCTGTCACTCCCATCCTTGTTGAAATGTCTCTGTTAAGCAGAGTTACACAATCCTTCTGACTCCTCCGACAGTGCACGGGCATGATAAAGGAAATTTTGTCTCTTTCTGCTATATCTTTGTGTATTTATGTCCAAAGGACTCTGAGTACAGAACAGTCCTCCTCCCCTAAATCCCTCAGCCGCTCTGTGAGGAACTCAGATATAAGTGGAACAGCAGAAATAGGGAGGGAGGAAAGGGAAATAGGATGTGACTCGAGGAGGACCTGTGTGGTGACCACAGATGTCCACTGCTAGACAGACACTGACGTCAGGAGGATCATGCCCTCAAATTAGTGCATAGAAAGAGAACAGGGTTGGGAATTTTGAAACTCATCTGAGTTGGATTTTCTTAACAGATGTCGTTAGTAAACATGCAATTAAAAAATAGATTTTTGAAAGAACTCTCTTCAGAGCTGATGCCACTGATCATGTGTCTTCCCCACATTCTTCTAGGGGACCAGTTTTTTACACTGTCCCATCCTCCTTTTTGCAAGAGACCAATCATTCTTCCTTTTTGTGTTTTTTCTCTCATCTTTTGAGATTTAATAAAGTCAAGATTCAGAGTAGTTTGGTATTTTGTGAACACAATTCTTTTTTTATCCAATTGAGGCCCTATTGTGATCATGAAAAAATGAAAACTGTTGTGAACTACAGGCTGTTTACACTGTTAAGAGGTTGATATGGGTCAATTCTCTAAGGTTATTCTTAGTTCAACTGCTATATAAACTGTTGATGTCACTGACTGGAGGCTGCTCTCCAGGACATTATATATATATGATAATTATATGACAGAAAATGCAACATATGGTTGGATCTGACCTTCAAGTTCACTAGTGTAAGAAAGGAAAAAAAATTCTGTAAGAAACTCGCTGTTTTTCCCATTACTAAATTGTTATAAATGCCTTCAAGTTTATACTTAGTCTACAGAACATACAAAAGTCTTTCCTCACATGGACAGCAGTGCCCCATCCATCTTCAAGCTAGGGTACATTGTAAGTCTCAATGATCATTGCCTCCAGAAAGCATTTTTGAGACAAAACAGACAAAGTCTTTTGCATAACTAGACAATCATCCAAAACTGGGATCTTCGCTCTCACATAAACATTTTGTTTCTCTGCAAAACAGTCTGAGACAGATTTTTCTGAGAAATAACAAATCATCAAAAATGAATCTAACAGCAAACAAGGGACTCAAGAAAAGCACCACTTCCTCACTCAGCCCACTTTGCTTGATCTTCATGAGCATTCAGATTTACAGCTGCTGATATTGCCACAAGAGCAGGTTTTTGTTGGTTTTAGTTTTTCTTCCTGTAGAGCAAGCGCAGCTGCAAAATGCAAGCTCATTTCTAGGCTTATTTGTACACCACTAGTTCCAACCATTCATAGTTGTGCAACACCCCGTTGGGGTACTGGGGTTGCTGCAGTGTCACAGATGGTTTAAGTGAGGCTCATGGAGCTGTACAATTGTAACTATGTTTTATATGTATAATGAAACAATGCATGATGTGGAAATAAGCCAGCTACACTGAAACAGAACAAACTAACAGCTCCGATGCAACAGTTAAGCATCTCATCAGTTATAAAATAAAACAAGTTTAAAGCAAAAACTATACAGAGAACAGGATGCTTGACATTTTAAAGTAGCATGTTCAAAGGATCATTTTTAGAACATTAAGGAAATGTACTCATCCAATCAAGTTCTCAAAAGAATTCCTGCCACCAAAATGTTCTCCTCTGCTTTTTCACCATGTTGTAAGAATGGATCACTATTAGGGGGAAATTCTCAGAGGGAAGAAAATTCTATGTACGAAACTGCAAGAAACTAAATAATCCTTAAACGGGGCTAATTTCCACATGGAATTGATGATTTAGCATTGTCATCCTTCAGCAGAGGAGAAAGAACTGCCTGTCTTTAGTTTACTTATTTAAGGTTAAAAAAGAGACAAGGAGTGTAAATTTGATCCTGCTTCAATTTACTTCAGTGGCAAAGCTCTTGCCATGACTTTAGTGGGAGTGAGACTGCAGCTTAATTCATTCAATATGGAGAAGAACAAACCAGTTGAAAATAATGTTCTTGTTTATTAGATTTAAATTACTACCATAGTTGTTTTTAACAGTGTTAAGTAAGTCCTGTTTTAAAAGCCAAAGGTTGCCTTCAGTGGTGCCTTTTCCTATGTACTGTGTCACAATGCAGGATCCTGGTCCTCTGGCCAACTCACCACTGCTCCCAGCAAGCATGGCTCACTCTGGGACATGGCCACATTCCCACATGGGAATGATATATGTTTGTGGATGTCAGTGTGGATATGTCCCTGTGACAATATCCAAATCTGGGCTAGGGCATCCCTTCCAGCCAAGAAACCAGGGTGCACACTTGGGTAATATAAATGCATTCGTTGAGAACACAACTACACTTATTAAGACATCCATGAAAAGCAGCAAAGTAAAGCGAATCAACAGGTTAAATTTGCTGTTAGGACTCTGCATTTCTACTGGGAAATTTTAAGATAGCCACAAATTGAAAGAAGTTGAATTTTATTTCTTTTTTTTCTAGAAGACAATCAGCCTTCTGGTCTGGCTATTCGCTGCCTCTCCCTATAAAGTAAAACGTAGAAACACACACACAAAATCTGTATGAAAGTACCTGTCAATGAATTAACAAAGATTATTACTCAAAAGATAGACATAAATAAGACTGTCTATACTGTACGAATTAAACATGTCCACATATGTAAATTAGGACACAGATCCTCCTGTTCTTTAGTAACACAACTGATGTTCTCCTGTAAATGACATTAATGAATGAGACTGGTTTATGAAAATCTTCTGCATTTGTTATAGAGGTCAGAATGAGGATATTAAATGAGGTAGCAGACAATGAGGATGTGCTGCTTAGGGAAGCTGAATGTCACTTCTGTGCTTGGGGAGTTCTACAATTTGCATGAAGGTCACACGGTATCTCCAGCTACATGACAATTACTGATAAATACACACTGTTGCTCTGACACTGAATGTAGGGCTATAGAAAGAGTATTAAAATATGGAATATTACTCAAAAATCATCCCCTGATTTTCTAAAGATAGTAATCTTATATTAGAAGACAATTTGTTACCTTTTCCTAATATTAAACATAACATAAATATAATAAGAATATCTCATAATCTTGTAAAAGTGTTTAAGATATAGATTAATTAAGGTCTATGCAGTGAAAACACCCTAGAAATATCACAAGTACAGTCATAATTTCTGAGATATCAATGACATGAACCACTACCTAAAAGCTAAAGACTAAGTGAAAAAGATAAAAAGAAATACTGAAGAATTATTCAATTAATGGAACAGGGAAAATGTAGGCTGAGGTATGTGATTAAAGATCATATTAACAAAGGTGGAAAACACATGTACTACAAGATATTTTAATTTAATTGCATGTAGTTTTAGTTTTATATGTGCACAATTTTTTTAAAATACATCTTTAGAACTGAGGCAAACAATAACTGAAATCTATCATATGACATTATATTAATTCCTTCGCTGGAATATCTGTATCTTAACATGTGTGACCAGGTCTTTGAAGCTGCCTGATGTGTCCAGTCTTGGTCAGTTTTCCATAAAGAAGGAAAAGAGCCCTGTATGCTCCTCCTTATGATATTTCAAGTCTTAGTTCCAAAGAACAGAGATGCCAGGACTTGTCAGTGACGTTACTTGTAACAATTTTATGAGAACTGGCAAGACAGTTCATTTCTCCTACATCTAATTCTCAGAAACCTTGGAATTATTTTAGCTGAAATACTTGGGGGGAGGAAGGTAGACTTAATTCCAACTATAATTAATGGTCAGGAGATCTGACATGATGTTATCAACAACAAAAATATGACTTAATTACAATAAGCCATGCTGATAACATTTACAATACATAAGTATGAAAAAACTGTAATAATGTTTTTCTTCCATGTGGAAAAAGAAAAACACATCCCGTTCCCCCCAAAAAAATTAAGAGAAGGCACAATAAATTCTGATAATTCTTTTTCTTCTGGATTTTCAGTTCCATCACTGCTCTCCAAATTAAGATTTATGTGCCATTTTCTATCTGTATCTGTTGTTGACTTTTCCCCCCCTGCAGGAATATAGGTGGATAAGCTTGGACAGGAAACTGTATCCCTCAAGCCAAACTGAAAGGTTTATAAAGTTGCTAATAAAAGTTTGGGTCAGGGCCTAAATATCAATCATCCACTCATTGTCTTTTTAAACGAGCTCAGGCATTTTCCCAACCACTCCCAGCAGGTCTCTGCCACTATTTTAAACTAAGATTTCAGCCATTTCTTTTTTTCCCCGTGTTGACCTCAATAATTTTTCTTTCTCCTCCCATCCTTACCTGCCAAATGCATCCATCAGGATTTTGCCAAAGGCTGTCTGCTTTTGAAGTTTAGAGGAATTCGCTAATCGTGAGTGTCAAATCCACAATAAATGCCATCGCCATATGGTATATGCTGCTTTGGGGAATTATCTCAAAAGGCCTGGCTGTGAGAAGGCTGGCTGTATGTTAGGAGGGGTTTATTGCTAACTTTCATAACTCATGTCATGTTCTTTCAGTTTCTGTATTCATTGGCCTCAGCAAGTGCAACTGTTTCCTGAATTTATAAAAATGTTGTCAAGATCCCTTGATCTCTCTTCCTCTGTCTCTCTCACAGAAACACATCCAAACACATCCATACACAGTGGAATAGCAAAAGCACAGTGGCATACAAATCTAGCAGAAGAGAAGCTTGTAAATAAATAGCATGTCACTCTGCTTACTCAATAAATTCCTCAGCGTGTTAAACTCATGATAAACATATCATAAGCCCTGACAAAGGTTTTACAGCCTGTCCCATCACACCATCATGAGTGTAATTCTGCAATGCATAGGAAGACGTAAGTTTGAAAAACAGAGCAGAAATAGCTCCCATAAGGGCAGAGTGCTGACATAGCTGAAACATAACTAACTGGGGAGCATTTGTTTGGGTTAAAGAAGACAATATCAGTGACATATCTCTGTGCCTGTGGTGTGCTGTACCTTCTAAGCAACAAGAAATCTAACCTCTATAAAAAATTGTCCATTAATACATAAATACATCTGTTTAAACCCCTCAGCCGCTAACATTCTCCACAAGAACCACACACAAGATTAAGAAATTCCACAGATAAACACGCTTTTGTGATTCAAAGAAGTAAGGAAAAAGAAAAATGCATATCAAGAATACAAAAAAATTATTAAAAAAATAAATTACACTGTCCTTTGAAACACTTGGGGCAGCTCCCTCGACTTTCTCTGATGCTCGAGGAAGGTGTGAATGTTCTCCATGTCCCACCTCATCTCCACCAGCCACATGGGAATGTCTCCAATGGGCCTCAGGGTGTTTCAAGTAGCACTAGAAGCTTATGTTTAGGCAGTGACTCCCCTCTAATTTATGTATAGTACGTTAACATCCTCTTGGAACAAATAGAAATAATGGTTTAAAAAGACAGTTATATTTCAGAAACATGTGCCCCTACACATACACTAAAAAGAGAATTTAATACTGTCCCTAGGCAGAATTCATCCATCTTTAAGGCTTATATTATGTATTTCTGGGAACTGTAGGGACAGTGTTTTGCTTTCCTGATTAATAATACAAATGAACTGCTGGCAACATCACATCAAAACAAAAGTGGCAGAATCAGAAAAACTACTGAAAAGTTTACCTTTATAGGAAAGCTTCAGTCTCGGGATAGTTTGTTTTGACGTTCCAATGACTGGAAGGAAGAGCATCACTAAAGATAGCAGACTGCAGGCATGTGGCGCTTGCAAAGCTCTCATTCTGCTCCCTTCTTCTGTACCTTCTTTTGCACTATGGTGAAATATCTTCCCACTTTTCAAACAATCCAAGTTTAATCTGGAAGAAAAAAAGAAAACATCTGTAGATCTCCATTTTTCTATAAACAATAATTCTGTGAGCAAGCCAGACCTATCTTTAAAGAGTAACTGATTTAGTATCTTCGTTACAGAAGTATTTGTTCATCTAATATAACTAAAAATGTTGTAAATCTGTTTTTATAATACTAAATTTGCACATTTTGACACTGGAAAAATACATAAATTTTTCAAACACCAGTGTCTAGCACAGCTAAAGTTTAAGCACAAATTAAATTAAAGCAGTATCCATAAAAAGAATATTTTCCGTTCAAAAGTGACCATGTAACTTGTTAGTTCATACTGCTCCACTGGATATCTTAATGTTTTATAACTTTCTTAATCTCAGTACAGCAGCTACTTTATATTTATGCTATGGCTAGAATGAACCGTAATATCTCAGATACCATGGGGGTACAAGCTGAGTTAACAGTGAGTACATACTCATCATAAACTTTCATAAATAAACTAAGAAAATTGTATAGAGCAAGCAGTTGTGTTTTATTTTAATAGAGAAAAAAGTCAGCGTGGATGGCAGATTTAAAAGTGTTTTCAGTATAGTATTTCCAGCAGAATAACTGCCTCAACTCATTCACCAAAATGTCCTATAAACTTTAATGAGTGTTTCATGCAGAGGTCAATAGGCTGATATGGGACTTCATTAGCACAGCGTGCAACTTAGCCAGCTTTGCAACACTTTTCACTTAATAACAGTCATTCATATTCCATAAATCTTGAAGTGTTTTACAAATGAAAGCAATTATCACTGTCCTTATTTTCCCTATCCAAAAACGGAATCATAAAGCTGCAGTGAACCTATTTTCTCAAGGTCACACAGCCACTACAAATTTTTTAGTTGAAAAAAGCAACAGCAACCCTGGTGTCCCGTTTGTACCTAGTTATCAGGTATCTCTTTTGCCCAATAACTCCAGTTTTGCACGTGAAATCATTTGAAATGGTATCCTGAGTTCTGAACGCAGAACTCGATGGTTAATAAATCACAGAGATCAGAGTATGAAAATATTTGTGAGACCAGATCCTTCCCCCTGCAAGTGCATGATGCCAGAGGTCAAGGGAGATGGTTGGTGAAATGACAAATGTCAGTGTTTGAGTAATGCCGTAAAGCAAGGAGTAAGGAAATGTTATGGTTAGTGGAGAGATTAATGGCCCATGACTTGCCATGAAAATTCTTTTGTGAAAGGTACTGGAACTGCTTGATTAAAAGACTAATCCTAATGCCCACATCAGCCAGCACTTGCATGGACATCAAAGGAGAGGTTTCTTGTAAGCCCATGAGAGGTGCAGGGGCTCGTGGCCCCTGAGCCTCTCCCCTGGTCTGACACACCAGCTCACTGCAGTGCTGGTGTCAGAGCACCCAGAATCAACTTGGCACCTCATGATGCAGACAGTCCATCCTTCCTGGCATGAAAGGATGGAGAGGGAACCTCTTCAGTTCCCTCCACCACAGGAGATCTCTCTCATATGAAGCTCAGTCTTTCTGAGCCTCCAGACCACCTGTCAATATCAAAAGACAAGGGGGTGTGCAGGAAGGGCATAATGGGGTAAGAGACAAAGGAAAATAATTCATAAAACCCCCAAAACATCGTTCCTATTGCAGAACCTTGAACTTCTTTCTTCTCAGTCCCTTCCTCAACACTCACATTCAGTGTCTGAATGTCACTACATCTTCATGAGATGACATGGAAAGAAAATAAAACAAATGTGAAATGTTTCTGCTTCATCTTTCCCTTCCCCTCCCTTTATTACAGTATTGGATCCTAAGAGAAGATCCTTATTCCTTCTGTGCCAATACATCTATTTGAGGGTGGACCCTGAAAGACCGCTGTTGATTAGACTGTCTTGGTTATATCACCCTAAAGAAATGAATTTAGAGGTAAGAAGGGGAAAAGAAGGGGAGGGAGGAGGGGGAAGATTGTATAAAGATGAGACACCAGCCCTGTTCCTCTCCAGTAGGATGATAGTGACAAACCATACTTCAAAAAAAAGCAATTAAGAAGGAGCCAGTCTCACAGCAAATATGTTGAGAACTCGTGGCCTGAGGGTCTGGGCCTCAGCCAACAGGGGTCTCACCAAAGGATTTGGGGCTCATTTTCCTGAGGCAAAATACAGTGAAGAATCAGGACTAAATTTGGCACTTACAGAAAAAAATGAAACACCAGTTGCTGGAATGCACTGTCATTTGCTGAACTTGGGCCTTGGCCACACCCCCCAACCTCATTTTTTCATGTAGGCTTCTTTTGCTAATGGGAACCTTCCTTTTTTTCCCCCCCCCTTCCCCTTTTATTTGAATAATGTCTGTGAAAAACCATTTGCTGTCACAAGGCGGTTAGTTTGTACTGGAGGCAGCTACTCTGTGAGCTCAAGCCAACACTGTCCTGTCTTAAATTCACTGCAATCTGGCCAGATTGTCACATATATTTTTAGTTTATGATGATCCTCTAATACAATTTCAGCTTCTACACAGAGTCTTTCCAACAGTCTAATGACTAGCTCAGGTTAATGAACTTCAGAGCAACTAACTCGCCATTAATCTTGGGGAAATATCCTTCCTCTGTAACACATGTAATGTTAATCAGTGTCCTATGCTTAAAAGACCCACAGTCACATTGCTCAGAAGCAGACTCCTGAGCAGAAATAAAATATAAAACCTAAAAGCAAATCTGACTCCCCCATTCTTTCCTCCCCTGAAAAGTAAAAAGAGTTCTGTCATGGAAGGAAAAATTATAGTTTCCTTTAGTTCTTCAATACTTTTGCTAAGCACCAGCATGTTCTAAAACTTCCTCATCATGAACAGTCCCAAAATAAATGAGGAAAAAGAGTCTGAAAAGAAAACTACTGAGGCTAAAGCTGCTTTCCCACCTTGGCTTCAGCTAGGAAATATCTGCACTGTGTTAATTATCACCTGCAGGACTGACTGTGGAAGGAAGTTATGCACACACCTCGCTGAAATAGGGGCATTTCCAGTGGAATAAAAGAGCTTTTATTTGCCCCACGTAGGGATGGGGGGCGAGAGGCTGAAGAGGGGCCAAGGAGCCCGGCTCCATCCTGCTTGGACCTCCCTGGGGGGCTCATAAATTTGTAATGGGCTGTAGGTTAAACTGCCAAAAGACAAAAAGCTGAACTGCTGGTGTCCTGCCATCCTGACACAGAGAGGCAGCTGGACCTGACTGGCACAGGCGTGATGTCACGTCCCCTAAACGAGGTGTCACCTCCCTGCAATTGGTCAGATTTAGTGGAGCCTATAAAACAGATTGCTCCGAAGCTACTGTCTGAAACAAGAAAACCTGGAGCCAATTTACTAAACGTAATTTATTCCAGGTCCTTTGTGGCAATAAACAGAGCTCTTCAGCCCTCTCAGACACACAGACAGTGAGGAGCTCTGTGCTTATGGGAGGTTTTTCAGATCGTTCAGCTCAAACCTATCTAAGTGCAAAATCTCGCATTCACAAATACTGTGTAGTTTCTGACTTCTCCTGGCGTCATGAAGTCCAGAGCTGAAAGGACTGTGTCCCATCTGCAAACATACACTTTTTTAACAGTAGTTCATGTAGCTCTCAGTTAATTCCATAACAAAAACCTTTATGGAGTTGGAGGATAATTTAAAACCTGTTTCCAGCACTAGTTTTTCAAGGTCATTTTAAAATTCAGAATTTTGTATTCCAATAAAGAGATAGGGCTCAGTTTTATTGGATCTCATAGCAATGTTACAAACCGTGACAACTGAAAATTGAGAACAACCTTGAGTTGGCTCATGTTGATTAAAGATTATTGTTGATTATGGATTATTGAAAAGTATGTTCTCTCTTTCCTATCTCTTTATTAAGTACATGTCATTTACATATATGCATACAAATTTAAAGCATGTTTCTTTAACTACAAATATACAGATATTTGTGTCCAATGCATATACCTGTAGATGTCTTACCTTTGAATTATCATATATATGCCAAAAGAAAAATTCCTATGGTTGTCTACTATGTGATCCAAAACTGTACTATAATAATGAGTTGGATATTGAATACTCTTTGTTAATAAGAGAGAAAACTACAAGCATACGTAACTCAGATTAATAACTTATAAAATCAAATAGACTAAAAATAAAATTACATCTTTAGACTTAACATTCTTAACTTACTTCTTGAACAACAGAGATGACATTCATCCAGAGTACAATGAAACTATGTTCTTGTACCCCTTAAATAGATGGTCTGTTGATATATTATTTGGCAGAAGAGGCTTTTCTCTTCATTATGAATCTCAGTTAAAGCAAACTCCATCCAAGAACTGGTAAAGAGTTATTATTCATCACCATTCTCCTCTTTATTAAGTAGTTTTTGTGCTGTTTATAGTGCAGGAAATGTTCTCTTCCAAGGATTCTGAAAAATACTGCTTTTTACATAAACCCCAGATCAGCATTACATAACTTCCCAACACCAGGAAAAACTACAGAATAAAAAGACAATGGTACAATAAAAGGGCCTACAGTAGGTGATTTTTTTTTTAATTTTGTTTTGCTTAAATCATTGGGTTTAGTGTTTCTGGTTTAGATGAGCTTTTGCCATAGAGCAGCCTTTGCTATTGTTAAATACACAGATGATTAGCAAATACTCATATGAAGCATAACCCAGCTTATAATGAGTTTTACAAAGCTTTAAAGGCTTTGCCTTTACTGAGCTCCTCACAGGATTTATGCACTATCCATTCAACACGAGTAATTGGGAAGGGAAGAAAAAACACTGCTCTGATTCCCACCTGAGAAGAGTCAAATAGAGCAAAGAAAAATGAAGGGATTGAGACACAAGGAGGATGTACCTGAGGGAACAAAGAGTCAGCAAAAATCTGTTTTTATTGCAGAGAATCACATGATAATAAATAAAGCTCTCCAACAGAGAGAGAAAATACCTTTGAGGATTACGCTGGATTTTTTATTCATTAAGATAAATTCAAACTATAATAAAAATGGTGATGAAAAAAGTGAAATTTGAGAAAAGAAGGATGAAGAAACTCATTTATTTTGTTCATTTTTAATAGTTTTCTGGATCTTTCTGAAGCCAATCTACTGATGAAAGCATTTCTTACAGGCATGTCATCTGTTTGGAGATAAATACAGGTAGGAATGGGTAATTTATAGAGAGTGGTCTGTGTCACATTGCTATGAAGAGCTTATCTGACCATGAAATTTACTATCAGGCACCTAAAATTATACACATAGGAAATGAACACTTTACCTTCAAAAGATACCAGGATATTTTTCAAGTCAATGTCAGTGAGATCAGGATTACACCCAAAGATTTCACATAGATGGAGAACTAATCCTTTCAGAAAGTGGTAGACAGACAGCCATGCACACAGGCGTGTTATATATCACTAGTAACGGTGATTCTGAGTAATTTTATCTGTGGTATTATATCTTTTAGACATATAACACATAAATCCAAGACTGACAATAAAACAAATGCTACTCTTTAACCCTAATCCTTTGTATATTGTGTCTCCTGAAAAATGAAGAAAATCAGACACATAGTTTTACATTCTATTCCCTGTTTCTCAAGCACAATATTTATTGTGAAAAAAGGTGGGATAGGATCAGGTGGGTTGGAAAGCACCTTGTCTTCTGATAATGATGTTGCAAAGAGGAGGTGAGCACATGAATAAAACGTCCCACCAATCAGATGCGCAGCTTGTATCTTCACACAGAAATATCAACATGCCTTTCACTCTGAAGTTAGATGCACATGCATCTCTGATACTTCTCTTCTTTTTTTTTCCCTTGTTTTCTTTTGTGGAAGGAACTATGACTTCAGGTATTACACCTGTAATAACAGCTTCCCATAGGCTCTTTATTTAGAACGACATGAGAACACCCTACACATCTGACCATAAAAAAAAAAAAAAAGAAAAACCAAAATCCCAACACAAGCCAAAGAAAAAAGCAGTGTAGGGCACGATTTAGCAACACATAAGAATCAAAAGGAACCGTAAGCCAAACCTCAGTGTTACATTATTTTAAGTACAGTGTGTTTCCCCAGCAGACCAAAAAAAACCCTCTCAAGCTATGAAAAGTGATTCTAAGATGGGTTTTGTAACTGTGGTATCCAAGAAAAGAAAAAGGCAGTAGCATGAAAATTCCTAGAGACATTAATGAAAAGGTAGACTAGATGGAAACCGCTTCCTGCCGAGTGCTGTGACGTCTGAAGGGTTTCAAAGAGAGAGAATTTTCCTCTGAAATGTCTGTCACCACCTGCAGCACTTGTGGTGGCTTGGCTCAGCTCTAACTATAGCAGACAGGGAGAGAGCACTTGCAGGATGCTTTGCCTGTGGAACAGCCTTGGCTTGCTTTTGGGAAAATACTTAAAAGCCAGAAAAGTGTCATGATGGCCATCAGATAAAATAAATGCTCATTTTGGGGAGACCTGCCTGGACATTTAAGCACTAACAGATTGCATTTGTTCAGCTGCAGCCTGAATTAACCCCAGACAGCACTGTCAAGCCAGCTAACCACTGATACTGCAACTACCATTCTTTTGCTGGAAGAAACATAAATCTACAATGGCCAACTCAAAGGAAGGATTACAGTCTCTTTTTCATCTCCAGGAATTCTTGCCAGTGTTTCTCTATGGAAAAACTGTTCTCTGTATTTCCTTTCATAGGAAACCTTCTAACTTCTCAGGAGTGGAGCGTAACTCCTCTAGCAGGGACGATTCTATCACCAGAAGTCTGAACTGGCTGATATTTTTGGGAGTTACCAGTAACTAGTGGCAATGGGGTGTTTTACATATTAGTTACTTGAATAGACACTTGCTCTACCATGTATTTTGCATGTTTGTGAAAAACCCCGCTTGATGGGGAAATAGTGCAGCACTCTGGTGAAATTTGTCATGTATCAAGTCCTGACTTACTCCTACACACGACACAGCAGCAAGGTAAACAATAGTGTATCCTCTGAAAGGGTACAGCCAACGAACTCTCTGCATAGATGTATCTAATAGATACAAGTAGGTAGGGCTCTTCTGTCCTTGATCCAAGCAATCCAAACCTAAGCCAGCTCCTACTGCTGTATGGCTCCATTAATTGCATACTATACAACAGTATATTACACATTTTAGCCATACATGCATCAAAGGCAAAACCAGCCAGCCAACTCTGCGTGCAGGCAGAACCTGCAGCTACCCAGACCGTCCATAGAATCACAACCCAGCAGACTCTACTAAATCAGAAACTCGACCACAAAAACCCCAAAACAAACCCTTCCCAAAATTGAAAGAAATAAAGAACAAATATTTACATTTACAATTATATTTATAATGTTAATGTCATTTCACAGCCAAGGCTTTATTGTGCTAAAATTTGTAGCTAGATTTATCTGATATAGGCAGTAATGTATTGCCAACTAGTTTGCAATTGTGCTTAAATGCTTGCAGGCACTCACAGATTCACCAGATGTATCTTATAGATATAGATGCCTGTGGGACTCTAAGAGTAAAACAGAATGATTCCCCAGCTGTATCTCAAAGTTGATTATGGGACTCGGAGAAAAACAGAATATTATAAATGTTAAGGCAACTGCATGCTGTAGTTGGCATCTTAATATAATTAACCATTTTGGGGATATTTTTTTACTTCACTAATGCTGATAGGATGTTTCATTAACTGCCAGTATTACTTAGTCTATTGTCAGCTGTGTAAAAGTCAAATCTTATAGTTTTCAAAAGAATTGAGGCTAATACAGTTTAGTGACGGTTAAAAAATGTGCACTTCATATGGCAGCTGGGCTTTGATCAAATATGTTTGCTGGATATTCAATGGCATATTTTCCTAAAACTCCTTTCATCAACGTATGGCCTCATTACATGATGCACTATCAGTGAACTCTGTAGAGCACAGTCTACAGAGCTTCAATATATAAACTATACCACAGGGAAAGACATGCCGGAAGGATTTTGATTTACATTTCCAACAAATTTCGATTTAATAATTCATGCTGATATACTTGAACTCTATTGGAGGAGGGGTTTTTATATCCATTGTCCAACTAATTTTGGATCAACATTTTGTGCAGCCAATATGTAAAATGATACACATATGAACATGTACATTGCAGTGCAGTGATCTCTATTGTCCCTTTAACCCAGTTATTTTATTGTTAGGCTGAACACATTTGCTTTCTTCCTAGTTTTTTTGAACATTTGATTTCATTACATTTGGTGACAGGGAAGAAGCAGTGCCTCTATATAAGCTTACACAAGTCACTAACTCAATGTGGACGTATTCCTCTTATGGGTTTCCCTCAGGTACTCATCACCACAGTACCTGAGCAATTTAAAAGCTTTAATACCTCTATTCTCTATCCTCTGTCCTTGTCATTATGAGTCAATTAATTTTTACCGTAGGATATGACATCCCTTGGATAAGGTCACACCAGCATTAGGAGCACATCCCTCAACATTCAGGCAGTGCCTTAGTCATCCACCCTTCTCCCCAGGGGCAATAGACTACTGGCTGTGATTCCTGTGGTGAGATCTATGACTTCATGTATCACTTCTTCCAGGGTTTTACACTTGATTTAAGTTCTTGTGCAAACTGCAGAAAATTGCAAGCAATAACAGTTTCATTTTCTACAAAGAACTTCATAGAGCTGCGTAAGGAGTAAAATGCTGCCAGTGTGAGTTCAGACAGCAGGTTAAAAAGCTTTAACAGTCCTGTGTCCTCTGATCATCAACTTTACCACTTTCAGGGGCTAGAACATGCTGCTATCAGACCCTCAGAGAACTTTGCGCTTGTGCTACAGCAGAAATCAATTTATATTTGGTGCAATAGCTGTTTTGCTGGTCTATTTTTAAGCTGCTTTGTGAAGGGTGCTAGCATGACAGTTCCTGGAATCTGAAACAGCCATACGGAAAAAGAAAACAAGAATTCAGGCATCACCTCCTCCATTCAACACAGAAATATTTCCACTTTGGTTTAAAACCACAATAACTTTCCTTTGTCTCGTGAGGACGAAGTGAGGACAAAGAGTGCATAGATGAATCAGTACTTCTTTGAAAAGCAGGGAAGATTTTTATACAGTTAACCAGTTAGTTACTGGGGGAGTTCCATAACCAGAAGACCAATACAAAAAAGGTAGGATGTAAAACACCACTATAATTTCCTTTTCCCCAGTAATCATTCTCCCCTAACATGATGAGGCAGTCTTGACCTTGAGGGAGTTCTAGGGTTCATTGCCTACAAGGACTGTCACCACTGAAACAGGGGCTCAGAGAAGTCTTTGCAGACATTTGAAACTTGACTGGACATAGCTCTGAGCAATCTGATCCAAAGCTGAAGTTATCCATTCTTTGAGCTACAAACAGAACCATATGACTTCCTCATGTTTCTTTCAACCGTAATTTTTCTACTAATTCTTTTAACAATTAACAGACAAATGAATAACTGAACCGAGTCACACATTGAGGATCTTCCTCAACATCCAACACTCTTCCACTTAAACTTAAGTGTCTGACAGACATCAAATGGTTTTTCCTACTCTCTGGTGATCTTATCTTTCCAGGGATTGCTCTGATGAGGGAAACACCTACCAGATTTTCTCACAAATCATCTACTTTAGTATTGAAATTGGACTGAAATCAGGATCGTTTTCCTTTTATAAAACTGTCCAAAAGCTGCACCAATTCAAGAGCTGATTCGCAAGCAGATCATAAACTCATAAAATCATACAGAATAGGAATGTGTGCATAGGACAAGTGAAGTACACATAGAATAGATACAAGCACTGCATTAGCTGTATAACTTAATTCAGTATCACACAGCTGCCAAGTATAGTTCACCCACACAGTCCTGATTTGCCTATCCCATGAAAACTAAACACAGAACTGAGTATCAAAATTATTGACACTGTATGTGAAATAACGTTTTTGTCTACACTGATGAGACCAGAAGGGGATTTCTTCCAGGATTCCCCCACTGGAGCTAGAAGAAGAAGCTGCGTGAGAAATGCCACTGAACAAACTGCTGACACTCGCATCAAGCCAATGGGTTCTGCTCACCCAGGAGATATCAGCTCTGTGTTCCAGGCTGACCCCTCTTTTCTGTCCAAATTAGCAGCTCCTTCCTGCTGCTAATTATCTCCCAGTTGTATCAAGGAGTGGAAGCCATTGTAGTTACCACACTAAATATTTCTCAAGGTTGAGGGGTGAAAAATGACTCGGAAGGATTTGGTCTCCACACTCTCTTAGCTAGAAAAGAGATGTGGTGAAAAAGATTAAGTTGTGTTTCCATAGCCACAGCTGAGCAGGTGGCAAAAATCCACCACAGGTGCTTGTTCTATAGAGAATTCCACTCTCTGGTAAAAGCAGCCACTCCTCAAAGAACCAGGGCTTGAAGATATCCAGGACTCTTCATGTCAGATGAGCCCCATGCAAGTTTATGAAGCCTTGGGATCATTATGATTAACTATCTTCCTTAAGCCATTCCCCATCAGGCTTTAGTGGGTTTTAAACCACTGACCCTTTGAATTAAAGAGGTAGATTTCTCTTTTCACAGCTGTGACTCAACACAGGAAGGAATTCAGAGACATCTGAAAACAAAGCCAGGCAGAATTTAAAACAAAATCCTTCAATGACAGATTTAGCAAGTGATGGGCACAGCTGGAGCTTACAAATATAACTAAGTAAATGAGCATGCATTATACAACAGCCTTACACAGAGAGACCCTGTAAAGGGCAATTTCTTCAAAAGGAACAAGAAAAACCAAACTACTAGGAATAAATCATGAGAAAAACTAGATATTGGCTGTTCAAAAGGAACCTCGGTCCTTGGATGTCTTTGAACAAACTGAACAGTAACCACTTATCTCTAAAATGAGATAGGTGAAAACCAAATTAAGCAAATTAAACCTTGATTTTTAATAATCGTTTATTTAAATCACAATGCAAAATCAAAATTTCTGTGCCTAGAGAGTAATAAAACACTAATAAGATATAGTTTTCAAAACTTTTATAATACCTTTCATACATTCAATTTAAAATATGCAGTAACTAGTATATAATAAATTACTGAGTCATTGCAAAGGAAATGCATTCCTACTATTTCAGTTTAACAGCTGAGGAAGCTGATGCTAAATGTACTCAGCTGACATTCCAGGAGGATTTAAAGTGAACAAAGAGTGGAATCAGATTATATTAATTGCTAGTTATCAATGTCACTATCTTAAACGTGATATGCTTCTTTCTACCCAGTCGAATGGACTATCTGATGCAGCATATCAGTTTTAAATAAACAAGCACAAATTTAAAGATGAACTTTATCAAATGCAAAAAACATCTTAAAGATTATCAAGCATGGAACACAGTTGCAAAGGAATCAACCTACTGATCATCTTCCCATCATACTGCAAAAGCAAAACAACAATGACTTCTGGAAACTCTGCTTCCCTTGTCTGCTCAGCTGGGGTATGTGACTTGCATTAATGGCACAGGAATAATGTACTTGCACTCAGACCCTGGACTGACTGATGTCAAATGAAGTTCAACCATTCATATTAATGGGGTGATCCCATTTGTCTGAGGGAAGGGAAGTCTCTTAGACCTCAGGGTCATGAATTGACAAGCTATCGAACATTTTCTCTGTAGAGCTGACCATCCTCCATCCTCACTGAGATCAGCTGTCTAGACCCTTACCCCCACTCCAGCTGCTTTGTGCTCCTCCTGAGGCACAGAAAGAGCTCATTACTGATTCTTTCTGTGCAATGTGCAATGCAGGGCGGGGTCTCACATTTCCCCTTCTAGGTCACACAGAATAGTCACATTTCTGTGGACCCCGAGAAAAGCATAGAAACATAACACATAAACTGTGAGTTTTGTTACTCTGGAGATCTGTAATTGACTAAGCCATATGGTGACAGAAGTGCCATTAATGCCAAAAAAAAAGCCCACTGAAAACATCATCTCAAAAGAACAAAGATGACTAATAGCTTGTACCAAGAAAATGATTGCTAAATTGCTATCGTCTCACGCCGCTAATAAACTGGGAGGAGGCAAAAAGCAGCTTTTCTTTCAAATGGACTTTCTGGAAAAATACCTTCTCACAGCACTTATTCTTGACAGGTTTCAGAGTATCTATAAGCTCATGGGTTGTAATCATGCTAATGATCAGCAAGTAGTTATTTCAGATGGTTGATACAACTCTGACATTATCTGCCAAAATATTAAAATATGCAAAGAAAAACACTGCAGCAGAGTTTTGGTCTTCTCAATATCAAGTAGAGCAATTTTGGGAGTAAGGATAGTTATAATTTTCACCACCATCAATAATTATAATAATATTAAGAACAGCAATAGTAACAATGATAACCATAACTTTTTTCCTAAACTTTTTTTTGCAACAAAAATTCTGCCAAATACAAACTCAAATTTTATGGATGATAAGAAAGTCAGCTGCTTCCAGTGACATTTACAAGTTGTAACTCAGCTCTGGCGGTCAGGACATGCCAATGTGAGTGAGTCAATTCAAAAAGCCCACTCAAGCCTTGGCATCTCTGTTCCTTTAGAGACACCTCAGCCACATTCTTGTTTTTCAGAAGTCCTTGTATAAACATTCAAAAAAACAAAACAATAAAAAGATAAGAATCCAGCATGCAAGGCCAACCCTAACAAAGGATGAGACAAATGAAAAAAACCAAGATTAAAAAAAATGCCTTATGTGCATAATAAATTTCAGTGTCGTGAGTCACTGGATTGACTCATGAACTATAAATTGACCATGCCCCTTTTAATTGTTCCACATAAAGATCTCCTTTCTGAAAAAGAGGAACATCTTCAGCAGACATAGTTGCTACAGCTAGTTGTTTGTTTATGAATAGTATGTGTGTACTGTAGTGCAAGTTATGGAACTTCAGTTCAGCTGCAGGTTTAGAAAGCAGCATGTAGGACATAGGAGATGTGCTGCTAGATCAGAAAATGCTTTCTATATGTACTTGGAGAATCACCAGTAGAAATCACCAAGAAAAAATGCAAATCCATTCCTCACAGTAATATCAAATGTAAAAGCTAAAAAAGCAAGAACGGAAACCTATGCAGTCGGTATCTGAGAAAGTAATCACATTTGAGCTTCTTTCAACATTAAAGTTATCTCTCAATTTGCTTTCCTTAACAGTATGTATCACAAAACACCTTACTGATTTTCTACATTTAAGGAGTTCTGGGTTTTCTCCACCTTCAACATTCATTTCCTCTTCCAGAAAAAACCTCTCACACAACAGCTCCTTACTTAACTAAGACTATAAAAATGTTTGTAATGGCAAGACTGAAGGCTCATTCAGTATCTTTTCAACAGTAAGTGTAAAGAAGAATAATTATAGAACATTCATGTATATTTCCCCACCCTTAGTGCTCCCTCTTCTCTCCATCTATTTTCAGCTCAGGAGATTTCCTGAGCCTACTGTGGCCTGTCTATTTTGTAAACCCCAAGTAGGTATCACTTTCAAGTACTTATCCAGCATCCCTTTGAGCTCTTGTAAAATTCTTGCATCTACAACACCATCTGGCAAACAATTTTATGTGTCTGCTACCCAACGTGTGAAGGACCACTTCCAATACCGACAGTGCAATGTAAGAACGTATTTATTTTCCCTCATATACCACCACCTCTATAATATGAGCCAGAAAGTAGATTCCACTGAGTAATAAAAAAAAAAAAAGGAAATTTTGATTTAGTTGTGAAGATCATCCAACTGTTTCAGCATTAGGAGCATTACACATGCTACCTCATTATTTTATTTTGTATTATATTCTCAAACAGTGATTGGGAAATTAAGTGAAAATTGGTCAGAGGAGATTAAGAAGGTGATAGTAGTGGTCAGTTTTAATGAGTGTTTGCTGCCAAAGAAAATTATCTTGCTATGGTCACTGCACAAGATGAGATGTAACACTTCACAATGAAATCTTTGATGAGAATCCAGGACCAGCTTTGAACATTCAACAAAATGAGTTTTTGCCAATGTTGCAAATACACAGGTGGGGCAAAAACACACCTTAGACCAGTGAAAGAGAAACACCCCACATCATTCTTGGTACCTTCAGGCACGTAGGATGGAAAAGGTATCCAGCACCCTGCAGTTGGGGAGCTCGTCACCTCTCTCCCTGACAAGGCCCTTTGCCTCTCTCACATTGCAGTAAAATTCACTTTCAGTTTACTGAAATGACCAGGTTTTCTCACATCCAGAAGTTTTACTCGAATAAAGGGGGGGGTGGGATGAAGGGTTTTATTTTTTGCACAAGCCAATAATATATCTTAAAAATCTTCTGTTCTCAAAATTGTTAAATAATTTAAGAAATGTATTTTAAGATTTATGCTACAAGTTGACTAGGTGGAAATAGAGTTATAAGCTCTATTAATCTTCATGTTTCAAGGTGTGAGTGATGTAAGAAACACCACGTTGCAATTTAGAACAGTAAAATTGTGAAGATTTATGCCTTCCGTTGAAACATCTGGTCTTACCCACTCTTGGTGCCAGAGTGGCAGACTGGATGAGCTACTTGTTTATTCCAGTCAGGCACTTCCTTGACTCCTGGACTTTATGTTAAGACATGATGAACATCTTACTCCCAATGGAGAATTTTTATTCTCATGAAGTCAATAGGTCAGAACTTGAAATTTACAGCTCATGAAAGGGATTCCTCTTTTGAGTTTGTTAGATTCTAGTGGATCAGTAGATAAATATAAATACTTGAAACAATTGTACTTTATATACTCCATACTTATGCTTCATACACACAGAGGCATTAATTTAAGGACCTGTCAGAACACAACCTTTTTAGCAACATCCCACAGAGTGAATCATGAGAGGTAGTAAACATCCAAATGGGTTAATCTCACAGAAATACTACAGTGAGCCCTGTCAAAAAAAGTTCCTCTCTACAAAAACAGCAAAGTTTTCAGTTCAGTGATTATTCCAAAGGATCAAATTATCTATATTTAATACTTTAGAATTAAAAAATATTTAATTCTTTTGATTGTAGCTATCAAAAGTCAAGTTTCAAGTTAAGTTAGTATCTGCAGTGGGTCAACAATTTTAACATATTTCTTTCACTGCCTAGTGAGTTTCAGAACTGTTTCAAAAAATACACACATCCAAAAGTTTCATGATTTTTTATCAAAAACTAACACTGAAATTATGGTGGAAAACACTACACTTTCTGAAAAAAACAAAAAAAAGTCTTCATTAGGTTTTAAAACAGAAAAGCTACACTACTTTTAAGATTTTCCAGAGGTAGCTACAGTTTGGCCTTGACCCTGCTATTGAAAAGTGCCAGAAATACCAAATTATAGCAGGGAAAATGTTGTATGTGCACATATGTATGTGTTTGTCTACAGTCTGCATGAGCTATTGAAAAGCATCCAACATATACACACAGCAAACCACATAATTAAAATTACTCTTATGCAGAATAAATTTGTCTTTAAAGTAGAAAATAATGGAAGGACAGCAGAGACTTCTCAGTACTAAAACATAATGCTTCATTTAATGAGTAATCCCTCGACAATATGGATGTTTACCTCACTCTGGGCAAGCTCAAGTGCACAGACAGACAATTACAATGCTTCAGCTGATGTATGATAACTTGTTAAGCTGCTGTAATGAAATGACATTCTTTCATGGGCTTATAGACTGCATTTCTATATTTTCCTCCACGCCAATATGGGTTTTTTCTTCCAAAGATTAAATGACTAAAAAATATCTGCATGTTCAAAGTTAGAATGTCTGAATCTGAATGCACAAAGCCCTAGAAACTTAAAAACTGGAACCTATGTCTGCAGTCTCTCTGAGTTTGGCAGGTAATGTGTCTGCACACACTCTGCTTTCAAAAAAACCAAAAAAAAAATTTAGGAAATTTAAAAAGAAGACAGAAGATTTTGCAATAGGAAAAACACAATAAAATTGGTTGTATTGCTTCTTAGATGAATAATAGCTGGATAGCAGACTTATTTATATGACCCACTGAATATGGTTCAAAAAAAAAATTTAGTATGTAGATATAGACTGTAGATTAATAGTAAATGCTGGCAAATGGCTTCAGAGAGTCTCCAAGTTTTGCTTTGGGAGAATGGCAAAAGGAGAAAAGATATTGCTAAAGCTTCTCTTCCCACCACTTTTACACTGCTGCCTCTTGACAGAGTGAAGGGTGCAAAGTTCTGAGATGGGTATTTGGCAAAAGCAAAGCTTAAATCGTAAAAAAAAAAAATCTAATAAATTAATCAGGAGATACAATGAACATGGAACTGCTCAAAATAACATTAGTTTTGTTTCAGCTGTATTTTACTTGTTCATCATGTACGCAGGATGCAGATTTCTCTGCTTTGGGCCATCCCTCAGAGCTACTGAGCACCTCCTCTAGTGTGGTGACTCTTCACTTCTCCAAAAATTTGTGAAAGCTGAAGGCAGTACTTCAAACTACTCATTAATTTTCTAAGCTTTTAGATACTATATAAAAATCTTATTTTTCTATTCCATATCACTTAATAAGGAAAGTTAAATACAGAGATTATAAACTGTGCTGCTTGGTAGTATGTGAACTCCAGAATCTCAAAAGTGCCCACTTTTCTGTATTTCTTTCAATTTATTTGATTAAAAATTTTGGCTGTCAATGTAAAAGGAGTTTTAAAGTGATTTGTAATGTTCTTATATTCATAAGAGTCTAAAGATATAAAAGATGCAAGATTCACAGAAAAGTGACTCACGCACACTCAGATATAAGCATATACAGCATATGGAGATGTGCCTTGTTCCATTGTCATTTGCAGCACACAGGTATGAGTTTCCACCTTATTTTGATCTAATTTCTTAAATATTCAAAATATAATGCATTTTAGAAGCTTTTCTTTCCTTTTTTTTTTTTTTTAACTGAGCAGAAAGTACCAATCAATGGTCATCTCTATTTTGGTTGGCATGGTTCTATATTTCACACAAGAGACCTTTGATATCAAAGCATGGCTGGAATATCCAAATTCCTTCAAATACTTATCTCTGTTAATGATAACTACAGCTGCACTAAAAACCTGCTGCCCTTGGTATCACTTTCATTCCCACAGGAATATAAATCTTCAGGTTTAAAAAAGTATTCGTCTCAGGGCTCTGGAGAAACACACAGCTTTATTCTTTTAATGGTGCAATAGTATTATTGGGTTAACATGCTGAAATACACTTTCTTTTTCTTTTTTTTTTTCCCTGAAGCTTATCTAGTCTCAAATTATCAACCTGAAAACAGGCCAAAAGAAAAACCAGGAAGAGAGATACAACAAATTCAGAGTTCAAATATGGTCATTTGGGCCACTGAACACCTTCCATGGAAGCAATTTAGTCCAAGATGTGGGAATATTGAAAAAAAAAACATTATGAAGAGACACACTGAAAGCTGGCTGCTATCTGTTTGAGATCAAAGACGATCAAAGCAAATATGAAATTGTTTTGTAGCTGAGGTAATAATATACTTAGTGATCTTGAAATGAATTGTTTAAAAATAATTATTTCTACCTTTCATTTTAAAAGGTGTGCATTTAAATCCCATGAATAATCCAACTATGATAATCACAAAATTGTAATGTATAATTAAATTTAAAACCAAAATCCATTCCATTCTTGAATCAAAATTACTTCTTTCATCACGGTAATGCCATATTGTTTTTAAAACCTAGTGACTATATTTATTTAATTTAATTCATAAGTCCCCGGTTATCACTGTACTTTTACTCATACATAAGTTATCTAATGTGCACTGCTATAGCTGTTTGAAGTATATTTCCAAAACCAGAAAAAAACCCTAACACTCAGAGACACATCACCACCTCTTGCAGAAATGCCACTCATGCTATGAATAAAGCATAAGCTTAGAAAAATATCATCACCCAGCAAACAAATGGCGTTTGCTGAACCAAATACATGTGTCTGGAGCTGAGCTCCCGAGCTAATTGGAGGCAGATTCTCATGCTGTGCCGCAGGATGCTGCAGCTGAGAAATCCCTCAGGATGGTCATGTGGAGTTCAGCACGCTGTGTAAGGGCAATTGCCAAACTCTGGGGCATGGTGAGAAATCCCAGAAACCAGGCTGGGAAACAATGCTGTCATCTGTCATGGACAACCTCGGTGGTGCGAGGAAAGCAGCAAGGGCAGGGACCTGGCCAAAGATGCAAAGGGTGAGCCCTGCTCTGGGGGATGGCTGGGATTGAGGAATGGTAGAAGAGCACTGGGGGATGTGAAGGGTAGGTGAGAACAAGAAAGTATGATGGCTCCTGAGCAATCAAGACCAGGACCTGTTCGTGCAAGGGGTACCCCAAACCACTTCAGCTGTGGCAATATTCAACTATGTCAAACCGGGATGGCACAAGACTACGCCAGGGAAACCATGGTGATTGGAATGGGAGGGGTTACTGTCTCTTGTTAGTCTGCCTCAAACCTGGAGGAACATTTAGATTACACCGAAATTGTTGATGATCCATATAGCAGAAGCTAAATAGTAACAAGTATACCTGCAGCTGGCACACTGTCTTATCCACAGCAACTATCAAACTCAACCACAGGACACCCAAAACCTCTGTGCCCATGTTAAGCACCTAACTTTAAACTGATGTTTAATGTAGAAAGCTAGATAGTTAGCTATGACTCCCTGGTATATCCAAAGACAGAGAAAACAAACAAACAAACAAACAAACAAAATCAACTGAATTCTCAGTTTAGAACAAGCCCGTTCTAAAAGCAAGTAATGAACTGACGGGTACATTCACTGCGATCTGGCCCAGCCTGATATCCAAGCTGAAGGACAGAAAATTTCAAAACTCTGCAACAACCTTTCTTCTTTTTTCCTGTGCATCAGACTAACCCCGATCCTGAGTGTATCTTCGAGTTCAGCCTCGTCCAACATATGGTTCCAGGCAGGATGTTGCCTGTAAAATGCTTATGCACTTATTCCATTAATTAGAGCATCCAAAATGTAATCAAAGCTTTCGGGGGGGGGGGGACACAAAAAACCAAATTGCCTTTCTGATGGAGACATGCCATCAGCCACAGCCAAGGCTGGGAACTCACGTGTCACTGAGGCACTGAGCTAATGTGTCTTCACAAAAACCATGTCACCCGACCAGTCATACTGTGGAACCCATTTGACATCCCCATTCAGCCCTGCTGGGTTGCACTTTGCCCAACCCCACTGCAGGGACGCTGTAGAGCATCCCTGTGAAAAACACCTGCAAAAGGAGGGGGAGGGAGGAACACTGAAGGCTTGGTAAAATAGGTTTAATAGAGTTGGAAGTGGAAGAGGGCTGAGCTGATTACCCTGTGTGAACTGACTATAGGAACAATACTCAAACAAAAGACAGTCTAATACAACTGTCACAACAAAGCCAGTTCTGAAAGGCATCTGACAAGGCAACATCTATTTTAAAAATCCTCAGGATATTAACTGCATTTTTGTGTGTTGTATTAAGAAGACTAACGTCATGAAAACAGCTCAATTTAGCCCAAACAATAGGCCAATAAACACAATACTAGCTTTAAAATAATTAAATAACCATTTGTTCTTGTGTTTATGTTGCTTCCAAATACTGGCAGAATTCCTTCAAATACACAAACAGCTGTTTTTTAATTTTTGTTGGTGTTGGGTTTTTTTTGTTGTTTTTTTTTTTTAATTTTTAAGAATTACACATTGGCAGCAATTTCGGCAAATCTGGACATTTGTTCCATTCATCTGAGGTAAAAAAACCAAAGACACATCTATCACATTGCATTTTGCACTCTTAGAAAGCCAAAATTAGGGCTCTCCAGGGAACAAGAAGTTTAATTATAAACTATCACTGCACAACAAGACAGATTCTGGGACATATCTCTGGGAACACATTCAACAACTAAGCCAATATAATCTGAAATGACCATGGTTCTTTTTTTTTGGTGTAAAAGGAAAAAGTCAGCTAAATAGTGATCAGTTACAGAGGGGCAAAGTTTATTGCAAAATAATGTTCATAATAGAGTTGGTGATTCTTCAGAAGCACAAGAGCAGAAAAACATAAGCAGTGTCATTGATCAACAGGCCATTTGTTGTTTAAACAGTGCCTAAATTTGTGCTGTGTAATACTGAGAAAATCTGAAGTATAAAATGAGTCACAATGCAAAACAGCATTGACTTCTCTGTACTGTAGTTTCCAGCTTCTATAGAGCTTTTTATAATTGTTGTATCAATTATAACAGCAGAAGCATCTTAATGAAAAACAGAACTACGCCCATGTTTGTTTTTTTTTTCCCTTTTCACCCTCCTCATCAAGAAAAAGTAGGGAATTTATTCCAGAGTCTCCAGTTCGAAATATTTCTTAATTGCACATAATGATATTTGGTTTGTTTCTTTCCACAGAGAATTCCCTGAATAGGAATTCTGTTTGTCAATAAATGAAATTTAAATTAAAAAAATATAATTTTGAAAGTATTTGTAACAGTCCTACAACTCAGTGAGGCTCTTTAATAAGGCTGCATTTTAGATTTCTGTCATGTAACAGAGAAGAAAATGAGTTATGTCAATAACACTGTCACCAAGGTCAAGGCCCGGAGGAATCCCTAAGAATTCCTTCTAAAATCCCATGTAGATCTGTAAACTATGATCTTACCCACCACATCGGTAAAGTGTGGAGCATATTTTAAACAACTGCATCCTGAGAGCCTAATTCTGTTTTCACAAAGATGAACTGGTCTCTAGAAAGGCACAGAGCTGTCTCATCACACACGAGGCGTCCGTCAGGTAAATTGATTCTCCCAGGCAAATGAGTTGCAGAAGTAAACATGAAAGCTTTGTACTGAATCTAATTTAGATAAATAAATTCTGAAGACCCACACATTAAAAATGAAGATTAATTTATCTTTTCTAAGAAGATATATGTCTACTTGGATCAAATATATAAATTGATATGAATACTGTTACCCATGGTAATACTAGTGCCCATGTTCAATACCTTTGAAGGTTTTCATGTCTCTTGAGATCATGTAATTTCTAAACATTATGACACGAAAATACAATTATTTTGCCTCAATAATGATTCTTTAGAAATCTTTAGATTCTAATTCTTTAGAAAACTTACATTTGCAAATAATGATTACTCATTCTCATTTTCCTTCTTTCTTTTCCCAGAAATTAACTTCCTCATGAATGTCTTCACATTTCTCGTGAAAGAGATTTATAATAAAGATTTGTAACAAAGTCCCCACTGTGGAGCTCTGTCACCATAACGTAGAGAGGAATCAGTGAGGCATATATTGATATGTGTCCACTGACTTCACTGAAGTTGCAGTAATTAGGTAGAAAAGGATCATGACCATCATGACCCTATAATACTGGTGACACTTGTGTTCACTAGTACACAAATATTCAATTTTTTGTCTTAGTTCCAGTTGTAAATTATTTTCACAGAACGATTAGCGAGCACATTCATTCAGATACTTTGAATGAAAGTGGAGTTCGTCTTTAATTAATTTAGTGTAAAAATATTTGATAATATCTCCACCATTCAGACTCACCTCCATTCAGTTTAGGTACCTGACAATAGAAGCTGTCAGCCTGGTCACTCAAAGCTATGTAACCAACAGAGAGGAGCCATAAAACTACTGTTTCACTACAGAAAGTGAAACTATCAACCTGAGCTGCTTAGTGCCTTCCCATGACTCTATTTAAGTTTCAGATTCTATACAGAACATAAAAATGTTGGTCTGGGCTGACACTTGTTCATATATTTGATGACACTCAGACCAAATAAATGCTTCCAAAGCCAACAGAAACATTACTAGAACAATTTCTTTTGTTTCTCTGCAGTTAATCCCTACATAATGTCCTTCGCTGAGTATCATTTGCTGAACAACCATAAACCTCCCTGACATGTCTGAGCATGGCCCTCTGCTGTAGGAGGTAAAGGAATGAATCCCTTTGATAATTGTGTAACAGGCTCTTATCCTCCTGCTACCAAGACAGAAAACTGTATCAGTGATGTTAGGTGTACATGTGCATACTGTGGTGGTATTCTCACTTGAGAGGAAATGAAAGAAAATGTCAGTTTGCACAACAGGGATTTCATCATAAATGAACTGAGAAGATTACATGGCCAAGACCTGGAAAGCTACAAAAATTACAGTTGGAATGAATATTATGGCAAACAAAATGATCCTATTTCTCACAGTACACCTGTGAAGCAGAGGAAAAATAAAGGCAATGCTTAATCCAGCTCATTTAAAAACAACAAGACACGTTTCTCCTTCCTTGGTGTTTTTCTCATTCAGTGTCCACCCTCTGCAGGAATGACCCAGGGGTCCTGAGGAACACAGTCTTTCTGACTGCATGGTTAAAAAATGCAGCCCAGTGCATATACACTAGAGAGTGGGAAAGAATGGAAGTACAGACAGTTATCCTTTGGGATGCTGATAACAAAAACACTTGTAAGTTATTTCTTCTTGTTTCCAGTGGATTGGCTGCAAATCACTGAAAACCAAGATAACTACATGTCTGCTAGTGATTTATTAATAAAAATAAAAACAATAGTCTTCAATTATCTATGCAGGTATATCCTCTGTATTCAAGTAGTTAAAAGAGGCTTGATTAGTCCTGTATACAATTAAGGGTTCTATCCCTTCCTCCTCTTGTCTTCCAAAGCATTGAAGTCTTCTGAGCAGTGGTTGTCAAAGAACTAGACAACAACTAGACTAGATTACAGCATTGCCATGTCAGGTAGCAGAAATCTTCTGAAAATGAGGCAGAACATTGCTGTTCTGGAGATACAGGAAATAGGTTGGGGAACTTGCCCCAGTCCCAGATTAGAAACTGAAGGTAAAAAAAGAAAAATCTCATTTTTGATTTCTCCCAAGCTTTTTTGTTTACAAATTTTATAATTCTGTACTTTTTTTTGTATATAAATTTCCAAATGTAACTGAAATAAACTGATCCAAGGAACTGAAAACATATCATCATTGTTTCTTTAGAGCCCATATTAGTCAAACCATCCCTGACTAGCTTCTGATACTACTTCTGTCATTTAGGTTTGGGTAAAGAGCAGAACAACTTTCTCCTGGAGGGTCTCAGGACGTTTCACTTAATCTTCCACCTCCCATCCTGGGTCTCACTCACATATTTCAGTTTGTCTCCCTGTGTGGCCATACTGGGAGCACTCATAAGCTAAACCCACAGGAAAGAAACAGAGAAGAACAGGAACCGTACAAGAGCCTGCCTGGACAGATTGAATAATGCTCCCAATTTGTTAAGATGACTGAACTTCCCCACTGTTATTGTTTTATCATTCTTTTGAAATCATAACTTAATACTTTTATTCTCTGTGAACTAGTACACTAAACACAGTTACTTAATGGTGAAGTATTAGAAAAATATTAATGTAAACATATAATAATAATAATGTATATGCATTGACATATGCTTATGATTATTGTTGTAAATGCCTTTTGGGAAAGCCATATCGAATTTTAAAAATTTATCTTTAACCATGGCACAAAATTCAGGGTTCTGTTAAGTACATTCAGCCTGAGTCTTTATGAGTCTCCATGCGAAGTATAAGCTTTCAAAACAGACTGAGTCTGGCCATAGCACAACAGGATCAGAGACATACTTCTCCTGCGAGGGAAAGCACTTCTAACACCAGGGTGCCATTCTGTCAGCACTTATCACTCAGTGGGTTACACTGTCTTTCCAGCAGATTCCCCTTCCAAACTTATACTTCATCACACTCCTGACCTTGCTGCATGCAGTCCCCTCAGCAGAGTTCAAGTCTGTATCACGTAAAACACGGAGAGTTTATTTATCGCTTCTCATTATCATCTCAGAGATTTGTTCATTGTAAGCCAAAATTATTTACTCTGCAGTTTTGGGGGCGCTAATGGAGGAGGAAGAGATGAAGAAAACCAAGAAAATATTATGCTGCAAAGAAAATGAGCAATGATCTGCCCCTTCATGAGTAAATGATTTCTTCTGCGCCTGTTTGGTGAGCAACTTTCCATTCAAAAATGGTTTGGAAACTGAGGTGGCCAAACCATTTTGCTCTCCAGCTAATAAAGTATTTCAGATCAAGAAAAACAGGCAAGGCTGCATCACTCTAGCCTGCCTCGTATGGACTCATTTTGTTTTTCCTTTGCAACATTCCATTTGCTGTTCAAGCCAAGACAAGAAAAGAAACATTTTTAACCTTAAGGGTCTGACATAAGCGTACAAAATTAAATAGCCAGGACTGAAGTGAGGCAGGTTTTACAGTTCTTAAGAGGCTACCTTTTGCTCCTTCCTTAACAGCGCAGTTTCAGTCAGGGAAACCTTTGCAAGCTGAAAGCAAACAGGCAAGAGCAGATTCAACTGCTTTTATTCGAACTGAAATCTATGCAGGTCAGGCCCACATGGTACTAAATACTCCACAAATATAGAGCAAGAGTCAATACATTTCCTGATGAGCTTACATCTAGGAAGACAAAACAAACAAAAGATGGTGAAGGGAAAGCCTGTGTAATTATAGGAATATGGGTCAGCCACCCTCAGAGTAGCTCAGACTTGAGCTTCTAGACCCCAAGTCGAAGTCTGTATCAATAAATAAAATGTGCCAGACACTATTTGCAGACCCTGAGACAAAGCAGCCTGGTACAGCTTCTATCCATACAGCTGAACACTCATTCCCTTCAAAACCAAGTGGTCTCATCCATACTGTCTCCTGGAAGCCCTCTGCATTCCCCCAGTTTATGACAGGGCAGTTTGGAAATGTGATAGTTGACAAGAGCAAAAACCAGTCCAGTGAACACGTTAACAAACATCACAGGCTAGTGCAGGCCAACACAGTCTTTTGACCTTGTTTAACTTGCAAATACAGATGTGACACATCTGTCTCCCCAACAATCTTCTTGAGAGTCCCTGCACCCACCAGGGAAATGTGCCACTAAAGCCATCAGTCAGTGACACAGCCAGCAAAACATCCCATCAAGTTTTGGCACTTAAAAAATACTGCCTTTCATTATGTAATTCCTGTGGAAAAAACAAGACGTGGCAAAACCATGCAAAATATTCCAACAGTGAATGTGCATGTCACAATCAGGCTAAAATCGCCATCAGGTAGAAATTAAAAAGGGAAGGGAAATTTAGGTTTTATTAACATATGGACAGATAAATTACAGGTGAACTCTTTTGTATTTTACCTCTGTTTAAAAAAAAAAAAAAAAAAGGCAGTGCCAGGCTGAAACATCAGCTGCTTTTTATGATCACTGAAACTCTTTTCAGAAAAGCTTTAACAAACTTGGAAAGGAACAGCAAACAGATGATATCCACTACAGTGCACAAAAGTGTCCTCCTACGAGGTGCTGCTGTTTTTAGAGTAGTTCACCAACTTCTTCACAGATGTTCTTAGTTCACCTTCCATGAGATATTGACCTTGAAAGAGAGGTGATAAAAGCCATGCAGGCAGCACTGTGACAAGGAGACACAACTGATCTCCAGTACTTGTCACAGCCCTTGTGCCACATGTCACCACCTTTTCCCTCGGACCTGTCCTCGGAGTCCATCTCAGCTGCAGCCAGCACTGGTTGATTTATTATAAACACATGACATTCAGTGCTGCTGGGCTTACTGGAAATGGATCTGCAGGGCTGAGGACAGAAGGTTCATGATGAAGTGAGAGTGGAAATGGGAAATAAGCTTTTAAGATGGTAGGGTTACAGATAAAGAAGGATATGTGACAAATCTTTTGTTCTCTTCCACCACATGTTCAGAAGAAGGGATTAATAACTGATCACAGCTAAGAAACTAGCAAAATTACTGCTACCATCCTCTTGTCATATTCAGAAGATGGGATGCCTAATTTTTTTTTTATTAAATCAATTCATGTGAAAGGAAAACTAAAACAAATAATCAGCATGGATCTTGGAAGAAGGAGTTTCAGGAAATATTTTATGGCAAAGAACAGCCCTTCTGCCATCCAGCTGTTGATTTTGTTTTAACAATTCATGAAAGTTGAGCTTCTGCAGCTTCTTTTCTTTTTTTCCATTCCAGAAACCTTGTGGACATTTCTCCTTTAACTCTGAGCCCACTCATGAGCTGGGAATTCTTTTCCCAACATGTGAGTGTGAATGATATGAGTGGTGATTGCACTACTACTTACCTCTTCTCCTGATGCTTGCTATTTGCCTAACTCTTCCTGAGAGCAACAAAAGAAACCTTTTTTCTTTCATGGGTTTATTTGGACCTGTGAAAACCAGACTCAGTCTCCCTACATGCATTTATAAAATCTTCTGCAGAATAGAAGGACTTTGTCTAGTATGAAGAAACTCTGAAATCAGGAGCCACCAGTTTGTCTGATACAGAAAGAATTAGGAGTCTTACTTGCACTTGCACCTCCAGGGATCCTGGACATCCAAAAAGCTACCAAAAATACATGATGCAACATGGTCTCACACTTTCAACCTGGGTAGAAGGACAACAGGAAAATGGCCACCATGGCTCCAGCCAAATCATAAAAGGTTAATGCAGGTGATATGGAAAGCAGATAAATAAGAAGCTGTGTCTTTGTTTTCCTGTATGTGTATGTTGTGCCTGTAGATTCAGTTTTGGATTTCATAAGCCAAATATGACTCTTTGAAGTTATGGGAAATGCCTTGGTCTCTTCAATCGCATTCTCTTTGATTTACTTATTAATGTCATTTGTGATGTGACATAAAAGGACCCAGCAAGCTGTTATACTCCCTTCAACAGCCACCCATATGCTCAACAGCCATGGCAATGATGATCCTTAATCAAATCTTATGATTTAGTTTTCCCATACTAAAACCCATATATTCCTGCAGCACTATCAGTGAACAACGAGGGAGATTGGCTCTATCAGCCACCAGCATGGAAGAACATTCCAGTCCACCAGCACAGAAGCCTGAGATTGAAGATTCTATCTCTGCTCCATTTCAACAGCATGTTTTCCTAAAAATGAAGAGAAGGGGGGGAAAAAAAAGGAAGCTAGCACAAACATTATTTGATTGAACCTTCTGGCACTCGAATAGGCTCCTGTGTTGACAATTAAAGAGATTCACCCCAGCTCACTGCCTCAAAGCACTGCATCCTAAATGAACTAAATATTTTGGTCCAGGATTTGCTGCCAGAGATGCTGCTTTCTGAGTACTCATTGTCATTGACATCTCAACGTTTGCAAAAGCAGTTAAAATTAAAGAAACACTTCTATTCCTTCATCTTAAAATTAGTTATCTCAAAACTAAGGTTTCCATTTACAGTCATTATACAGGCAATTCAGAAACTCTTTTCTCCCAGACATTTAAGACTTCTTGGATGGGAAGCTGAGGAGACTCCCTCTCTGCTGATTAGACATGAAAACTACATGGCCATCTTAGTTGAGATATTTAGAGCTTGCCTCTGAGAACCCTTGGTCAGGGTTTCAAACAGACATGGAGCTCCAACAGGTGGAGTGATGGGTCAAATAGAATAGGACTTGTACAAAAGGAAGTTTAAAATTAAAGTGGATCAGAGGTCTCATGCTTTTCTCTTGAAAAGCATCTGAGAATTGGTGCTACAGATCCAATGCTTTGCTCTCACAAGAGATATATCCTCAGTGGCCATGGACTTGTCCATTTCCACCTTCCAAAACCCCCTTCAGCAAAATCCCATCAAACTGTTTGTCAGAAAAGATTATCCACAACTATGTAAGAGCAAATCACTGCACCTTCATGACTCCAAGATGAACAAGAATAGCAATACCTCATTCCTGAGGTACATCTTTGTTCTCTAACATGCTTGTTGACTTTTTCAGGAGTTTCGACCCCTGCTATTCGTACATAGCGAATAGTCTAGTGAGGCTCTGAGTGCAAATGAACCTTACTAATACAGGTGATCATATTGATAATACCCATTTCTCAAAAGCTGTCTGTATCACTTAGTTAAATTGTTTTGCTTAATGTAATCCTACCCGGTGCAACATGAACAATTAGTGCTGTGTCAAGAGAGAAGAAACTGCTGTGAACACTTGGGCTATTGCAGCTATTGCTACGGCTGAGATTTGGTCTGACTGCTTCACTTCCAAATTTTTGGTCAGTATTTTGCTATTACTCTTGGAAAGACTCCAAAAAAAACCTGATAAAGTCCTGAACATCACAAAAGATGCGTTCTTCCACATACTTGTAAGTAATTTTTGGCACACTTCCCCATTTTAGTAATTGCAGATTTCCCCAAGTTTCCTGCACATTGCCCATAGATACAAGCTTTGTATGATCTGTTGTTTAATTCAGAAAACTACAGCAAGTCATTGCATGAACCTTATGTTAGACAGTAGAGCAATTCAATACTAAAGCACTGTTTAGGTCTCTGCACGGTTTTCTTGATGGATGTTACACTGCTGATCTATTTTTATATATTATTTGTACTGGGATAGTGCCTAGAGGCCCCAGTCAGGGGCAGGACCCCTTAGTGCTGCATATACTATGAAGGAGGATGCAAGAGCCTCTCCTCCTTGTAGCTTATAGTTTAAATACATAATGAATGACACCAGATGGATAAAACATTCAGAGGGAGCAAAAAGTGACAGTTATTAATACAGTAACAGTCAGAGCACAACAGCTACTTGGCTATATATAGGCAATGTGGTGTTACTGTCACTGTTGTCTGTTTTCTCTCTGTCCTCTGTATTGTGTTCTACAACCTGCAGCAACCTATGGACAAGCATGTCTGAAGCTCTGGGAACTTTCATTACCCATATCAGGCATCTCAGTGAGATTCACAGGACGTAAACCAGAGGAAAGAGGTAGGTACTTACAGAAGAGGACTCAGAGCACCTGAATTAGGGCACAAAGTAGATGATGTGAATTCACAGGTTTGAAGTGAGTCATGGGAAGGATTAAGACTTTGAGTGTTAAGAGAGTACAGAAAGAAGCTGATCTCAGTGCAATTCACATAATCTCTCTTTATTCCCTTACACATTGACAGTGTAGAATATATGTATACGAGTTTCTGCAGCAGGAACAGCCAAGAATCCTTATGGTGTCCAGGAACATAGTGCTTAGTTCAAGTCCAGTCTTTCCAGGGAACCAGCAATGAGTGCATCTCCCATCTAACTCACTAAGTCTCACTTAGGTTGAAGATGGGCTTTTCAGCTCATAGCCTTGTGACCCAAATAGTTGTCTTAAATTAGGGAGTACTTACTTCACACCCTAATCTGAGCCAGGGTTGCTTTACACCCAGATAAAATCCTCACCGTGTTTAGGTCCTCTGTGCAAACCCTAAATCCCCCTCTAAGTTCTTAGGACTGTTCAGCTCTGATTTCCAAAGTAATAGATGTTGGGTCTGCAAGGTCAAGTAAAAACAATAAACCTAAACTACTGCAAATACTTCTGAATTCAGCATATTTTAGACATTCCCAAGCATAGACCTAGTCCAGTATCATACTGGAGATCCACAGGCTCTCTGACACCATGTTCCTTGTCCCTGAAGTGACTGCTCACTCATCTCTGCCTCTTCATCAACAGATGAGTAAGAAGACAAAGACTGAGTAGCAAAGGTTTTCTTCCCTTCCATGCAGAGCCAGTGAAGCAGGAGAGTGGCAAGCAGTTGTGAGGGAAATCAGATTCCAGCTGTGTGAAGATGAGCTCTGAAGAGGCTAGAGGTGGGAGTTATCAAAACAAGAGGGACAAAGCCTGAAAGTAGGCCTCTTGTTTCAAGAGTGCAAACCAAAAAAGAGTAAACTACCCACAAAGAGACATTGCTGTCCCGCAGGGTAATGAATGTAATAGTACAAGGGAAGACTGACACTGAGTCATGCCTACAGCAGGATAAATTAATTAAGCTTCTTTTTCTTTGAAATGAGAACTTGTGACACTGCATGGGTTAGCAGGGACCTCAAATAGATCATCTTGGTCTTCCTCACGTATCTATATTGCTTAACTTTTCCTCAGATCTCCACCATTCTACAGCTTTACACAAAGACTTCCAAGAGCTCCCATAGAAGCTCTCAGAATTTTTGTAGCTCTTCTCTGAACAACTTTAATTTTCCCACATTTTTTCTTTAAATTCACAATGCTCATAACTATATTTCTGCTGAGGATCAATTCTCTTGAAGGAGGTAGCTACCACCTGGATCTAACAGAGTATTACCAACCACCAGGAGGCTGCTGCATGAAAGCAAGAGATATTTGGAAAAAAATTGCCAAAAGAGCTCAGCTCTCATTTTGTTATTAAGGTCTAGATTTTCAAGAGTATGTAGAGTGCACATTTTCAGAACTCGTAGAGTGCACTGGATACAACATTTAATTTATTAGTAATACGTAGCAGTATTGGGATGTTTGGGAGTCTGCATAAGGACTGCTTCATGGAAAGAGAAGTGGGAGCTCTATCTTGTAGTTAGTTGTTAGTAAAAGACTTCCTGAATGTTTTAAAAAAAACAGGGAAAAAACACAAGTTCTTTGAGATGGTTTCTGTAATTCTTTTAAAAGAACATTTCAGCAAACACATTCATTAAAGACATTTTTTCCCTTTAAAATCAAGCTGAGTTGATTTTATTTGATCCCTTTATTCTTAAGATAACATTTATCTTGCCTAATTTCAACCATCTAAAATTCAAGCATTGTCTTGGCTCCCTCCAGGGAGAGTGGAGACAGGCACTGCTGGGGTGAATTGATCCCCTGGCTCAGATACTTCGTTGCCCTTGGGAGCACCTCATCCCTGTACTGAAAACAGAGGAAGATTAGGTGACCACCTTACACTTCAGACAAGTGAAATAAATCCCATCTTAATTAGTTTTTCTACTCTCTGTACTTGCACAGCTCCCATTGTTACAGCATCTGAACATCCATACTTTTCAAACCTGTCGTTCTCACACTCTTTCTATGACAAAGGTCAATTTTTACTCATTTACAGACATATACGGCTGAGGCAAGTAGAGATCAGGATCTAGACCCGCAAAGGTATTTAGCAAGTTAGTTGTCTAAATTAGGTGGTTTTCAGTCAGCTGACTAACACTCAGTGATGTAGACAAAGAAGTGGCAGTTGGGTGCCCTTAGGAATTTGCTAGGATCTAAGCAGAAATGACTTGCCTAAGGACATATGTCATGGAATTAACCCTAGGTCTCCTGAGCTGCTGTCCTAACCTTTGGAATGTCCTTAACATCAAACAAATCCTCTGCTGTTTTTTGAATAAAACTTTTGAAGTATTTACAGTCATGTCTTCTTTGTCAAAGTCAAACAAGATATGCACACTCAAAGCCTTTCATTTTTCCTTATAAATCAAACCTGACTCAAAGCCTCCCCTCTCATTTTTATTGTTCTTCTCTAAGCTCTTCTTAGATCTTAACTTAGCAGTAATAGCACAATGAGGCCAAAATTCCAGGTTGGATTTTTTAGGTGTTACTGTGATACAAGTAAACACAGGAACTGCAGCACAGAGTTGGATCTTTCACTAAAATTGGTGAGAATACTATATTAATTTCAATAATCACTGAGATCTACTCTGGTATGCAGCACCTGAGCACTGTGAATCATAGTAGTACGGTGCATTGTTATTGTGTCTCTTGCACTTATAGAAGTAATTGATCAAGAAATTCTTAGGGCATGTCCCCGTGAGAGTCCAGACACAGTAAGATGTGAATTAGCAGCACACTGGTTGCTCTGCAATCACATCACACAGAGGTGTGTATTAGAAGACTTTTAATTAGGAAGCAACTTCACTTCAACAGCAGCCTTAGGGCATACGCCCTGCAACAGGTCATGCAGAGACTTAGTGTGAGAAGATACCACTGCACACTGTTACTGTAGTTGAACAGCACACTGACTTCCTTGTGTAGACAAACCTTATCAGCCCAGAGCAGGCTTCAGTATTGGGTGATATGTGTTTCTTAGAATAATCTTTGGGAGAACTGCTGAATGCTAAGCATGTCCTCTGGAACTTGCACCGAGGTCACAATAAGGGTCAAATTCTAAAATAGGCTCTATTCCTTTCATCTGGGAAGATTTTTTTTTTTTAATTACCTCAATTAGGTGAAACAGAAAAGATAGTTTCTGTAGGGAGAGAGAAGTGTCAGTCCCGTACTATTCAAACAAATGGCAAGATAAAACACTATTTGTGGTATTACTCAAGTGCAGTTCTCCCCTTCTAGGATAGCAGCCTTGATCCCTAACTAATCAAAACAAACCTCTATCAACCTTGAATTATCATCAAAGCCTGTCCATGTTTTGTTTTCAGAAACCATAAGCCTGTGGGAAACATACAGGTAAAGTATTATTAATCTTTCGAAAATGATGTTTAAATAATTGTAAAAGGTTTTCCAGACTTCAAATTATTAGAGGGACATTTGATTATCCCCAGTATTAAGTAGACCACTGAAACCTTACACAGTTACTCTCATTTTGAATCCAGTAGCTTGTTTATGGACTAGCTCTTATCATCCAAATGGGATTCAGTTTCTGGGGATACCCAGAACATCCTTTATATGAAATTGCCTTGTCCATCTTCTGAAACTGAAAAAATTAAAACTCCTACACTGAAATGACAACGTTCTGCCCAATCGCCCAGCTTCAGAACAAGAAAACATGCTTGTTCTTTGTCAGGTTTCCAACCTGTGTCTTGTGAACCACAAGAAGAACGAATTGCTTCTGAGTTTTACAAACACGGAGAATCCCGTGCACCACTATATCTCTGTAGGCAAATGAAGAATAAGTTCTTAGGCAGCAAACACTGCCAAAAACTCAAATGCCCATTTTGGGACTTTCTCCCAACCTAACAGAATAGCAGGAGGTGGAAATAACAGCTACACAAGAAAAGACACCCTTGGGACTGAGATCACGTCTTCAACTTAAGCATGTCCAAAAAGAGCTCTGAACAATTGCCGCAGCCTCCACAGCATAGTTGGGTTTTCTTTCTGAGCAGTGGCACATACAGGCTAAGCCTGGGAAGATTTACATAATATGATATATTTGTAACTCAGACTAGATCCCATCAGTGGGATCTTATAAAAACTAGTTGGAAAAAGGCTACTGATCTTATAGGAGAAAACACAGGAGACACTGACTGAGGATTTGAATCCACCTGAACATAACACTCACAGAGTCTTTCGGTGGCTCTTCAGAACAAACTGTTTCCTCATTGTCAATCATTAAGTTCTCCATCCTCTGTCAGCACCTTTTCAGCTTTTCTTACTGCTTTTGCTCACACCTCTTCTCCCATGTGGCTCAAAGCAGAATGAAGAGAGTCAGCACAATTTAAACAGGGTCATGCTTTCCAAGCATCAAAATGCTATTTTGCTGAGAAAAGAATGAAAACAAATAGTACAGTGCCTACTGCAAGGCCTTGTGAGATTCCCCCAGGGCCATCACAACAGGCCACTGTAATCTCTGCTGATGCTTGCACCAAAGATAACAACACTGCTTGTATTCAAAGCCACTGTGTCCCAGTTATTCTGGCCTTACACACTACTTCACTTATAAAGATGAGTGCAGCACTTTATGGATAGTCTAACAGTTTATCTTGGAGGTGTCAGGTCCCACTTTCCATTGTGTCATGTTGAATTCCTGGATGGAAAACAAAGCACAATGAATCTGAACACATTCCAAAATGCTCTTCTCACATCACTTCAGTGGCATTTACCATGTTTGCAGGGAAAGGAAGGAAGGAAGGAAAGCATAGAAAGGATGGAAAGTACTTTTTTTTTTTTTAATACCAGTTATTAGATCAGATTTTATTACTCTCAAAACAGGCTGGAAAGCTAGCATAAAAATAGAAATAAAGCCTGTCTTTACTAAGAAAATTACTGTCCATATTTCACCACTGATCAACTGCAGAACAGCTGTGCCTGTTGTATCAGTTATCACAAAGGCATTTCTAACATTGTCACGAAAACCTGACACAAGACCTGAAATCTGTCTGAATTCTCTCCCTTTAACAGTTCAACACCCCACATGTAAGATTGCTAGTGAGTGGAGTATCCCTGGGGAGCGAGGGGTTTTCATCATGTCAGGACCATTTCTGGGAATTGACAGGATACAGGATAATTGTGCTTGAAGCTTTTACAAAAGCACAAGAGAGAGTTAAACTGTAGGAAGGAGGTGAAATTTCAGAGGAGAAAAGAGTTTGAAAGCAGGAGTAGCTTGTCCTGTGCCTTGCCTGGAGAACTGCTGCAGCAAAGAAGTGAGGATGGGCAATTTCAGTTAGGAGAGACCAAGCCCTTGTGTGCAGAACGTGCTGGCAGTAGCACAGACCAGCACCATGGAAAAAAACAAGGCTAAACTACACAGAATCTCACCTTGGCTGTTAAATTGAGTAAGACAATTGCATTCTGCTTTTTTTTTTTTGCTTGTTTTGAAACCAGATGTTTGGGATTAAGAGAGACAAACTCCCTGCACTGTTTGCTGCACGTACCTCCTGCTTTTCTGTCAGGCTGTGCAAAGCTCCAGAAATTGGCATGGGAGCTTCCAGTAGTGTATTGTGCCTAAGTATTTATTCTTCGTCCTTACACATCAACATACAACAGCAACAAATTGTGAAAAAAAACCAATCCTTCCATCATTCCATCCCTTTAAGAGCCAAAGCACAATAACTCATCTATCACCAAGTAGGAAGGATTTGATTTTAAGTACCATTGAAGAGATAACTGTCTGTGTTATGAGTTTCATAATGGTGCTCATGATGCCATTTAGGAAAGTAATGAGCTGTAGCAAAGTCACAGGAAACAAAGGCCACAGGAGCTTCAGGTTCCTGAGGACATCATAGTAATTGATCTGTACTTAAAGGGTAAAACTCTCTGGGGAAGTTAAAAAAACAAAAACCAAAAACAAAACCTAAAAACTAAATTACAGATACGTGATTTTTTCAGACAGATATCTTGAGAATATCTGTCGACCATTTCCCCCTTCCAATTTATTTTATTTTGTGAGTTTAATAAATCTTCAGCCTAAGCACTTTATAATGATTTTATCTAAATGTGGAAAATCTGCCCGTGCAAAAACTCCCTTAATTTCACTGAAAGTTGAACAGGTTATAGGGGTGTTATATTGGGGAAGATATTTCTTTTCCACAGATCCATTTTTTACTTTTTTAAAGCTGAGGCAGCTTTATGAGATGAAATATATCTGCTTTTTGTAGATGTCACTAGAGGACTATAAACACCAAATTGTAACTCCAGAACAAACCTGTACACTACAGACAGTATTACCCAGGACACTCATCTCAAAAAGACAGACAGAACAGAGCAGAAGAGCTAAATGCACTTTTCCTTCTAGAGAGAGCACCTAAAAGATGCTTAAGCCTGAACAATGTTATTAACTCCCTCAGATGCATCAATTCCCTCACTTTTTCCTCAGTTAGGTGGGGCTGACATTCCAAAAATTACATCTAGTCAGCTTTTTTTTAAAGCCTTTAAAGCTTTGAGTTCAACTTGCAAAATAATAGATTGGGTCTTAAAATAAACACCTTGGATTTCTTCAGGTCTGAGAAAACCTCAGTTCTGACAAGATTACAGATTGTATAAGACATCAGATCAACTGACCACAATGATTCAGGCAGTAGCTATGTAAAGCATCCTTGCCTATTAAAATTTTTATAGACAAAAGATCAGATTAATAACAGAGATTTATGATATTAACTGACTCCTCAGTCACCCAGGTTCAACATTCAAAACCAGGACAAAACCTCACTTCTGCTGTTTCCAGGTTTTACATGTAGCCAAACCTGCTTAATATCATGTCCCCATGACATCTGGGCCACTGGGTGCACATGCAATAGAGCTGGGATTGTTCCAAACTGCTCAGTGCCTGCAGTGTTCAGAAACAGGCATTGCTCTGCCCACCTCCCTTGCAAAGCTGGGATGGGCTCCAATCATGTCCAGTTCTCCCACAGACTGAAAGCAGATGATCCACCTCTCCCAATACCTTTTACCAGCAGCCCCAGGGTTAGCACACTCCTAGGGGAACAGGTAGGATTGGACTCCTAATACTTAATTCAATGGTATAGCTCAGTGTCAGATAGAAAATATCAACACTGATACCAAAACATTAATGGGAACAGATCCAGTAGGAGAAATCTTATCCCTGGAAGATGATGCAGCAACGATGCCAAGCCACATTCTCTTTCTGTTGGGCCTTTGACAACAGAGCACTTGTAAAAAGGTGGAACCAAGGTGGCTGAGAAAGCCACACTGCCCAGCACCAGTAGCATCACTGCTCAGACCCCCACCGGAAATTGCCCTTCCAGGTCACCTCAGCAACTAAATCACTGAAATATGTGCTATAGATTTTTTTTACAATTTATTTTATTTAAAATATTGTCACAAGGAAAAGACTGACCCTACCTGCAGGGAAGAGCTCAGGCTGAGGATCCCAAATGAACCTGCAGCACAGGGTTTAAGCTGCAGAATTCTCTTCCTAACTTCCTATAGGATGGCTTACACAACCTTTCCTCACAACTTGTGGCTTTTGGGGATCCCACCTCAATCACCCCAGCAGTGCACAAGAAATGAGCACTTGCTTAGTACTTCAGTCTCTAGCTGAAGTACTAACTCTTCTCCCCAAATGCTTTTGATGTATATCACTAACTTAAATCTCTGCTTTCCCTTTTCAGCTTTCAGACCTTCTCTGTTGTTCTAAAGACATAGGACTGCCCTTAGCTATTACAAATCACTCTTTAATTTCAGTTACGCATCTCTAATTTACACAAACTGAAGATACTGCTTGTTATATCTTGATTTTTTTGGAACATAATGATGTTGTGTGCTACCTTCATTCCCATGGACACTGTCCAATTCCTCAGTGAAGCAGTTTCATCTGCAAGCTGTAGCAGAAGTTTACCCCTTAGTCCCAGAGTACATGAGTACAGGAGCTTGTGCTAAAATAAAATCCACCCATCTGTGACAGCCTTCCTGTCATTAAAATGATCATTATGAGACCCCCTCACCCAGGACTACTTTTGCAGGGTCCCATTCAGGAATAATACTTTTAAAACTCTGAAATGAAGACACACAGATTTAAAAAAAAATTGACCTAAAAAAAAGCTCATTACAAAATAAATGGTATTACATCTCACCTTTAGGAAGGGGATAGAGGTAATAAAGATATCTGCTTGTATTGGCTGTCCCTTTATGCTTGAATTTCTGTTCCTTTCAATTGATCCATTTCTCCAAGTTAACTACTTACAATATTTTGCTCTTACATAGCAAACTGGATGTTAACGTACTGAGGTGCATTAACAGATGTAAGATCTGAACTGTGTGTTCTGCTTCTTGCTAAGTTTCTGTTTCTGCATAGTATTTCTAACAGATTTTTTTTTCTTTCTTTTGAAGAAGTTCTGCTCCAGCTGAAAAACAAAGGCTTAGTCTCCAACTCAAAGTGTTACATGGCTCAATGGATCCAAGAATTCCAGGTTTGTTCATGTGTAGACTTGGTGTATCTAGAAAATCCTCCAACTTACAATACACCTCCCCAGATTAAAGTGGATTTTTTGAGGTTGTATTGTTCAGAAATTAATCTGCTAAACTAAGGAGGTCACTGGAACCAAAAGTCATTTTAATTCAATGTAATTAATTTATTGCATCATTAGGCCAAATATGCACAACAGGGTATCTCATAATGCCATTGGAAATTCAACTTTGCCCTGATGCTTCTATCACTCAACAACAACAACAAAAAAACCAGATTGAGACTTCTCTTTATTCTGTAAAATAGAATTGCTTTTGTTACTTGAGGAACCCACATCTCTTCAGTCTTCTGTGCTTGCTGACTCTTGCCCTACACCTCGGTTGAAAATGGAGTTCGTTTTTTTTTTAATTGGATACATCACCACTGCTAAACACAGGAGGACCTGTGAAAGAAGTAAGTAACACTGAAAGAGGGTAAGTTTAGATTAGATATTAAGAAGAAATTCTTTACTGTAAGGGTACTGGAATGCATTGCCCAGAGAAGCCATGGATGCCACATCCCTAGAAGTGTTCAAGGCCAGGTTGGACGGGGCTTGGAGCAACCTGGTCTAGTGGAAGGTGCCCCTGCTAATGGCAGGGGGATAGGAACTTGATCTTCAAGATCCCTTCCAACCCAAACCATTCCATGATGATTCTGTGATTTTTGTCAGGGTCCTCCCAACACCACTGAAATACAGCTAATAAATCAATAAAAATTTCTCTCAATGAGAAAAGGTCCACTGCTTGTAACTAATGACTATATAAACACAAGTGATAAATTTGTTCCTGTGTCCCCTCTGATTTCTATTAAACAACAATGGATCTCCAGAGATGCAACACAAGATCACTCTGTTAGTGGGGCATAGTATAGTAGCAGCTTTGAAGATTTATGTCCCTAATAAAGGTTTTCAAGCACCTGCTTAAAAAAAGAAGTAAGACATAAAATTAAGTAAAGGATTAGTAATTTATATGCGGGTGAAACATTTCTTTCAGAAGTAAGAGAATGGATATAGGAATGTTATATCCTGCAAAGCTACAGATTACGACAGTGCAGAGAACTTTACAGTCAGGGCTGGTTCTTACTGTAAATCTTGGAGAAAAGGAACTGCATTTGCAAATCTACCATTACTTATCACTGCCCTTTATTTTATTTCTCTCTCTCAAAGTGGATATCTTTAGATACCAAAGGATATTATGAGCACTTTTCCTTTATTACACTGTTTTAAAACCTTTTAGTAAAAGCCTTCATAAAACCTCATATATGTGCGTTATAAAATTGCAGGGAATAAGTTCCATATGAAAAGTTCATCATATTTCTTCTTGCTATTTTTTAGCAGAGATTTTGACATTAAGCATGAGAGCAACAGACATTGTTTTACTTCTTCATTGTGGAAGGGAAAAACAAAAAAATTAACTTTTTGCTTTTGGTTAGGAAAGAATTTTTTACATACTCCTTCTTTGCAGTCTCTCCCTTGCGAAACCAAAAAAGGATTTTAGACAGGCAAAAAGTAACCACAATTATATGGAGTGTGTCATTGATAAATTCCAGGAGAATATAACAAGCTAGGTAGGCAAATACCATTAGATCTAGCTGTTCAAAATCTTAAAATTCTAGCCAAGATTAAACTAAAATATTTGGCAACATCAAGCCCCAGGACTGCACTCAACTTTTAAAAGGCTTGATCTCACTCTAGATTTAGACTTCAGGAAAGTAACTCTTTCAAGAGAGCATTTTACACAGCAGTCTATCTTTAAACATGTGCTTAAGTCCCTTGAAGTCACTAAGTACAGATGGACTGAGAACAGGCGCAAGTCTTTCATTTCATGACAGCCTTAGTTTTGTATAATTTTAGTTAATCCTAGGCTTTCTGTTCCCAGTGCATTCAGTCCTGAGTTATGTTGACACAAGATGAGATCAGACTCAGAGCTGCAGTGTCTTCAGGAATTTCAGAAAAGGATGTTCCAGGAGAATGGGTAACTTCTACTTCTTTTTGGAGAAAGAAAAAATAAGAGAACAACAACAACAACCTGGCACATCTTTGGAGTATGTTCAGATGTTACAGAGCTTTTAGCCTCTCTTCTGCTGCATGACATCTGATTCCTGCAAGTCTCCTGAATCACTGACCAACTAAATTGGAAACAGTTTAATTATGGTTATTTATTTTGCTTTTAAACTGACCACATTATAAGAAAAAGCTCACACGACTCATCTTTCTGTTTATAAAAGCCCAGGAAGAAAAATATGCAAAGATGTACAAAAAGGATACATGTTACTGAAAGCTGAGTAATACATGCAGTGTGAAATTCATGCAGTGCAGAAAGTCCTCACAAGTTACAGGTCTCCATGTAAGCTCTAAAGCATGAATTTGTCTTTAGCCATATATATCCTGAAACCTTTAGGATTTGTCCTGCAAATTAGGGTTGAAAATAAATACTTCTAATGTCCTGTGCTAAGTCTGATCAGGGAAGTTGTTAGGTAAACTGTCAGATACCAGCAGAGCTCTGAACATTAATCATATTTTCCAGTTATGTTTTGGGGAAGTGCAATGACTTAGTTAAGGCCAGTATAATGTCTTAGGCTTAAATACCACACCCATCACACTGATAGTCAAATTGAGTCAATGATTTAACCCAGATGGGAATCCAGGTTCTTCTTGGCTTACTGTTATCTGTTCTGCCCATTAGGTTATGTGACTTCCATAAATTATTTTGCAGTTCCCGTTAAAAGAAAATAAATCCACATGATGCTAAATGCTACCTCCCAGCTGTAATGCAAACTGGAATTTTGGACCACAGCACTGCTCCCTGACTCATTCTGGATCCCCTCCATGTGATGTTGGATCCATCTAAGCTGGAGAGAGTAGAATAGAAGGGCTGTGTTTTTTTCTTTGACTTTTTTTTTCCTATCACCCACTGTCAGATAACACGTGGATGTTGTCACAGCATGTCTCTAGAATGTGAAAAATAACAATACCAGAGAGGAGCCTTTCTGAATACACAAGGATAGAAAGGATAAGATAAAAGGACTAAAGATTTATATGGGGATCATTTAAATAATGACTCACTGCCATTGCTGAGTTTATAAAATATATAAAATCCAGATTAGAAATGTTGGGGTGAGGGGAAACTGTGTTAAGAAGTGCAACAGAGGTGGAGAACTGTAAAAAAGTTAAAAATAGCACACCCATGGAGCAAAATTTCCTTCACACATAGCTTAAATACAGCCACTACACTTCAAGCCTTCTGCACATGGCTTTACTATGAGCTTCTCTGTTGCTTGTTTGCAGTTGGAGAAAATCCAGAAAGCAAGGAAAACAAACACATCACACGTTCCCTGCCTCTATTTGATTTAATGACACTGAGCGCACACCTTTGGCTTTTTCCAGGGGTTAAAAAGACAAAGGGCCAAATATAGCTCCGGCAATCCCGCAGGCTGCCTTGCCAGGAGAGCGCGGTGGGAAAGCCTGCTTAACCAGCCCCAAAGGATTTCCTCGTGTAGGAAACCTCAAAGAGTACAGAGGTGGCTCGGTGGCCAATTCCAGCACCAGGGGTTTTAGCCAAAGAAATGCTGGCGTGTGATGGGAATTCAGCTGCTTCCCAGTTGATGAATCAACCTCTCTGAAGTCACAGGTGACCGGCATGTCTACATTGCAGTGGCAGACAGTGAAGAGACATCTGAGATTACAACTGCTGTATTTTTAACAGCAAAAAGAATGAGAGAAAAAGCAAAAAAAAAGAGATTCAAAAAGAATCCAGATATACATCATTATTTTGACCACCCTTAACTAATAGCAGGCTCCCAGGGTGACTCTAATGATTATGGCTTTCTGCAAATTAAACTGTAAAGGTCCTGACTGTGTGGGACATTCACTCTTCCACTTGTTCTGTGATAGAACATGAAAAGAGAGGCTGAGTACATCCCTACTGCTAGGATTAAAACAGGGACAGGTGTTGCTGGGAGTGTTTCATTCTTTGGCCTTGCTTTTTAATATCTTGCTGTTTACATGGATGATCTGCTTAATTATCATTCATCTCTGAGTAATAAAGATGCAGTATCCTCAAATACTTTAAAGAGCTCTTTCCCAATGAACAACATCCATTTCCACTTAACATTCTACCTTAATTAAAACTTTTTTTTTTTCCCCCTAGGGCCTTGTTTCATTTAATTCAATTGCAAAATCCCAGGAGAATGACCAGGGTGCAGTAAAATTTGTGTAATGAACACGGTGGCATCTGCAGTGAAAACATCACCCCTCAGAAAACAAAAAAAACATTGGGATGCAGAGTAAGATCAGGGCAATTACAGTGTTTCGGAAGGTCAGCTGATGGTACAATCTGCAGCTGGAAAGAAGCAGGCAGAGGATAGTACCCGGGTTTGGGGTCCAAAAGTGGTATCAATCTTATGGGAATCTGACAGCAGCTGCCCACCAAGCTAAAGCTGAAGGTGGGAACACAACTCAAAATTGTATCTTTATGATATTAAGTCACACTACTCAGTACTACTGAAAGGCTCTCCTCTCTTCCTGGAATTATTGTCCTGAAAGCACCAAACAGCTCTTTTAACTGAAGTCACTCTTGTATTTTGAGACGCAGCAGAGGATACTGGGGAAGCTGCTATTTCCATTTCTGGTTAAAGCGCTCCATGGGCAGAGCCCACATACTGCCTGTAGGAGACTTTTGGCTTCTGCCTGGTCTAGAGTACATCCCTCTGTGCTTCAGCACTGCACCTAATGCGGACCTGTTCTGTTGCCCATACCCTGAGAATCTCTGTTGGATTGATCCAATGGTAAGAAGAGGGAAAGCAAATTTAGTTCCTGGATCTCAGGCTAGTCTGGATGTCTAAGCCAAAATAAAGTTCAACTAAAAGTGAAGCCAAGCTGCTAAGCCTGATCAAGGCAAAAATGCTTCAATTTATGATGCATCTCAGAGCAAGACTTCTCTTGGAAATTTTAAGAAAAAGAGGTGTGGCACCTGCAGAATTTGGGTACCTCTGACAGTAGGTTTACAATTATGGATTAAAGAAACCCAATTCCTCCTTAGAAAGCTCTTTGAACAGTCAGCTTTCACAGTTTTAGTAAAGGCTTTGGCCCTTACATACTTTGTCAGAGATGATGTGCTTTTCTGGATCAAGCCCAAAATACGCAAAATAAACTAACTAAAAGGCAAAGATGAAAATCATATCAACTATACTAATGAGAATCTGAAAAACAGTATTAAAGAGGTGCACCATATAGTATTAAACACCTCCAAATGGTAAACAGTGAACTAGTCTCTTTACTTGTTCCCTAGATGTGCAAGTAAGCAGTAAAAGGGAAAATCTGACATGCTAAAATTCTTGCACAGGTTCTTGTCTGAATCTTTCTGGCCTCTGTCTGAGCCACAGACACAGTTTTCCTCCTGCTTTCTCAGCAACGTACTCTCTGTTCCTGGTCAGACTGTCCCATTGATTTCTACTGCTCAGTTGTCCAAATTCAAATCAAAGTGAAGCTTTCTTGAGGAAACATGGGTGGCTGCTTTGTGCTTCTCCAGCACACAGTCACCGATTACCTAAGGTGCTCAGGAATGTTTCTCTTCTACAAGTAACAACTTTTATTTTGTAATATTCCTTGCAAAACAAGGAGCTTTCCCACCCCCTGAGCTACTGCACAAAGTGAAGTGGAGGTGGTCACTGTGAGCAGAGGAATAATCCCTTTTCAGTGCGCACCCCGGGCCAGCCAGGTGTTCTGCAGCTCCCGGTGATGGACACACTCAGCAGTCGCGCCCGTGGCAATGCTGGAGAACTGCGTGGAAAGGCAGGAATTTTGCCGCCGTTCCAGCAAGCAACAGTTCTTGCTGATGAGCATGGGCGGCTCATGCCCGGCTGCCCTTCCCATCGCCTGCGGAGCCGGAGCAGGCGCTGGGATGTCGGGCTGAAGAACAGGACTCCTCTCTCTCCGACTGCGCCGCTCCCACCTCCCCAGCCTTTAAACCTCCGCTCCCCAAAACTGCCTCCTTCTCTCCCGTCACCCCGCAAACCCACCACTCCTGGGCTCCCGGGGCAGAGCCCCGCAGAGGTGTTCTCCCAAGCCAGCGCCCCTCACCGCCCCTTCCCTCCTCCCCGGTGACATCCAGGCAGGTGGCCCCGGGGCCGCCAGGTGCCGGCACCGCTCCGCTGCTCCCGGGGCAGCCCCGGCGGCGGCCGGAGCAGAGGTGAGCGGAGGGTCCGGGACACGCAGAGAAAGTCCGGGACAGGCAGCGGGGTCCCCGCACACTTTCCCACACCGCCCTCCACCCCTTCCCCGCGGCGGCGGAAAGTGCCCCAGCTGGTACCTGCCGGGGGCCGGAGCGGCCGGTGCGGGGCGCGGCCGGCGCGGGGCCGGGGCCGGTGCCCGGGTGTCGGAGGCGTTGCGAGCGCGGCGGCTCCTCCCCGGCGGCGGCAGCGGCGGAGGGTCTCGCTCCTTCTGCGCCGAGTGTCAGACTTTCCCTCGGCCGCCCTCCCTCCATCCCGCCACCCCTTTCCACACCCTCGCACGCACATGCACACACCCCTCCAGCAAATGAGCTGCTGCCGGCGAGGGCGTGTGTGTGGTGTGTGTGTGTGTGTCAGCCAGCTCAGGCACACACCCACTGCTCCCGCCGCAGGTCCCGGCCTCGGCACAAGGGACACCGGCTGCCTGAAAAGGGTCGGAGTGCGCACACAAACACAGAGTGTGGTAGCGATGTGCCCACTCTGCCGAGACCGGGCGCCCAGGGACCCTGAGCCTGTGTGTTTTGCCCTGGACCACAGACCCCTCCTGCACTGCCGGATTACACACCTGCGAGGTCGCACAGGAGCATCCCGACCTAGCACTGGGATTGCCCTGCACAGCTGCAGCTCCGCATCGACGTGTCTAAAGCAGCCTCAGGTCCACTGACGATGGTTCCGGTGACACATTCCCACTGGGGCTGAACCGCAGGACAGTGGCTTGTAGATTGAGAGTGAGAAAAAAAAAAAGCCAGCTTGCCACACTTACTGATAAGGGGGAAACAGCTGGGCAGTGGCCCGGACGTCGCCACTGGTGCATATTCAAGAGTCTGCCTGCGTGCAGAACTGTAGCTGCCAGGGAGACATCTGCCTTTGCATTTATTTGTTTTGTCCCTGGAATGTGCTACACTGGTGGTTCTCTGGCTTTCGCATACTGCAGACCACTTCCTAAGAGAGAATTTCTCTCCTGGACCAACCCACTCCCACACCAAACCATTCTCTCCAACATATTTCCTTCTGTGGCTGCCCGAGAAAGAGCCTTCCTGCCCACAGGCTGAGAGCCATTGCACACATGGCACAGAGTATCAGACACTTCCAGACAAGACACACTGGGGTTCTTTCAAAAACTGTGTTTCCCTTAGTGAAGAGCTCAGATTGAAAGTCTTCAGTTGGCGACTCAGTTGCAGAACAGACCCCGACTGTTGCTCCCATGAAATAACAGCATAATCAAAGAAGTCCAGAGAAACATACTGGAGTTTCCACCATGTTACTCACCTCAGCAGAACTTCATCCTCACCTACCATTCACATAGAAGTCAGATGGGTGGTCTGGGCATACAGGACGGGAGCTAAATAGCAGAGCTTTTTAAGTTCGCCAAAAGTCAACTTCACATTTTTTTTTTACCTGAGTTTTTAAAGCAGTTTGTTACTACAGTACAAACTGATACTGTTTTTATAAACTCTGCTTACAGAAATGCAGACTGTACTTATCTACATGTGTCTTATATTCCCACAAGACAAAGGGAGGAGTTTGAAGACAGGTTGTTTCATAGTTGCTATTGGCTTTTGCTGTCTAAGGCCTTCAAAAAAAAAAAAAAAAAGAAAGAAGATTTTATACCCCAACTTCCACATTATCATAGATAAAATTTTCCATTGCTTTAATCCCTGGAGAGCACTGCCCAATACAAATATAATTGTGATGAGTATGATGCAGATTTGAGCCCTGTCTGTGTTTTGAATTTCTGTAGAATGATTCTTGCACTTTACCTTTTTCCCACTCCCTGAACATCTCAAGCACTATGCCTGTAACCACCTCCTGCACCTGAAGAAACTCAACAAAAAGAAAATGAGGAGCAGGCTGATGGCAGACAAATCCTTGTGGTTTTTTAAGCAATCATTTGGACTACAGAATTGGGCTTTGAGGTACTCTGAAAATATGGATCCTGATAAAAAGAAAACATGCTGGAGAGTTCTGTTTATTTCACATTCTGGAGATGTTTTAGACTCCTATGAAAAAGAAATCAGCATGAATGTCTCCTTTTCTCATTTGTTAAACCAGTCTACGGTCTTTGTGAAAAGTAAAAAAAAAAAAAAAAAAAATAAAAGGTGTTGGAAATGGTTTTATTTTAGCAGCTACTTTTTCTTCTTGCAAATCATGAGAACACTCATTTGTTAAACCAGTCTACGGTCTTTGTGAAAAGTAAAAAAAAAAAAAAAATAAATAAAAGGTGTTGGAAATGGTTTTATTTTAGCAGCTACTTTTTCTTCTTGCAAATCATGAGAACACTTTTTTTTTAGTAGAATATATAGCAGAAGATTTATCTTTTAAGAATTATAAAAACTAATTTGTGAAATAGTTAACCTCCTGAGTGAAGTGGAGGAAACCAGGAAAAAAGCCGCCCTCTTGTGGCTGTTGGCTGAAGGAAAATTTTTAGAGTTCGTAGCATTTCTGCGCAGACAGCAGAGAATGAACATGCTTTTGTGTTCCTGGTTACTAAGGCTCTCAAACAGGGTTACACGAGGTCATGCCATGGACACAGGCTGAGAAGACAGTCACCATCTGCACAGTATCATTGTAAATGATCAGTTGATGCATTCCTTGGCATTGTATTTTAAACCACTGTTCAGAAATTCCCAAAGCAGATTAGTACAGCTTTACTGAGAGACATCAGTTTCTCAGTGTCTGCATTAATGTCACCTCTTTGAGGAACCATTTTGGTCAGGACTGCATTTGCTTTTAAAAGGGTGTTGGAAATATCCCAAAAATATAGGAATTTCTGCCAATTTTACAGAAATTGTCAAAAGTTTTCATAGGAAAAGTTTTTTTCCACATTTTGAAGATGTGATCATTATAATGATGGTGAGGATGATGACAATATTTTTGCTGCAGAAAGGACACCGACTATTGTAGAGAAGAAGTATTCAACAGGCTCTTTTAAAGATGTTTTTGAAAAGTGGTTTTGCTCCATTTTTTTTCTTTTGTAGCTAATTTGAGGCTCCCCTAAGACAAAATTCCACACCCAGTTCCTAGAGCAACTGTTCAAATTTCCTGTAAAACTGAGTGGCTTGTGAAAGGACAGAAGTTCATCATCAGATATCTACATTTTTGTTTTCTCATTGGACAACAATACAAGCATGAATTAAATGAGCAAATAGATCTTTCAAAAATAACTAGAATTAGGAAGATAATTCAACTGGTTTTGTTACTTTCCATTCCCTTCCTTTTGTGCTTGGTCATAAGTCTGAACTCTGTCCAGACACTGTAATGCCAAACTGGCACATTTCAGGCAAAACTGTTTTCATGTGAGTTAAGTTGTCAAGGCAAATAGATGGAGTTTTAGTAAAGACTGTAAGAGAAACATGAGACAGCAGCATGCAGCCACACTGCTGTAGGTGTTTATCTTTATGCTGAGCACTCTTATTCCTTCTGTAAGCAGTGACAAATGCCTGAAGCATGATGCAATGCAATGGTGTTGCTTATATCTCTGAAGGAGATTTGTTTTCCAAATGTTGGGCTAAGTTGTACCTAGTAAGTCTCTTTCAGGTGAACAACTATTCATTTGGTGACTTTGAGGTCCTTCATGAGAAGATCCTGTAACTCATGTTCAACTATGAAAATTTTCAAGGAGACCTCCCATTCTTTACTGACGAGACCAAGAAATAAGATTCACAAACCTGGATGTCCTTGAAGTGTTTGTTCCCAGCCATATATCCCTACCTTTGCTTCCAGCAACAGACAAGAAAGTGTCAAACATCATGAATAAAGGCACCAGAGAGGAGAACTGATTTACCTTCATCTGCTGGTAGGCCAACTGGAGCAGTGAAGGATCCACAAGTGGGGAAGTCTTTGTAAGGATGGGGATGGACCAATCCACTGGGCACAGATCCAGTCAGCCTCAAGTGCCCGTATTTGTCACTCAGCCACTAAATTTGCTTCCTTGGGGAGCCTTGCATCACTAAATTCCTACAATTACTGTGCAAGCATATTGGCAGACTGGATTCCACACTCGCAATAAACTAAAATTCAGACACAACACTGACCAAGATTCCTCTGCTCACTTCCCTCTCACCAGTTTGGGAAGAGGAGAAACTGTTCTATTCCAGTGTTGGCAATCATAACGCAACACCTGCACAGTAGCACACACTGATTTTATGTCCCACCTCAACAAGCTTTAAAGCCAGGGCTGGGATCTGCTCCTTTCATTATAATATAACTTGGACAGATTCTTGGCATTGCACTTGTAATCTGATTTATTCATGGAAGTATTTCTTCTTAAAGAGATTTTTGTCTTGGTTTGTTTGTTTCTTTCTTTCTCTTTTTAGAACAAATGTATGCGGGTCATCCCAGGGAATCAAGGATTTATATTGCATCCATATTGCATCCTGATTCCCACCACACACAATGCTTGAGGAATATAATATTGCAAACACTGACTGTGCCTGCAAACCCTTGTGGACAAGGGTCTCTCTAAGCCCTTTAGTTTTGTATTTTACCTGATCATCCCAAGTTCTATCTAATCCTAAAGCATTGAGAACAAGAAGCAGTCAGAACAGAAAGAGAAGGTCAAGGCTCCTTCAGTTCTACTAGTCTGTGACATTGTGTGAGGAGAAATCCTACTGGGTGTGAGAATGCATGAAGGGAGGCATTTCTAGCCCCTGTAGCTCCCTAGTAAGAGCAGATTTCAGTTCATTTGTTGCTAGATGATATAAGAGATAATCTGTCTCCATTTAGCTGATGTTTCTAAAAAAGGGCAACTTTTATGAAAAGTGCAGAAAAAAAGTCTAAGACAGAAAAAAATATTCCTTAAAAAATTTAGGTAAAATTAAAATATCTATCTTTCTCTTGTTGCTGAATTCCTGGGTAATTATCCAAACTTAGTCATAAAGGATCTGATTCTGAAACACTGAGCATGTTTAAATTCCATTGCAGCTCACTTTGCAGAGCACATCACAAGGTTAGGTACAAATTAAGCAATGTCACATCCTATGCAGTCATTATTTAGTCCCCATCCTCTCCCAACATTTCAACTGTCTCCTGAAGCATCCATAATTTCAAAGGACTTTAGTTCAAACTTTGGCGCTGTCAGGGTTTAGGACATTCCTCAGTTTTAGGCCCTGTTCTCTTTAACACCTTCATAAATGACTTGGAGGCAGGATTGGTAGGGATACTAAGCAACTTTGCAGATGAAATAAAACTGAGAGGAGCCTTTGATTCCCTCAGGGCCAGGAAGGTCCTGCGGAGAGACCTCAGCAAATTAAAGAAGTGGAAAATCGCCAACATTATGAAGTTCAACAAGGGAAAGTGTCGGATTTTGTACTTCATATAGGGCACCCCAGATGTACAGATGGGGGGGGTCCTGGTTGATGGTAAGCTGAATATGAGTCAGCAGTGCCCTGGCAGCCAGGAGGGCCAACCATGTCCTGGGGGGTATCAGGCTCAGCATTGCCAGCTGGGCAAGTGAGGTGATTCTCCTGCTCTGCTCTGCACTGGTATGGCCTCACCTTGGATATTGTGGCAGTTTTGGCCAAAAGACACTGTGCTATTAGAGAGTGTCCAAAGGAGGGCAACGAAGACGGTGAAGGGCCTTGAGGGGAAGCTGTGTGAGGAGTGGCTGAGATCATGTGGTCTGTTCAGCCTGGAGAAGAGGAGACTGAGGGGAGACCTCATTGCAGTTACAACTTCCTCATGAGGAGAAGAGGAGGGGCAGGCACTGATTTCTTCTCTGTGGTCACCAGTGACAGGACCTGAGGGAATGACCTGAGGTTGCGTCAGGGGAGGGGTAGGTTGGATATTAGAAAAATGTCCTTCACCCAGATGGAGGTTGGGCACTGGAACAGGCTCCCCAGGGCAGTGGTCACAGCACCAAGCCTGACAGAGTTCAAGAAACATTTGGATGATGCTCTCAGGCACATGGTGTGACTCTTGGGGATGGTCCTGTGCAGGGCTAAGAGTTGGACTCGATGATCCTTGTTGGTCCCTTCCAAGTGAGCATATTCTGTGATTTTGTGATTCTGTAGTTTATTGTTCCTTCTGAAACACCCCAGACCACGGACGGCTTGATCCTCCCTGCCTCCCCCAGCAGCAGGATGGAGAGAATTGGGGGCACAAAAAGGTGCCCATCAGAATGGGTTGAGATAAGAACAATCTACTGGAAACAGCAGTGATATAAGAAAAAGAAAAGTTACAACAACCACACCAATAGCACAGTGCACAAGACAGGCGAATGATTCACAAGGGATTGCTCACCATGTGGAACCAGCACTGCCTGACCACACAACCCCCACACCCTGGCAAAACCAGAAGAAACCACCACCCCTGCTCCATCCCCCTGTGCACAGCATGAGGTGGTACTCAATAGCCCCAGGACACTGGCCACGCCCCTCCTGGCTGCTGCCAAAATGTACCCTGTCCTGGCTGGAATCAGGACAGGTGCACAATGCATGTGAGATCTGGCCCAAATATGGTGAGAAGGATAAAAAATTTGCCTACAGATCACTTCTTGGATATGAATTCAGTCTCTGTAAAATAAATAGTATGTCAAGAAAAGAGTTTGCTGTATTTCGACTTATGTCTGGGATAGGAAAGAAAACCAACTTTTGAGAGCTCAGGGTTTTATGTATTTTGTGAGCCAGACAAGAAATTAATTTCCATGAAAAATTAACTGAAGCTCATTTTCTTACTTTGTATAAATTATACTTCTATAGTTCTACTTTCAATGAAACTGGTGGTTGAACTAATTGGTTTAAGGTATTATCCTGCTCTCCCTAAATGGCAATGACTGCTGTATTGATTTATGGGCTTCAGCACCAAGCAGGAGAGGGTAAGAATACAATCAGCTCTGAGCTCTGTCCAGAGAACTCCACTTCCCCTCAACAGTGGTTGTAGAAATAATAACCCTCCTCCCCCTCATTTTAATAAAATATGAATACTATTACAAGAAATGGTTCCATGTATTTTCTTATCTCAGAACACAGGGTATCTAGTTCTGTTTATCCTTAGCATGAACAAATCTTTGTGAATGCCCAAAAGCCAGTTTTTTCTAGTGAAAATATGTACTTGTGGTTAACAGAAGACAAAAATCCAAGCAATGCTTCTATAGATAGAAATGTTCTTTCTGCCTCTAAAAGATAGCTTTGTCCAAAACACACCCTATTTATTATTTATTCTTGGATATTTTTGTTTCCTACCCAATTTAGGGCAAACCTTACCTCTAAGTGATCACTTTTCAAGCAAAATAGTGTTAAATGGAACCACATGCCTTAGTGATTTACAGCATACATTATGTGGGCTCATGTTCACTGTCCTCAATAAATAACTATTTTGATTGTATTATAAGATAGTCTCCCTTAAAGTCTAAACATTAAATTTGTTATAGGCTCCTCAGTGAGAACAGATTGTTGTTAGTAGCTTAAGATAATATACGACTGGCCAAGTCAGTACAAAATTTGTCTGGAATATGGGATTTTTCAGCACTGTCCGAAGGTTGAAAACAGTAAGTTGGTACAGTGGGTTTGTTTACATGCTTCCTGTGTTCTGTATTGGTGTTCTGTTTAAATCCTTTCCTGAAATACCTGCAACAGGTTTGAAGGATAGGGGCTCTTAAATTGAAGATCACCCCATCATTTCTAATGCAGACAGGCATATATATGGAAGCTGTGGGTTTTGAGAATCTAGAGGGAAACTTCAAAGGTTTAAGTTTGGGTTTCTCTGTACAAGAAACACAGCCTAGCCAAAAGAGGTTATTGAGGCATCTGAATCCCAGTGAATGGAAGCCAAATCCCAGAAGCTTAGTGAAATCCCTGCATCATCATATTTTGAGTATCTTGACAATCCACAGCAAGCTGCATTTTGAGTTAGAAGTGTATTTTGTGGGGAGTTGCTGGGAAAACACCAGTACTATTTTCTTTTTTTTTTTTTTCTTCACAATTCAATAGAACTTTTTATAGGAGCACAACTCACTTTTCCTACCAGGCCAAGTGGAGATTTATAGTAGATGGACCCCTCACCCCATCACCATGGTTCTGGTCCATATGATGAAGTGGGTCCTTCTTGCACACTATTCCCATTTACACCATAACTGCAACCAGATCTGATTGTACTATAGCACCTGTGGCCTTTAGACTACCACTTTCCTGCCAAGGAAGACATCATTCAGTACTAATATATACTTTACACTAAATAAAATTATGGATATTGTGCTGATTTGGTCTCTCCACAAGTAACTCAGTTGACTAGTGTATGGATCCCAGACTTCGCTCAACAAAAACATATGCACTCAAATTTGCAGATAAACTTACTGCATAAAACCTAGGTTTTGAATTATAGCTGCTCCTTATGCAGTCAACAGAGGTTGATACCAACCTCCCTCTATGATGATGCATCCCATCATTTAAAAAAATAATTAAAAATACTTCAGACAAGGAACACCACTTGTTCTTTAGTGCTTTACATCTCTCTTCTTTGACTGCAGAGGGAGCCTACATGTCTGCTTCTAAATGTCTAATGTTAAGTGAGTGAAACCCACCCTGAAGTAGTACAGCTGAAGCCAACATAATTACATACAAAGTGTTTTCAGGATCAAGTCCAGAGGTTATTGAGGACTCTGTTATGAAAGGTGCTATTCATCTCAGCATTACAACCTGGAAACAGAGCTGCCACATGTTGGTGTTCCTTGTTGAATGAAATTACCATTAGCATCTGACAGAAAGATATTTTGTTCAAACTAAACAGACAGATTTTTAATTAATTTTGTTTATTTCTACTCTAAGTATAAATCATTTATTCAGCTTTATACTAGATTTTATTCAGTTTACATCATCAGCATTTCTAGATGTGGCTGTGCCTGGCTGCCATTCAGTCTTAAGGGCTAAGGCTTAAAAAATTCAAAAAACAACACAAAAAGAAAAGTAATCTAAAAAGTTTAGCATCATTGAAAACATATGCATCTATATAAAATGCTTATATATTCAGTGGCTCTATCAGTTGAGAATACTGTAACTTGAACCCAAATGGTAAGGATCCCAATTCATTCAAGAGCCAGCATTTGATACTGTGGGTGGAGGAGACAGCTTCTGTCCTAGCAAACTGCAGATATGAATATCAGTTTGATTTGCTGGTTTTTAACATTTTATCTTTCAAATTTTCTCCTTTCAGTAAGTGAAGACTTTGGTCATTGATTGCAATGAAAGCTGAACCTGAGGGCATAGAAAGAAGCTGCAATTTAGTCACTACAATCACAAAATCCTATTGAAAACAGACGTCCACACCAAGTGTATTTACATGTGGAAAGCTGCTGTAGCTACCAAGTCAAAGGTACTTTCATGTCACAAAGAAACTTAAGCAAAAGTACTAAAGTAATGAAACAGTACTTTATACTAAAAAGGAACGCTGCAATTTCTATAAATCAGGTACTTCTCAATAATTTTGTTCAGCATAGAAAAAATATCATCAGTTTCATGTTTTCACAGTTATATATTGATTAAATTGGAAGCAGGGAATAAAAGGAACTTATGCTTAACTAATATCTTTTCTCTTTGATACCAATAGACATATTTCCATACTTTATTATTATTTATTAATTATTGCAGTCTAAGCTACTGAACAGCTACACATGAGTGTCAGTTAGATGAGAAGATTTCATTTATATAGAAAAATACTTTAAGGCAAAAACTGTGATTCAATCACAACTCTGACTTGACTCAGGAATTTCAGTGGATGATCTCTGAGCTCAACCTTCAACCCCAGGCTGAGCTAGAACAGATACATTAAAAAAAAAATGCCAGTCCTGGGCTAAGTAACTGGAAAGAATATAAATAGCCAAGTAACTAAAAAGAAGATAAATCCCTGAAGGAATTGTTCCAATAGCTAATAACCATGATCATTATCAAGATAACTGATTTTTAAGTAATGTTAGAGCAAATCCCATTGTAGCAGTATGTTTCATCATCCTGATTTTGTAAGGCAAAGGTACAACAGCTAATTATTTTGGCATGTAAGGCCTCTGAATACATGAGACTCTGTAGACCATTTACCAGACATAAATGTGTTGTCGGTAAAACTGAAAAACAGAGCACATCCAGATGTATGTTAGGGATCCCCGGATTATGTCTAAACAGGCCAAAAATACCTGATAATTTTAGAGTTTACCTAACATGGGAGTATTTACATTTATCCTGTATTTGGATGTCAAAAGGGATCAAAGAAGCACACTGTTCTATTTGAGAAGCTCCTTGTTGAGAAATACCCAAACCCCCATGATTACAAATCTGTGCTTCAATAGAAAATAATAAAACACAAATAAAATAGAATGAGAGACACAAATGAAGTGATTGGTCACAATAGAAGCATCTGCAAGGTCATAAAGAGCTCAAATATATAACTAAGCTGTAACTTACATGACCAAGGGACAGAGACTGACCCAGCTTCCTCCATTCTTCCAAGATGTATATTGTAACAGTGAGGACTGCTGCCAGAATCACTCTGCATTAGAGCAACTCTTTTCTAGAGGAGACCAAAAATAAGATAAAGGAGGAATATTCTCATTAAATAAGCATTTAAAAAAATACTGGTGAAAGCGCACATTTGTTTCCTCACTTCCTATCTTTCAGCTTGTGACCTCTTCTGTTCCTCTCTTTGGAATATTCCTTGGTCACGCAGAATGCTCAACCATGCAACTAAAAGCCAAAAATAAGGCATTAATTATGATCCAGTCACCTGAGACTACCAATTAGTCCAAGAAGGGAAACAGGCACCTCCAAAGAATACATGATCCTGCTCTAGAAAGGTCAGATGACTTCTTCTTTAGAGAAGCCCCCCAAAGGCAATGCATGGTGACTAGTTCATTGTCTGAACTTTAATCTTCAGATATGTCAAGTCAGGTGAGGTGACTCTCACCCATAACTAACCCACAGGGGACATTTGTATGTATACTGCCTTTCTTCTTATAATTTTCAATGATAAGTTGTTAGTTTCTGATTAAAATCAGTTGCAGCCAAGGAAAAGAATGAATTTTCCTGTGTATTTGTATAACATCTGATAAATAGATCTAAGTCTTTCTTAAGTCTTTAGTTATGGTACTTATATTTATGTTTTACATTCATATAAAGGAAAGCAGATTGATCTGGTAACTACTCTGAAGAACACAGATGAAATTTTCACCTGCATATTTTACTGGAAAGAGAAAGCTTAAAAGCAGTGTGTGCCTTTGTTGATTAATGTTGGGTTCAATTCTCCCATTTACATAAATTAGGGAAAATTTTATTTAAATTGTACACTGATATATGACTCTAAGGATCAAGGAGGAATTATATTCATGCAGTTGAATTATTAGGTGCTAAGTCAAGAGTAAGTTGTTTTCTTTTGAATACATTTATATAATTTAAATTAGGAAGGCTGTCAGTCTGAGTTATCAAAATCTTTTTTATGGCTTTAGTCAGAATGAAATCCCAGTCTTCTGACATTGATGGTAAAAGGTTCCTCTGAAATTCAAAAGCCAGAATGCAAGAGTATGGCTCTGAATATTATCAATGTTCAAATAGCAATAAAGATACCCACTTACCAGAAAATTTTCATAAATCATAGGGTCATACCTTTATTGTCAATGAACAAACCCAGTGTAACAACATGTCTAAAATCTTAGGAAATTTGACTGCAAAATGAGCAATTGTTTTGCCTCAGGAGTATACACAAGCCCTTAGTTTCTGAAGCAGAACAAAATGTCCAGGTTGGTCTCAATGTTATTTGCTTTTATTTTCTATGGAATGAATTTCAATACAGTTTTTTTGGCCTGCAAAGTCTGTTTGGAACTTCAAACCTTTGATATTTTTATTCATCCTTTACACATAACATCATTCATCTGCCTGGTTTTATAAGATGTTGGCTGTCTGAAAGCACAAAAGCTGTTTCTTTTGGCAACATTGTTCAGGATCTCAGTTTCAAAAGAGGACTATAGCTAAGGAATATGCGCTTTGTGTACATGTAATGTAGTATTTTACTTTTCTAAAAATCCAGCAAATTTATATTGCAGGTGCAAGTTGTCAAAACTTGTGGTTCTTTCAATGTGGCCCAGAGACATAACTATATCTGTATTTTTATGAAACACCAATTACATGTTCTAATTGTAAATTACATGCATACTGTTCATTTGATGACCTTTCCTTTGTGTTTATTGACTCTAGAATTAAACTATAAAGGAAAACAGACTTGGCAAGGATGTAGGTGGTTTTTGGAGTGATCCAAAGCCACTTACTCCTGGTTTTTGAGGTGCTTGTGGCAAAAATTGGTTCTATGCTCATGACTTTTGGAATATCTTTAAATGCCAATGCAGACATACATTCTTCATTTTCCAAAAGAGTTAGCCGGGAGTTCACTGAAAATAATGCAAGCCTGGTTCTATGATACCACACCACTGACAAGGCAAAATGCAAATCATGTATCAAACTGGTATTTTTGTAATGGACAATGCCCATTAGTTCCACTCCTTTCATGTGTGGCCATCAGAATCAAGGTCTGTACATCAAGAGAAGCAGCTCATGCACGTCAGGTTTATTTCTGGGATGGAACAATGAAAGGGTTTGCAAACCCTACATTAAAAAAGAATTAGCAGAAGTCATTATAACCAGTTTTCAATACAAAACCAAACATGCACAAAAATAAAAAAGGAAAATCCCTCTGGGAACAGAATTTTATGTTTTACTTTCATCTAAAGACAGTCAGGAGACCCAAATTTTCATCCTAATCCACAAAACCCACCAGAAAAACAGAACAATTGCAGAGATGCAATCTGTAGCACTCTGTAGTTTTTCAATCTAGGACATGTTTTTTTCTTAATTTCGTTTCTTAATGATCTACCTTGCACCAGGGGCTGCAATGGGTAAAGTGACAAACAGCACAAAGGTGAGGAAGGACGTGGTGCAGTACATACCATGCAAAAAGGTGAGCTGAAAATGCAGTAACACCTCAGCCAAATTTAGAAGGACCGACTGAAGAGCTCAGCTGTGGGAAGGAGTGTGTGTACCAAGCAGCTGGACAGAGAAGAAGGTGGGAATTTCTTCACTATGAGCCCCTCTCAAGGCCGCTGTGAAAAGTTGTCTTGTGTGAAGACCTCTACATAGCCCTCATTCACCACAGATACTGCTGCAGAGGGGAAAGGGCCATCAAGATTTTGGTTTTTTTAAGCAGGAAGCACCATAGCCCCAGCATGTCACTGTCATTCCTGAGCAATCCAAAGGAGAACATGGGCAAGTTAGAAGTCTGCAGAGTAAATAAAGCAAGATAGGAAATTCCAGGGAAAATTCCCAGAACCAGCCAAATTTCGCTACTCCCCTGCAAAACAGGGGAGGTTAAGACTTGTGGTGGGCTGAATCTTAGATCCCATGAGTCACAGGATGGATGCTTCAATTGCTAATCTCAACTTTTAGGGAATGACTCCCAAAGTTTTGAGTAGTCACATCTTCAGGTTAGGAGAAACAGCAGATGATTATTCTCTCGGGATCAGCCACTTAATTAAATATAGAAAGTCCACTCAATTATAGTCATCCAGCCCCAATGACCTCAAATTTTTAGCCTCACAGTATTCCTTTAAAGTGCAGCATCCTGTCCATGAACACTCAAGAAGAAAAATGTGATAGAATTTACAACTGTCATAATACATATGTTCTCCAAAGACTAGATAATCTTCTGGCAGACATAAACTCACCAATCTGTGAGAGAAACTGTAGCGTAAAAACCTCCTGTATTTTTCTTAACTGATACCCCACAATGGCACTAACATTTTTCATTCGTGGTCTGATATATATTTTGAAAGATTACGTGTGAAAGTAGACTTAAGGTTCAGTTCTACAATTTTTCAGTGAGGGCAACATTCAAAAGTGGCATATATTTTTCTAAGCAGGGCTGCCCTTCTAGCAGATTATTTTGCATGTGTGCTTTAGAGAAATCTTTTCACCTTCCTCCAAAACTTGAAAAAAAAGTGGCATTTGCTGGAGCCAGGATGAGGAAAGGAAAAGATTTGTTATTGCTTGGAATGGTTGCGCTCTTTTTTTCATTTCTGGAAGTAGAAAGAGGGATTTTAAGTAGGTGCTTTAGATTCTCAGATTTGATTAAAGCAAACATACTTTTCTGTTTAAAAAAAAAAAAGGAAAATATTTTTACGTTTTCAACTCTTTTTTTTTTTGTCAGGCCTTTTACTGACATAAACAATAGACTTCTTAGAGGGGATCTTCTGTTTTATTTTTTTTTTGTCCTGGTATCTCTGCTGATTTCTTTATGTCTGTGTTTCATTATGTCACTTTGCCCCTTCCTTGACCTTCGAATTTTGTTATTTTCAGTATCTGGCATACACAAGCAAAATACCCCAAAACAAATATCTAGTATGGCTTAGTAAAGAGTGAATTATGAGTCACTGAAATTAACAATGACTGTATAATTTGTTGATTGCGGGAGTTTTTTTGACTAGGGACTCAGATCTTAATTCTTGCCTTTTCATTTTGAATGGGGCATTTTTTTTGTCTCTATATGTTACACACTAAATTTGCAGCTCAGTTCAATAGCAGATCCTTGGCTGATGCAGCTTGTTGCAGCAGCACTGACCTCAGTGAAGCTGTGCTGAAACATTGCAATGGACTGAAAATATGAACTCTGCTGTGTATTGCACAATATCCTGCCACTTAGGCCAAATAATACAGTCTGTTGTCTCAAAAAAGAACAAGTGGTGAAATAATTTATTAAAATAAAATTAGAAATTGTGCATTTTCCATTGCAGGAGTGGGTTCGACCTAAAGTATATTAAACATGTTAGTCTTCTCTGTATAGTAGCCATAACTTCAGAAAAATCAATTTCAATAGAGAATGGCTAATTTGTACTATGTGTAAGTAGACCCCATGTGATATGTGAAATAAAAGGAGAAAATACCTTAAAAGCGTCAACATTTTGCAGTGAGAGGGGTTTTGGTTGGGGTTGGTTTGGGGTTTGTTTTCAGAAAAAATGAAAATATGAACTTCAAAAGCATTTTTACCTTGAAAAACATTAATTTCCTCAGGAAGAGTTTTGCCTTTGGCTTTTAATCCTGGTTATGGAATTGGAATTCTACACAGATCCTCTTCAAATTGTGAACAATCAACTGTGAAATATCAGTAGTGCTTACAACATATTACTTGTTCATATAAAAGCATTTCTTAAGTGTTCACAGCCATCATGATTTTTTGTTCCATACCAGTTTGATCCTATCTTTGCTTTGTTTTACTTCTGTTTGTCAGGTTAAACCCACACCATCATCTCAGTTTTGCCTTTTGTCATTTTAAATTTCTACAAGCATATCTGTGTAAGACTCAGAATTTCTGCTGTACATTGTAACATAAAAAGACACCATTAATGACAATAAAACTCTATGTAGCAGGCAAATACTTTTTACTTAAATACTTTTTGACACTTAACCCACTGTCCTGATCGATAATAAATTTGCATATAAAAATCAAAAGCAGAAAGAAGATTAAATTAAATATAGCCTGAGGATTCTCATTTTGTTTAGATCATGGGAAAAAAAAAAAAGCTGTCAAAGTCTGAAAACTGACTTTTGAATGAGGTCCTCACTGGCTGAACCCACGGTTTTGTTCCAGGCATGGGTAGCAGCAGTAGGTTTTCATCCATGGACTCGGAAACTGCGGGAGGGAAAGACATTCATACACACCGTGCACGTTGTGGTCATCACAAACAGGTGGCATCAGCTGCCACTGCTAATCTGCTGACCTGCTGAAGTAAAGGAGTTGCATCGAGTGGTTTTCACAGATATATATTTTTCCATTCCCCTGTCTGTCTCCATTACTTAAGGGGTGAAAGAAAAGCTGCATATATTTATCCTGCTGCATGTTACCAAAATGCAGAAATTCAAGTAAAGTAGAGACTTGCTGAGAAGCCCTGAAAAGTTGTGCCTTTCATTCCAAATAAAATAATGTGTAAAATTATACAAAACAAATTAAATTATATATGGATGGTTTGTCATTTTTCAGCCAGTGGGAGATCTTTTCTTTATAGCAAAAGATGGAGTTAAAAAGGTTTCTTGAATATCTCAACGCATACATTTTGAAAAGTTCTAAATAGCCTTCCCCAGTGCTGCACTAATTTTAAGATTGTCTTACCCTTTAAGTGACCTGATTGTAGTCACTCGTGCAGCCAACTAATTCCCTGACTTGTTCATTAAGATTATTATTGAAAACCTTAAAAATTCATTATGTGTGAGCACAATGAGAACAGGACAAGTTTTTGGCTCACTGCTAATAAAAGATAAGTTTATGCTTCACCTTGAAAGGGAAAAAAGAAAATACTTTCTATTTCTCAATATAAGCCTATAAGAAAGATGAATCTTGAATAACTTAAATGTAGGCACATAAAAGACACCTAATTCCACCATATGGAAAGAAATCTGTGAAGGGGTTTTACTCTGGGGCATGAGTTGTTGAGTATATCAACTAAATTTAAATAAACCATATGAAAATGATAGGATAGAAGACAAAGCAAGCTATTCAAACTTTGGGAAATTGAGCAAATCAGACAGGAAGTTTTGTATATACAAAACTATAAAAGATACAGTTTAAATCACTATAATTACAGGAGTTGATGCCCTGTGGAATAAACTTCTTCAGGAAGTTTGTTTTTACAACCTAAATCTGAGAGAAGATAAGTTTTTAAGTTTCAAGAGAGAGCTGAAAGAGGTGGAAAATCCACGGTAGAAGACTTGTCTACCATAGCAAGGATAACTATATACCTACCTGTATATAAGTGTAGTTGGGAGGGTAACTATGCACTAAATGTGTTAAAGAGTGTTGCTGGCACCCGAACAAAATTTTGAACAACCCTGAATACTGTTTCCAGTTTATTTTCATTTTCATTAATAATTTTTATATGATTACATATGTGGTAGTTACAAAATTCTGTGAAATGCCAAAACTAATATGCAAAATGAAAAATCATAGCAGTTTATGAAGGGCATTTTTTTGTGCAATGATAAATGAAATGTTCATTTCTCTAGATCAAAGCATCTCCTGTTGGAAGCAGGGTAAAGTTGTATTTAAATATATCACTGTTGCTAAAACAGCCTTTTTCAGATGAAAACGTGCTGACAACATTTTTATAACCATTTCTACATATGAATGTAGAATGTGTAATGTTTCAATTGATTTTGCTTGTTCTGTTTTTTGAATAGGTAAGTAAAATTTTTTTCATTTTCAGAACAAACAAGGTTTGTGGTGTTGCCCAGTTTTTTTATCATCAGTTTTGAACTTGTTAACAGCAAGGGCTGAGTTGTCTGTGGATGAGTAACAGATTTGAGATTGGAGCATTTCTCTGAGGAAGAGGAAAAGGTTTGGGAGGGGTTTGAGGGTAGTGGGAATAGCTCTGGCACCTGAAAAAATACTGAGAAAGACGACAAAGTTGCCTGCTAGCTTTATTCCTTCTAAATTCAAGGTGTAGTTTCTGGATTTCAGGAAACTTTCTGATTAAAAAAAAAAAATTGTTAAAAAGACCATAGGTTTTGTTAAAAAAATTTTAGAAAAATTTTTGCTGTGTTTCCAGTTGGCAGGAGGTTTTGAAAAGAAATTGTTTAGTTTGATTTAGGCACATAACAGATTTTCTTTAAGAAAAGCCTTGAGCACACATCTCCCCATGATTTAATTAACCTTATAGATAATTATAACAAGAACATGAACAGGTTGTACAGAAAATTACATTCCACTTGCTGTTCAAATGAATAGTCATGTATTTTTTACAAAATCAGTTTTACTCTCAGAGGAATGGAATGTACAACCTAGAAAATATCAAGTGTGTGGGAAGGTACCAACACTACATTTATCGATCTGTTTTAGAGTTAGACATACTGTAAGCAGGTCTGTTGGGTCAGGTCATGCAGGTGGGCTAGGCAAGACAACCAGATGAAGTCATTCTGGAGGGTGAAGTCATGAGTTTAGCACCTTGCTCCTGGACATCCTCAAAATAGACATTCCTGACACAGAAATGCAAATGTCTTGGACTGCTCCTAAACTGACCTGTAGCTCTGCACCATGGAAGACCCTGCAGTGTTTCAAAACAAAGAGCTCTTAACAGTTCACCATAGATGACAGGCAGCCTGTGCCTCAGTTATCTTTCCCCAGTAAACAAGATTTGGGAGATGTCTGGAGGATGCTTAAATCCCACTCTCATGTGGAGTTAGGACAGGCTAAGATTTACAATCAGATCGGGAACCTTCTGCTCTGGAGTTTCTCAGTTTAGATGTCACATGGGGAAGTTATGTGGAATGATCACGAAGAAGAGAATGTGGGAGACTAATGTCCACTTTTTATTCCCTCATGAGAAAAAGGATCTGCCCTGAAGGGCATTTCAGAGCTAAAGCCTAATGCAGCCACTTGGACTCAGCCTGTAGGAGTTACGTTCTGCCAATTAATAACAGAAAAAGCAGCATGATGCTGAAGTTCTGTGACTGACACCTTAATCTTTTAAACTAGGCATTTAAGGTATCCACAGGTGGGATTTTGATGAGTGTTAGTGGCACCTAAATGATGTCTTGGCATCCCTGGTGCAGCATTCAGATGCTGAAAGTGTTTCTGAGATCACCTGTCATCTCTCTGTAGCTGTGAATACTAACTTTAGGCAAACTCGTTTTGTTTCAAGTAAGAGAGGGGCTTTCCTGGCACAATTTTTTCAATCTGAGTACTTGCTTCCTTATAATCATTTAATGATAAAATGACCTGCTCTTAGAATTTTTGTTTAAAGTTTCGAAGTTTTAATGTTTCATATGGTTAGAAACAAGACTTGGAAAAAATAGAGGAGAAATTATTAACATCTGAAGTTAGATCATATTTATCACACAGAAAGCTTTCTATACAGCTGGATAAGGTCAAGACTGGGTCAGCTGTACTCAAGTTTAAGAAGAAGGGAATACTGCTTGTACAAGAATGTGTTCTCTTTTTACCAAGAGATCAGTTTGAAGCCCTACAAATGTGCTTTATTTCAGAAATGTTACATGTGGTTGCTTCATAGCTCCACACTCTCAAGACACTTTCTTTTTTTCTTGTCTTCTAAGCCAAAAGCACCATTATAGCATCGAGATTAAAGCACCAGATGAGGTGGTTCATAGTGGAGCACTGAACCCATAAGCTATTATAGTTCAGTGGTCAGAGCATGCTAGTTGTTCCAGAGGCACAAAAATGAGACCTCAGAAGGCTTACTCCCATTGACTCAAAACATGCAAGCAAGTTTGGGAAGAAAGGCAGGAGGAAACTTTTCTAAATGACCAGCTTCCTCCACTGGCATCAATGCACAGTGACCATCTGTCCAGTCTGGCTCCCAAGGACATGTCCACCCAAACAGCCCATATCCAGGCTGGCTTTGTTCTACTTAATTCACAGTTTGGGTTAAACTACCATATAAATTACCAGGGAGTCAGAATTTGAGGTCTGTTTTTGAATTTTTCCCTGCTTAAGTTCCATCCTTCATATCTTATCTGAACAGGAAGGCTCCTTATGATTTAATACATTGAATACCATATCTAAATAAAGAAAAACGACTTCACAGAACCTTGGAACAAAAGTCCTGGAACAGAATAAAGGCTCATCTGTATCAATATCTGGTCTCCACCAGTGATAATCACAGGAAAATAGGCAAGCAGGTGGTGCTTTTATACAAGACTTTCTTGAACAACCCATGCCAAAGACCTCATTTGCAGCTAAAATGACCTCCTCATATTTGAGGTAATGTCTTTATGTGAGAAAACCTCCCACAGTTCATTCCTTTCATGAATTGGTCAGTTGTGCTTTTTGATCTGATTGTCCACATTTCATGAGTTCCATTGTTTAATTAAATGTTGATATAATTAAATCACCTTCCTGTGATTCTCTGAGCATTCATCTTGTGCAGTATTTGATGCCCATATACCATAAAGCTCATGTACCTTGAGAGCTTGTCAGCAGTCACTCCCTGTTTGCCTTTTCTCATACTACTTATGAATTTGAGGTTTTTAAGTAACTGCATGAGTAGTAAGTATGTATTGGGAAAAATTTGGTTTTTTAGGGTATTCATAATACCTTATGGGTATAAAACATTCTTGCAGCCATTTTTAAGTAGGTGGTTTCTCAGAGACTATAAGCAAGTAAGAAGAGATCACGGATTAAGAACATAAACAAAGCAGACTTTTTTTGCAGACTGTTACATTAAGCAATGGATCTAGAATATGCACTTTGCATATGGATATAAGACAGACATACTTTTAAATATTAAAAAAATCTCTTTTACTTAATAATAAAGAAATACACTAATAATAAAATACATTAATAAAGAAATACATTAAATTGTCATATTAGTAAAACATTTTAGTGACGCTTTTTTCTCTTAGTCGATGAAGTTTGGGCCAGATTCTTAATTCTTCTGATATGGAACACATTTTTATCAGACCAAAACTCAGACAGTGGTTATTACTTTCAAGTATTTAAGTCATATAAATTTAATCCTGTAAGCGTATACCGAATCCATGATTTCTGTGTATTTAATTCACTCCTCTCTTACGCTTCTCTTACAAGACCTAACCTGGAGTACTGAATCCAGCTCTGAGGTCTTCAGTACAAGAAAGATGTGGACCTGTTGGAATGGGTCCAGAGGAGAGACATGAAAATGGTCAGAGGGATGGAGCACCTCTCCTATGAAGAAAGGCTGGGGCTGCGGCTGTTCAGCTTGGACAAGAGGCTCCAGGGAGATGTTATTGCAGGTCTGTAGTGACAGGACAAGGAGAAATGGATTTAAGATAAAAGAGGGTAGATCTAGACTAGATATTAAGAAGAAATTATGTCTTGTGAGGGTGTTGTGGCACTGGCACAGGTTGCCCAGAGAAGTTGTGGCAGCCCCATCCTTGGAAGTGTTCAAGGCCGGGTTGGATGAGGCTTTGAGCAAACCAGTCTAGTGGGAGTTGTCCATGCCCATGGCAGGAGGTTGGAACTGGATAATCTTTAAGGTCACTTTCAACCCAAACTATTCTACGATTCTGAAGTCCCTGTTTCCTCCAGTGAAGATCCAATGGCTCATAGAAGTGCTAAATGAAGGCCTGCCTTGCACTTATTCTTGTGGAGCTTGACAAAAATCATTGCAGGAGTGTAAACAATTATTTTTATGTTTTAAACTGTATGGATAGTTACTCCTCTTTTTAACTTACCTATTAATGCCTGCTGTTATGTTCTAATCATCCAAATAAAACAGTCAGTTTTACACAGGGGTTTGAAGGCAGAGTTTTAGCCTTAGCAAAGTGTTCATTTTAGGAGTTCTACAGAAAAGCTAATTTTCTCTATTTCTAGCACTGGATATGAAAAACTGTGAAGACAAGCGGTTTAGTCTAGAAATGTAGATGTCTGTGAGAAACACTACTCTACTGTATTATACTCCATTACATCCTCTAAAAATTTGTTTTTCCTTCACACAATATGTTTTTAGAAAACATACATAGTATACACAGCTTTTCCACACACATGTCTATTAAACCTTCATAGAACAGGTTTGTTTCTGGAGTGCTTTTGAATCTATGCCTACCTACAAAGCTTGTTAGTCTCTGTTCTAGCACAGCCTTAGCCTCAGGAGTAATAGAATCAGCTCTAATTATTACAAAACAAGTCCCTTTCAATCTCTTCAAGAACTAATTAACAGCTTTGTCATGTAAAAAATGTCTGCTTCCATCAGATAAAAGGAGAATGCAGATAAAGCTGTGAAAGGCAGAAGTCATGCTGCAGCATGGGAGCATTATCTAATTTAGTGAGGATGATTACTACAGCCTGAAAACCTCCATGGAGAGGATTAAGTGGGTCCAAGTCCACTGCCTTTCCAGTTTCACACATCTACAAACAACATACTCTGCTGTGTAAAGGTAACCAGACTATTCGATGAAAGGAACATATTTTTGTTAACTTTTTTCATTAAAAACATTTAAATTCTATAAATAATGTTGTCTGGCAGTACTATAAAATAAACTGTCGAAGCAGAAATTAGAGAGCATGTTTTCACTTACTCAATCCAGTGTTTCTATTTAATGTTCTTAAATTACTCCAAGAGTTGCTATGTCCCAGTGAACCATCATGTTGGCACACTTGCATTTTCAGATGCTAGAAGAAGTATTGAAATAATGGGACACAATGCTCATTTACTGGAATGTTCTTTTAGACTGTGTTGCCATCCTGGGAACAAGCTATAATTGGGTTTTTTTTTCATGCTTCCTTCTAACCTTACTAATCTTTCTCATTTGAACTGACGAGTTTCACACTTATTAGTGTTGTAAAGTTAAAAATAGGCCTCTCTTCTAGGATAATCTTTCTCAATCCGTGTTTTTTTTTTTTTTTTTTTTTTTTTTTTTTTTTTTGGTACTCTGGTCTCAGAGCAGTTGTGTAAATGTAGGAATTTAGTGTTATCTGAGGTGCCTTACTACACATCTGCATGTGCTCTGCCTACAGTGGCAACATCAGCACACAGTTTCACAGGTAGGCCTCTACATGTAGATGTCTATATTAAGGTTTAGTCCATGAGCTGAATCTCATTCTGAACACTAAAATAATTAGCTTTGCTAATTTGGAAACATAATTGCCTAATTATCCTAAATCCTTAAGCACAGGACATTAAGTGAGGATCTTGAATAAGCATCCTAACACTTGAGGTGGCAAGTAAGCATCAAAAAGTGGTCACATTCTTTATTTATCACAAGGGATTGACACTGAATCCTTTGCTACAGAAGGAGAGAGTTTCATTTTTACCAGAAAGAACTGTGTGGAATTCTCCACGCTCAAGAACGTGCAATGGGAAAAGAGCAGCCCAGATAATAGATTAGCTATTGGTTAGAATGCCTATGTAAATTGTTTTGCAACCAATCTCATGGCAAAATGGCATCTTTTCAAGTTTCACAGTGGTAGGATGTTTTGCTAGCTGGAGCACTACTGTTGCCAAAGTAGCCTGAGCACTGTACTAACAAACAGACTGGAAAATGTGTGAAGAAAATTTGATCCTATTAAAAAATGCATATTGAATGTTTCTAGGGAAAGCCAATGCTTCTGTTTACGTATTGCAGCACATGTACAGATCTGTCACAGGTAACCTGTGAGACATATTCACCTGAGGAAGAGCAGGGCTGTTACCAGGAACGAAAAACTCCCAGGGGTGAAAATGGCAGAGAGATGCTTGTTATGAATGAACTCTACTCAGCATCACTAAGTCCTCACACTTTGCCAGGCTGGACAATCTGGAAACAATTATGAATGTACATTCATGGAAGTGAGTGCTGTGCCTGCCATGCTGACCCAGCTGGCATGGGTTTTTGTGAGAGCAATACGTAGCCCGTATCCTTGACACTATCCAGATGCTACTGCCAAAACATCCACCTGCCTTTTCTCTGCTACACACCTCAAAATCATTTCAGGTGTTTTATAGAATTTTCATTTCACCTCAGTGTGCAGAAGATCTCAGGTTCCAGCTATTTAGGCAACTGTGATGCAATTTCAGAGTGATGATGCTAGAGAAGAACAGACTTTTTCTGACAAGTAAATGTACTCACAGAGCAAATGGAAGAGGACGTTATGAATAAAGTCATGAAAGTGTTATGACTAAAGTGTTTATGGCTAAACACTAAAGCTTAAACAAACAGTATTTCTTGGAGAGGTTGCTGACATAAAGGAACTTATGTTCTCTGCTAGTTACTTTTGAAGTTAGTAGTTGTCCTTTAGGTTCTTTATCACATCTGCACATCAGATTTATCTGTTTATCTGTGGTACTCTTGATCACATCATATTGGAAATGACTGGTTTTTCCTGTGGTGCAAGAAACAGTAAGTGTCAAAAAGATTACCCAGTATCAGGTCCCAACTATCAGGAAAACATCTGTTCACACAGTACAGGGTTAAACTGTGGTGTATACTGTGGCAGGCTGTGGTGGATATAAAAAGCCTGCAGGAACTAAAACAAGGATTAAGCAATTTGGAAAAAAAATCATAAAAATTGACCTTATATCAGAAGGTCCCTATCACAGAAAAGTGATATCACAGAAAAATGATATCACAGTAAAAAGTTTTTCCTTGTGTTCTGGTGGAACTTTCTGTGTTCCAGTTTCTGCCCACTACTTCTTATCCTATTGTTTGGAACCTGGCTCCATCCTCTTGGCATCTTCAGATACTCACAGACATTGATGAGGTCTCCTCTGTCGTTTCTTCTCCAGCCTGAACAGGTCCAGCTCCCTCAGCCTTTCCTCATTTCCTCTTTCCACAGACATTAGTGACATGGGATGTATCCAAAGAGGGTGAAAAAGGTTGTCCAGGTGATCATCATGCAGTACTACAACTTCTTAGGGAACAACTTCCGCACAAACAGCCTGTGTGCAAGGAGATTGTCATCATCCTCAGCAAGAAGCTGTGCCACAAGGTCACAGGGTATGTCAGCCACATGATGAAACATATCCCTGTGTTGCAGGAAATGCTGAAAACACATTTGTAGTTGCACATAATACTGATAATTTCCTGATTTAGTCTTCCACATGTTGAGAAATAAGAAAAAATATTTTGCACACAGAATGATATAGGATGTAGGTTTGCCACTGGGATCTCAGTGAACACTTGGGCCTTTTCTGATCAATACAAACAATAAATATAAATTTCAAATTCAAATTCACCTCCTCTAGACTCTTCTTCCAAAAGAAGCTCCAATACAAAACAGAAATATTTAGTGTCTGTCCTGTTCTAGTTAAAAAATCCCAGTCTGAACTATTCAGTCCCAAAAGAATGATTTCTGTGATGAAATTTTCCCATGTGCCAATGAACAAATCCAGTAACTCTCATGCCTTATTTCATGGTTCCCAAAAATGACAATGCAACAAACTGCTGTGTTAATACCATTATAAATTGAAATCATGTTTAGCAATCCAAGGCATAGTTGCTAAGAATGATTAAAACAAACCACTATGTACAAACCCAGAGGTAGCTTTTGTGTTCAAAGAATTCAGGCCTCATTAGAATTAGTCACTCACTGTATAAGTTTTCCTACTAGCCTCAGACACTGGAGGCTGAAATGCAATCCTTTTTAAAAAATGTATATATTGAGCAATTTTCTGTGAAAATATACAACCATATATTGTGGTCCATAATGCATATTAGATATTCCCCTTTTTTGGTAGATATGTAAATCCAAAATTTGAGTTACAATAAAAATAACAAAATTATTTAAGCTACTATATTAAAACTGAAATTTTGCGTGTCAGTATTTTTTGACAGTTTCATAAAAACCAATAGCTACATTACCATGAAGGCTTTCATCATCTTTGATTGTTTTAATCTTTTTCCACTATTTCTAGTGATGGATTTATATATAAAGAAATAGCAAAGGAGTTCTGGGAAACATTAAATAAATCAATAATTTTGAATCTTTTTTTTCCCTCTGCTTGATTTGATAAAAAGTGTGAAAAAAAAACAATTCCGTGAGCTATAAAAAGTGTCTGAATGTGCAAGATGTCATTTCAGGAATGTAGGCTGAAATTATCACAGTTAGTTGCAGAGGTCTGGGAGCTCACATTAGATTTCAAGCTAGCTCATTCAGAAATTTGAGTCTAATGTTTAGGGGTTATAATCTAGTTTTAAGCATTTTTTGCTATTCACAGAAGACTGGTTCTCTGCAACCTTTTTTTGCTCCCACGTAATAATGGAGTCAGCAAAACCACTCACATGTGCAAGAGTTCAGAGCAAATGTTGAAAAAATATGACATATTTTGATGTGAAGGTGTAGTGGCTTGAACTAAGTTATTATTGAAAAAATAATAATGACCCCTCTCTACCTTACAGTCAGATGTGAAGAAATTCAGAGATCACCAAGTGTAGGTGCAAGGGAGGAAGATGTTCTACCAAGGAAACTTTTATAGTGGAAAGACTTACTTTTAGTAAAAAACTTCTGCATAGAATTTCCTCTTATAAGGTGTAGAGGCCACCCAAAAAGATTGAAATTGCGAGGAAAGCTAAGTTGTGTAAGCAGAACAGGGGAAAAAGGAATTAACTGCCAGTTCTCGTAAATCTGTTTAATTCCACTCAGCTCAATTGACCTAAGTCAGAGTATACAAGTCAAGGAAGTTACTTTGGGGTTATAAAAAGATTTAGTGAAGAGATAATGGAAATCAATGTATTTGGTGTCTAAGTTTCTTTGGTACTCTTCAAAAATCCATCTTCTGCCTTTATGTGATGGCCTTGCATGGTGGCTATTGTGTATTCTGCATGGCTAATTGGTTAGCTCTAATCTATCCTCAGTTGCCCTAAAACAGATTAATATAATTATTTTATTTTTGACTGTGGCAGTGATTTTGTTAAATTGTTAATTTTTATATTTGGCTCCTATGATACTAAATATCACTATATATTCTACTCAGGTGACCTCACACTTGGCATCACACACTGAGGCAGTGAACATGTGTAATGTCCTTAATCCTTTCTGTCTTTACCTAAAATGGGCTCTTATAACAAATCTTATTCCATATGAACAGTAATGTTTAGAATCAGAAATGAGGGGTGGGATTCATCTCACCTAGTTCTGGGTTCCAAACAATTTAACAGAAGCTAAAATGACCAAGAGGTTGTTGCAGCTCCTGATTCTCCAGTACAAGAAAACGTGTGCTCTGCTCCCTAGTAGATAAAGAGATGACTCATCATCAGAATATCTTTGAATAAATCACATTGATCGAATTTGATAAATTATTTGTGATTGCTTGGAAAATGCCTCTCTGCTCTATGGTTTTATTTATATCGGACCTCAAGGTTTTGAATGAGCCCAAAGAACTGAATCAGAAACTTTCTAAGAAAATAACTTAGGATATTTTGATGGAAAAAAAATGCCCATACACTGACACCACAGCTCTGTAAACATGTATCATTTACAATAACGGATTTGTAAAGAGGGTGAAGCATCTGATCAGAAGTATGTAGCCTGCCATGGTTAGGGCATTCATGGGAGGTGATGGTCAAAAGTAATTCTGTCGTTAAATCAGCAGAGCCCAGATCTAATTTATGCCATCCTTTGAATCACTGCTGACAGTGATGTAATGATGTTTTTTGTGTTACAGCTGAGTACACAATTTCCGGTTTCCTGTAACTAGAAATCATTCATCTTCAAACTCACTAACTGTAGTCTTTTGTTTTTGTCAATTTATAGTATCATTTTACTCTTAGTGATGCCAGATGAGGGTGGGAATTTCAGGAATGACATATAACAGCAGTAAAGGTACACTCAAGACTAACAGAGGAGACTGGGATTTGAGTCACAAAAAGATTTTGTTTTGCACCAAGTTACCATCTAAAAATTTGTTGTATTGATTCCTTCTTAAAACAACCAGTTATCTGGAACTCCAGTCACTGTATGCTGTTAAACAGAATCAGAGCTCAAGGCTCCCAGTTGAATGTTCTCCATCAGAGAACTGATGACACAAGTCTGGTTGTATTCATGCTGTAGGTTTTTATCCCAGAACAGCAGCCCAAAGCAGAAATTATATGAAACATGAATAAATATATGCTCTGAAGTGGTTATGAAGTTGGACTAGGTGACCATTGTAGCTCCCTTGCAACTGAAAATATTCTATTCTATTCTATTCTATTCTATTCTATTCTATTCTATTCTATTCTATTCTATTCTATTCTAATTTCATTTCATTCCAATTAACTTCATTCTAAATAATTCCTTAATTCCGAGTACTCTATATGTATAAGATTAATTTTGCACACAGACTGGAAAATATATATTACTGCTGTTGGTATGTTCCAGTTGTTCCAGTGAAGAGATGTTTTAAAGAATAAACACTGAGTTGAGGAGAAGTAACTTTTAATTTTAAGAGTGACAGGGTCATTGTTGAAGATATTAGAGGCATTAGGTGTTTTGACCTAAAGGAACAGTGAAAGAATAACATGCATTCAACATTTCTGGAAAACATAGCCCTGGAAGGGCTTCAATTTCTCATGAGGAAAATGTGGTAAATATCTGGACCTCAGTAAAGTATTTGAGACTGGGCCACAGAGGACATTTCTTGGGCTGGAGGTGACTAATACAAGAACTGGAACTTAACTAAAGAGTTGCTTAGGTGGAAAATGACAAGTTGTATGTAAACGAGAAGCCTTGGACCACATGGACATTTCAGTGGAATTTCTCAGGGATCAAACCTGGACGAACTTGATGTAATATTTTCATTATAACTTCGGCATAGAAACCCAGAGCTAATAAAACGTGATAACTCAGCATTTGTCACTGCAGTAAAAGATGGGGATGCCATAAAGAAAGAGTTGGAAAGCTTTTTCTTAGAGAGGTAAAAGGGGTAAAAAATTCTTTACCATGAAAAGTGGGAAGATTCATTTAGGCAGTTATAAAACTTTCTGCTGGAGGAGTTGGATGCTTCGGGTTTGAAAGTAAGTAAGAGTAGCAGAATGCATAGTATGAACTCACAGCGTGACTGTGAGCTGTTGGTGTTGTAGAGATGGATAAAGGCAGATGGGATCCGTAGACAATGAGGGAAAAAGTGCCTCATGGTAGGACTTCATCTGGTGCAGTGCATGTAATCTGATACTCGAACACTAGAAAGATGGATTAAAATGGGAACAAAATGCCAGGCAGCACCATAATATGGAAGTAATTTGAAAACTTCCAAGTACTGATAATAGAATAATAGAACCTTAGAAAGGTTGGGACTGGAAGGGACCTTAAAGATCATCTAGTTCCAACCCCTCTGACACGGACAGGGACAGTTATGGTTTGTTCTTTATTTTGAAAGGCAAACAATTCATAGTCTGCTTATGACAGTGCTAACTTCTGTGGTTTAGTCTTACTGCCCCTGCAGAGCCATGAGCAGGTGAAAACCACATCCAATAGCACAGTGAGCCTGAGGAAGCACTGATCATTAACATTTCCTCAAATATAGCATTTTATGCTGAAAAATAAGCAGGGAAGGCTGAAAAAAAAGAGTTAGTGTTTGAATAGTTTTCACTGAGAGATTTTCTGTACAACATATTTCACGACCTCATTATATCTATGTGTTTTCTACATACAGCATCATGCTCTGTTATGATCTGACTCCATAAAAATAAGTGAATTAATGAGGTAACAGTACACTGCTGTATTGCCTGAAATCCCATCCAGTCTTTGAAAGCTCAACCATCTCTATGCTCCTATTAGAACTGCTTCTAGTTCATTTCCAAGTTAGACAGAGAAATTCATGTATCTTAGTTATTCCATGAACGGAAAATGTTGAGAACCACCTTGCCCATCTTAGTTACAAAGATTACAAAAGTTTTCCATTCAAAATGAGCTGTTTTTCTATAAAAGAAGAAGTGAATAATGCTAACTTCAGCTGCTGGTACGCTGTCTGCTGAATACATAAAACTCTAGTCCCTGGATAAGGCAGCTAAAGCAGACTAGTATTAAAAAAATAATGATAATAATATTAAAAAAATTCAGCTGAGGCTGTAATATAAAACTAAGTGTCTGAGAGAAGGCAGTGAACCAGGACTTTAGCATGCAGCTATTCCTTACATCCTTCTTTTCACCAAAGGATACAAAGTCCTTAGTCAGCCTGATTATTAGATTATGTTATTATGAGGAACTGATCTGCCTAATGAAGTCTATATTTTTTCATATTTCTGTTCATCTTGGAGTAGGATATTTCCTTTTCAGTGTTTTCTTTGAGAACATTCGTCATTATATTTCCTTCCAAAGTAATTTTTCAGTGCTGGGTGGTGCTTTTCAGTAAATACTTTATTTCTAAAATCGCTTAAAAATAAATAAAATAACCCTCTCCCAGACTTCAGAGTTACCAAATTAGGAAACAAAACTGAAAAGTAGTTTCAACTAAAACAAAGAACTAGGGGAAAAAAACCCATTGATTTATCATTTTGAGGCATAAGCAAATATGTTTCTAATTCCAGTTTGAAATTATAGTTTACCTTTCAAAAGCTGAATTAAATTTAAAGAAAGAAAAAGCATGTTTTGAAAAAGGACTCAAGAACTAAACCAAAACTTCCTGGGTGCCCCACTGTAGAGGTTTTTGATCTGGGTATTTCTCCCGTTTAACCTAAAGTTGAGATCCTGAACATATATTTTTCTTCATTTTTCTATTTGGCTATTAACTCCAGGACCCCCGAGTTAGTCTGGCTCCAGTGACTTAGAGCCTCTTCAGCTGTGAGCGGTCAGAATCAGTAAATACCTCAGAGTATTTCAGCTGGGAGGATTACAGTCATGCCAGTGTTTCCCAGAACAGCTGCTGCAAGAAGCCTGTTTAATACCTGCTGCCTGTAAAAAGAATTAAGCAGTAAATGAAGGCTTGCCACAGGACCTGTGTCCAGGTTTACTGAGCACACTTGGAGAAGCAGGAGCACAGTCTTTTTGCTTTCTTCAGGCATATGTAAGCCCCTTAGCTGGAGTTAGAGGTGGTTGCGAAAATAGGTGTTTAAAGGTTTAAAAGAGGCGAGGAGAAGAAAACCCACTCACAGCACCGGTGTTTCTGTAACCTGTGCATGAACTTTTAAATCAAGTAGCTTTGTTCATAAGCCTCAGTTATCTGGCATAGAACAGCTTCATCACTAATGCCAAAAGAACCCCATGTGGTTTAGCAAAAGCCGTCAGTCCCCTCAACTCCTCACAGCCCTTAAATACACTAATCTAAGAAATAAATATATAAATGTGTTGCAAAAACTCGTATTACCCAACATTTGTTTTTAAAGGCCCAATTGCTGAATAGTAAGGCTTGACAGTCTTTTTTCACCAGAATGTTTTGGAGGGATAAAAGAAAAACAGGTTTTATGTGTAGAAAGCAAACACCAGGCAGGGTGTTTCAAAAAAGCTAAGTATTTTGGTTTTAATAAAAGCCTTTTTTGTTTGTCTTCAACTCAGAAATCACAGTGGGTCAGTCAAAAATTCAGGCTACTTGCCTGACAGAAAGAAAAGGCAGATTAATCTGCTACAACTCTAGTGTCTTCCTTGGGAGGAAGTTAAAGTGCAGTTTAAACTCTAAGTGTCATTATAAGGAGATCTATTTTTGTGAAAGGGAAGCAAAGAGTGAATTCCACCTGTCTGGGTGAGGAAGAAGTGTGTGGTCTGGCAACAGCACAGATTTAACCCTTTTGAAGATTTGTCCAAGATAATCCATCTCTGCATCCTCTCTCCCAATTTACTGGAAGGTCTAATACCAATTCCCTGAAAACTGTTGAGAAGATAAATGCACGAAGACTGTCATAAGGAAGATATCATACAATTACCTTAGATTCACATTCTTACAATCTAATGAAGGAAGTGCAGTGCATATAGATAATGGGCTTTCCAAGCATCAGTGGCAGTGCTGTGCTGTCGTCCCTCACACATTCTGGGATTTGTTTCTTCTCTTTTGGAGAGGCAGCAAGTAATTCTCTCAGTTTACCTTGATGCAGCACTATATAGCAACATGGTTTCTGTCACCTCCCTCAGCCAGATCCCCCTGGTTGAACAGTCAGGGGGAGGCTCATTATGTGAGACTGCATCTTGCAGAAGTGCATGGGTCTGATGAAAAGATCCCAAGATATGAATTCTTGGGCCCTGCCAAACTGTTATGGTCCTCTCTTTGTAGCAAGATTTTTATGGAACAGGTCTTAGGTTTTCCAGTAAAACATTGGGGTCATTTGGGAAGTAAAGCTCACAAGTGACTTCTGAATCATAGAAGCAAAATGCCATAATGCTTCCCACTATCAAATGCCAATCAGGCAGGTCAATTATTCACTTGGTTAATGAAAGAGACCTGGGGATATATTTTTAAGGGAGCTGAGTGAAGCTACTAAAAGCTTGGGCCATTCTCAGCATCTAACCAGCCTGTGAAACCCATCAAGCACTGCACAGGAAAGTCTTGCACTTTGGAAAGTCCTACTGATCTTATAACACAGTGTTTAATTTGCAATACATTTCCAATGTCAGGTAGGTGGTTTCTTACCTGCCTCTTTAGTTCCAAGTCTCATCATATTATCTCAAGACTTACTATAGTTAAAGGATTTCTGAACATTCAGCTCCAAGCCTTTTGTTCATATAAGATCAGTTTCCATTAAACATAGGTAAAACATCAGTTTGCAGCCTGTGGCAGGAAAAAGCTTGGAAATTCAAACCATAGCAACTTCAGCAATAAAAAGTAAATAAAAGATATCTGGAAACCATACTTGGAAACCATTACAGATTTCTAGTCTCTTATGTAAGCAAATAACTGATTTTTCCAGTGTTTAGAATGGTAACAATTCATTTGGCCTATAGAATTCCTGATAATATTACTAATTTCAGGTTCCTTTGAAACTTGTGAGGGATATCTTCTCATCCTTGGAATTAATTCTTGTTAGTTTAAAAGAATTTTTTGTTTCTAGGCCTTGACTGATCAAAGCACACACGAAATAAAGACTATATGAATAAAGCTTTATGCAGATGACTTTGCAACACCAGTTGAATGAAATCCAAATCTTCATATAGGTGATATAGGAATATTTAGGCAAATTCAACAAGAAGCTGGCAGGAAAGTTCATTTTCATTCGGCATACAGGTGTTCCTTTATGTATTTTATCTCTATTTTTTCTAGTGAGGTCTTCCTTAAGTTCACATTTGAAAATGAGCTTGGTTGTTTTATCTTGGCTCCTACTTGAAAGATATGTCCCAGATTAATATCAGCCAGAAAAACTAATTTGTTAGGTCAGGCAGAATAACTGGTTGATGGCTGGTAATCAGCCTGAAATCTGCGGTTATGGATCTTTGCTGACACAGAGAATGGGAAATCACTGCAAGCACATAGGTAATAAAAGCTTTTCTAGGAATGAAGTAACTAACTCATTTGGTAGTAGAATATGGATACAGATTATATAAATCCTAGTAATGTTGTCTGAATTTAGAGTTAATAATGAAGTTTATACCTGTTACAACTCAACAATGAATAGAACAGAGAAGCCTAAGCCAGAGGCCAGTCTTGGTATTAGCATCTTTTCCTAACACGTGGTTTCCAGTTGCAGTGTTCTCTTGTCTCTCTTCATTTAGTATTTCAGACTGAACTATTGGCTAAATTAATCCTTTTTCCCTATGATTCATGATTTTTTTCTTCAAAATATAGTCTGTAATTCAATTTTTGGATAGTTTAAGACAAATTCTAACACTAATGAACTTCTTAGACACAAAAATATTCCACTTTCTCTAAAATGAGTCATGTTTCTCTAATATGATATTTGAACTAGGTGATCATATGATCTAGAAATATTTTCATTATGAAAACTGAATTATGAAAATAAAATATAAAATCCAAATCTTTATATGACAAATACAGACAAATATAGATTTATATCTGTCAGATATCTTGCTTTAAGCAATATAGTATGTTGTTACATTCTAAAACCCAGACTTGGCTAAGTCTAGACTGTGGTACCACTACATTTAAATTATTAATTTTTTGCATGCAAAGGGTCCTATGGAGTTTCTCAGTTTTGCAGAATGATGACATTTTTGAGGGAATATCTGATCCAGGCTTGTTCATTTAACTTTCCGATCATTTTTATTGTTATACATCATTCCATAGTGCAAGACATGCAGCTGTTCTCTTGCCATACAAAGTTCCAAAGGTGGAGTGGGATCTGAAGTTTACATTATTTGCTTTGATGAGACTTTACCATGCTTAAAATACAGTGTATTGAGCAAAAAGTGAAGAGCTGTAATCTAAATCAAGTATACTGCAATAATTGAGCAAGGGTATTGTATAAGAGGGAAGAAAAGACAACAAGGGTTAAACATTTCTTTGGATATTTGGATTTAAAAAACGTTAGCAAAGTAAGTTTGTTTTAAAAAGCAAGGATTTTCAGTCTGAGTGGGTCCTTTTGCGGCTGCAAAGATTTATATAGTTTTAAAGCTATTTTCTAGTATTAAATGCCTTCTTACTTAGCATGACAAGAAGCAAATAAAAGCTGTTTGATGTGCTCAGCAAGAACTTAATCCAGCTGGACAGAATGAGGTACAAATGCAATTAATATCTTTTTACCAGCAAATACATTATGTTTTATAGGGTCCTATTTTTCAGAAATTATTCAAATAAAGCATCCTGATCAGTATCTAGTGTAGGAGACAAGATTTTTTTAGCTATTAGGAATTCTCTGAGCAATTAAATTTACATTTTGTAGGCTCTGCTGTTAAAACTAAAGGAAGATTTTTGGTGCCACCTCTTAGGTATCTCTGTTGGCAACTGATTTTCCAGGTCAGCGCTCAGCACTCCTTCAAATTATGTCTCCATTAAAGTTACACAAGCTGAACTCAAAACTTACTTCTCTTGGGATGTTCATTTTATGACTCTGAGCTCTCTGAACTAAGGCAGCTCCTCCAAAGTTAGTGAGGATGTTGCTGGCCTTTCTCTTGCACTGTTTTGTAAAGAACCCAAGAACTGGCATGATTTCCACCTCTGTGAAAAAGCCAGAGGTGCAAAGATCAGCTCTTCATGAATAGTCTTCTATTTGTGAACTGTTATTCTTCTACTGCCTACCCTGTCTCTATGGCCTCTAGAACACATTTTTTTCTGTCTTTACTTTTCTGTTGTTACTGCTGCTTCCTTGGGGAAGAAGGTTTAAGTACACTGAAGGGCTTGAAAAGAAAGTTAATGCTGACAAAGAAAGAAAAATGATGGTCTGTACTGTAAAGCTTTGAGCATCTTCCACTTCTTTCAAAGGCTTGGATGAGACCTTGGCAAAGCTAAAAGGCCTTAAAAGTACAAAGGACATTTTATATTTTTACTAGTTCTTTGTGTGGGTTTTTTTTCTTCATGTGCATCAGACAATAGTCACCAGATGAGGACAGGTTGACAGACCTCTCATGTGATGGGATTCTTCAGTCTCAAAATATCTATGGAGAAGGAGAGTAATTTTTGTGAGTCAGCAGTGAATGTTTTTGATTTTTTTTTTTGGTTAAATGCTTTTTTTGAAGGTGTCATATCTTCAGTAGATATCAACAACATAACTCCAGAAACAAATGTAGCTACAAGGAATCTGTATCACACCAGAACTCAGACATCTTCCTTTTTCCATCATTTTTCCAGGAAGCATCTAGCCATGTGGTCATAAAATTAGGAGCCAGGGGATTATAAGTACGAATTTTCACTCTTTTCCTCAGTAACTTTGGATATTTTGAGGGAAGCAAGCCTCTAAAATTAGCAGTAAGTTTCAGATATTATTATTCCAACACAGACTATCAAAACATCGTTTGTAATTCCCATGCTCTTTAGTTATCAAACAAAGAAAAACTATGTTATATAAAATGTTATGCCTTCCAGTCTCAATGCAGTACTCATAAACTACAGATTACAACTATACGTGTGAAAAAATGCATATCCACACATTGTATATTATATTCTATGCACATTCCATTTTTTCTGCTGCTTGAGATAGAATTTCAAAGTCATGTCTAACCCTTCATTCACAGGGCTTATGCAAGTTTGCATTGATGGATGAAACTCATACTCACTATGTATATGGGAAAAAGCACTTTGTGTAATCCTCATAAATCCTGTAGTGATGTGAGAGCAGTTTCAACTGAGATATTCCAAAGGAAAACAGAAGATCAAATTCCAACTGCATGTGTTAATTAGATAATATTCCTTTTTGTGCAGTTGTTATCTCATGGGACTTGCATAAGAATAAACAAATGTGTAGTTGATTGGGATATTAACTGATTGTCTCTGGAGGCCCAAGTCCTACCAAGAGTCACATGCATTCAGTTATCTCTCTTACTTGTCCTACAAAACCATGACTTAATGTGGTAAAACTGGTTCTTTTTGTTCAAGGAGAGATCAAGGGCTGTACTGAGATACTGTCACACAAGGATTCCTCCTTGTGAGGAGGAATCCAGCAGAGCTTCTTCTACCACTATGCCCTGCTTAAGAAAATGTATCTCCATGGGGTAGTGAGGAGAAAAACTGGAAGAGCACCAGGAGCTATTTACACAACTGGAACCATTCCACCCTCAGTCAAGTGAAGTAAAAAGCTTTAAAAGCATTTTCTATTTCAGCCATCCAAGAACAACACCACAAAGTGGACATCATGAGAAGTCAGTTGCCATGGGCACACAAGTGTCTAACTGGGAGAACACCCACAGACGTTGAACTTTGGTTCAGCAAATTTAAACTCCACTTCTCTTTAGTGCAAGTGCTGCTATCACTCAGCTTTAAAAGCAACCTAGGAGCTTCGGGGAAAATGTATGGAGACATTGATAGATCCACCTCTGAGATGAGACAGGAAAGAGGCAAATACTTAGACAGAGGTGGGATGTCTTGTTTTCTCACACCAGGCTCCACAGACACTGGTTTCGCTTGGCTAGCTCTTCAAGTCTGTGTGTCCAACCTCACGCAGACTGCCCAGTGTTCAGTTCTCAGGGAGTCTTTAGATAAATTCTGATAGTGATGGATAATTGTTGTAATTAATTCTAGAACTAGAACCAAAACCTTGAGTGAAACAGTCTTTGGAGGCCCACCAAGCTTTGAAAATCTTACCTATGTTTTTTCAGTTTTGAACATGGGTAGCAGATTTCTTCCTCTGCTTGACAAACCCCAAGAAGCAGAATTTGACCGAACTAGTTGGACAGTAAATTCCTGGTTTTACACATTATTAAAGCTGGACTAAATGAAAGAGGTAATTTTCCTTGTGGATACTCCTGCATGTTCTCTTTATTTTAGAAACAAATTGTTCCTTTTTTTTTTTTCCTTTAAATGAAGAATGAACATAAATTCCTATAGCAGCACAGCCGTTCCATGCCAAATGCAATAAAATGTCATGACAACAAAAGAAATGATAAGTAATCATTTAAATCTGTTGCCTCCCTTCCTCCAAATTAAGCTTCCCTCTCTGTCTGCAGTGCCCCCAGCCTTCCTTTCTACTTCTCATAAAAGAAGTGATTGGAAAAGATATTTTTAATCCAGGGCCAATGTCTTTCCCTAGACTTTATTTTTTTATGGTTTTTTTTTTTTTTTGGACTTGCATCTTTCTGAAGAACATAACCTTTGCAAACTGCCAAAACAGAGGTTTCATCTCAGAGTCCAATGATCTAAACTGAAACACACTCACCTAAAGAATATGCTCCACAATAGCCTCCCACAACAACTTTATGTCCCAACCAACAGAAATCAAGACTGTTACTCTTTGGAAAGCAAGATCTGCAAATATGTTAATTTGAGATGTGATCTCCGAAGCAAGCAGTTTGAGTATTTAATCTAGGAACACCTAGTTATTGTAGGCCATTTTTAGAGTTCAGCTTCTCTCTAAGTGAATTCTACGTGTATATTCAATTTTGGCTTTAGGAAACATTGTACCATGGGAGTTGTATTTATTCAAATAAAGTATATCACAGCAGATGCAGTGCAGAACACAGTCTTACTGTGATACACCAGGCAGTAAAAATAATATCTTCTACCTAACATATACTTTGTCACTCTCTGATTTGGCTTCTTCAGATTTCTCCCTTGCATTCCCAAAAATTTCTAGTGTGCTTTCCATCAGGAATTATTGCCTCACTCTATCAAGAAGCCCATATATCAGTCACCTAGCTACAATATGGATTAGGTGATACAAAGAACTTTCACAATAAACAAATGGTAAAATAGTGATGTATGGACACAGTAAAGAGACCCTGAACTGTGTCGTGCCTCTGAGAAAATTGAGAAGCTTGGATTAGGTTAGGTTAGATTAAATCTAAGAATAAGATTTAAAGTAAAATCTGAGCAATTTTTATTTTTTTTTCCTTCTCTTTTGAGAAATGGTAGAACTCTGGAGTTCTGTGTCCAGGAAATTTTATGAATTTGGAAGGAAAAAACCTAGTTTCTTAAATCTACCTTAAAGACAAACAGAAACAACGTCTCCATTTTCACTCAATGATAGTAGAATTCATCCAGAATTTGGAAAACAAAGGATCAAATTTTTTTTTTCTAACAACAAAAAGCAATTCAAATTTTTCTTCTCCACAGAAATCCTCTCAGTGTTCAATAAAACAGGATATGATTTCAAGTTAGTATGGCAATCTTATAATGTCAGAAATTTTGGAGGTTCCTCTAGTCTCTCCTTTGACAACTCTGATTTAAATATATATTATTCCATATAAAAATATTAGCACTAGTTATCCCAACCACTTTTTTTGAGTAATTCACTTGGGAAGTGATAGTTATGCTCGACTTTTGTGAATATTTATTTATAGAACATAGAAGAGTTGAACCATGATGCTGCCATGAAGCTGCACTTGGGGTATTCTTCTGAGGGGACGAATTAGGTTCAAATGTCCTAAGACAGAGTGATGCTTTGAACCTGACCTTAAAACCCTGAAAAATCATAAAAACCTTGAATCCTGCCCAAAGATTTGTTAGCCTATACTGACAGCATATCGAGTCAGAAGAGCGTCAAGCTGTTTTCCAGTAGTTGCTTTTTTTCAGAACTCTCTTTTAGGTTAGGTTCCTGAAGAAAGGAACAGATTTTCAGTTTTTAGCCTTTCCAGATCTGAACTGATTTGCCTCCTGCACCTAGTCATATATGGCCTTCTTTTTCTCCCTCTCTCCTTTTGATTCCGTTGTGGAATGGAAAATAAACAAATTTACAGGTCTACTATTTTCACAGCCCTCTCCCCCCCTCAGTCTATGCCAGCTGTCTAATTTTTATCACACCTTTGTGGGCCTCACAGTTGAGACAACTGCAGGAAAGTCTGGAAGAAGGAGAAGACAAGGACTAGTTGTGTCCATCAACGCACAAGGAGGGCACAGAGCATCGCCCCAGGCTATGTCACTGGGGACTGGAGTGATAGGCAATATCCCTGAATAGGGATACAGCTGATGCTCTGACAGCAGGAAAGATATAACGGGCACAGCATGATCTATCTGTGCTCAGGCTTGGTAGGATGGAAGGAGACCTCTCCATCGATGCCAGTAGTCAAGTCAGCTTCAAGACAGGGTGTGTAGGCAATCACATATTGAATGGGACAGTTTTCTTGTCAGTCACATATTAAATGGGACTTTGGAGGAGCAGTCCAGTACCTCTGAAGAGGCTGCACTCTTCATGAATAATATGTGATGTTTTACTGGTTTGGATGCTTTGGGATACGCCTGTAACTCAGTTCCCCTCCTGGTTTTTCATAACATTTGCTGGCTGTTTTCCCTTTCTCAACACCAGACCGATTCACATAAGAAAGCCAGCCAATTTTTCTCTATTAAAAAAGAATCAGGATTATAAGAACCATAAAATTACGTAAAATACTCAGCCAAAATATCTGTCAGTGATCAGTTGAAAATTGTCCCCACAGTAAGAAAAGGCATATCTCCAGCTCAAAGGAGACAAGGGACCCTCTAGTACTACGCCTTCAAGAGCTGCAGAAGTGCTAAATTAGGCTGGCTTGTGATATTAGCGTAATGTTCACATTTAGATTTTATGCTGCAGTAATTCCCATGAGTTTGCCTTTAAATTGCCTCAGCTACTGTAGCAGAACAAACTAGTGCAGAAACAATGAAGAATTTTTGCATACTACACTTCCAATGACTGTGACAGTAGTCTCATTGGAATAAACACAGCAAGGGTTACAATCTCAATCTGAATGAATTTGTCAGTAAGTACCATTTCAACTCTCTCTGTCAGAGAAAATTGAACGGTTATTTTATTTCCTTTTATTTATTTTTTATATTTTATTTTATTTCGAAGTCACTGGGAAGACTGTGACAAGACCTATCCCATTGTTGCACTGCCATTAAGTTAGATTAATTCCCTGGGGAATTTTTAAGAGCTTTGCTGATTCTGCATGCCCAGCTGTGTGAACAGAGCTTAAGAACTTGGGTTTCATGCGGCAAAAAAATTTATTTTCTCCCATAGCTTTGTGATAATTGACTTTGGGAAGAAGAGGACTTCAACTTTTAATGTTTTAAGTCATTTAAGAAAGCCACAATAAATATATTGAGTAAAATTATCTGCTCCTGTTAGCTGTAATCTGGGCACATTCTTAAAATACCCACAGTCCGAGTAACTGTGCTGGTCATGTACTGAAGCTGTGTAGAATCTGCAAGATACGTTTAATTTTATTGACTAAAAAGGTCAATATTCACAGTGTATATATTCAAGATATAACGAAATCATGATGCACTTTCCCTGCTTCATCACAGAAGTCCCAAGACAGGGTAAAAAAGTTAAAATACTCAGTGTATTATTCTTTTTTTTTGGAAAAAATGTATCTCTAGGGGAAGCCATATTGTATTGTCTTAAGGCCCAGCTTTAATGAGTGGAAGTTCAGGATATTTGGAGCCTACTGGGACTGTGCTGGCTGTTTGTGATCTTACCCACTTAGCTGGTTTGGAGCAGCAGGAGATGCTGTCTGCAGAAGGATCTGGCATTCATGTTAAAGTTCACTTCTTCACCAGAGTAACTGGAAAAAGGAAAGTAAACTTTCTCCAGGTTCATGTTAAAAAAAAAAAAAAAAGAAAAACAAGGAAAACATCATGAATCTACTTACAGTTTTTACAAGTAAATTAATTAAGGTGGGACAGTTTCGATCTCTTTGCAAAAGAACATTTCATACTAATATCAGAAAGAAAGTGACTTTGCTGAAGGTAGGTTTATTTCACATTTATTTTCATGTTGAGGAGATTTGACCCTTCTCCTTAATGCCTTTGTCATTCAAGTTATTACTCTGCAGAGACCACCGGTCTAAATTCAAGTGATACATTTGACTTATGATTTTGTACACTTTTTTGCTGTTTTTATTCCCTTTGTGGTTGTCTTTTTCAGAAGTACCTCAAGTACAACTTGATTGTTCTTATTTTCAAACTCTTATGAGTCTATTTCTAAAGTTTCTCACATCCCAAAGGAGATGTTAGTCTCAACCATAAGGCAGTTATATGGTAATCAAGTTAACAGTAGTCATCTTTGCAAAATTACTTTTCTGGCATTTTTTTAACATTTTCCCAATCCATGGCACAAAAATCAACATAATAGAGAGTATTCAGCATTTTATGGGGTGTGTGTGAAAGAGCGTCTGGGAAAGGTCAGGCTTCCACAAGGCAGCTCAGCCACCAGTGGAGCAACAGAAATGTGCTCTGCTTCATCCGTGTCCCACCTCATCAGTCCTTTTTTTCGTATGAGAGCAGAATTAACTTTTTGAGCGTCTCCAACAGAAATCGTGAAAGCCACCAGTATGGGCAAGGGATAATAACAATGTTGCCAATGGTTGTTCCTTTATAATTTTTAAAACTAATGTTTATTTCTGCCTATAAAGCAAAAATTAACAGTCCTGCCCTATTGCCTATTCTCAGCATTTAGGCCCGGCTTCCCTATTTCTTTCATCTTAACCACCACATTCTAGAAAAACTCTTTTGAAATACAGTCCTGGTTATGCCAAGATAGACAATATTTCTCCGGGTGATGCACTACCTCACAAAATTTCTTTGCTGTGGGTGGATACTCCACTGTGTTCCTCTGTTGTCACTTTTCTTGTGCTTCAGCTGCAGACTCTCTGGCTGTGTCTGTGTCTGTAACAATGGACAAAGGCTGTTCTGTGCTCCTGACCCCCGATGACACATGGCATGGCCTGACTTCACACACTTCGTCTCCTTTCTCTCCAAAGGACACCAGGATGAAAACACCCAAACAGCCCATGGGAAACAGACACAGACATGTGCTGTCCCTTGAACTGTGCCCAGGTATTGCCTGGTCAACGCTAAATGGCACAAGGCAAAACAGTGGAGGGAACATGGCAATCGTTAAATAACAGAGGCATTGCTGTGCTCGTGCTCCTACCTGTTCCTTGGTCACAGTTTTGTAGACTATTTACTAGCATAAACATAATCTCTGGAGCTGGGACCAGCTTTTATTTTTGTTGGTGAAACAGTGTTAGCCCAACAGGTTCTTTATTACTGACAAAAGCTCTTTGGAATGATGGAAGTGGTATCCTGTTACTACAGTACACTTCTGATTTCCCTGGGAAACTTGGCTGGTGAAATTAGAGTAGGATGAAAAGGAGTTTGCAACGATATTTTTCTGCATTTTTTTAAATTGTTATTTTTCATTCTGTAACCTGAAATAAAAAGTTTTGTAGTCTTCTGAGTGAAACTACTAAGACTGTTTGCAATATTTTATGTTCAACTGGAAAACAGAGAAACATTTTTCTTTCTGAGTACCATCAAAAGTGTGGCTGTCCACACAGCCCCTGTCAAGAAGTAATATGGATGATCTAAGAGAAAGAAAAGCAAATCAGGAAACTGCCTGCAGAGATAAGAGGGAGGAGGATTTAAAAGGATAGTGTTTCCATAAATCAAGACAACCGGTGACAGCTTTAAAGTAAGGGTCAAAAACATTGCGAGAGGTGTCACTTGGATAAGAAGTTAATCCAAGTTTCCATCTCTCTGTCTTTAGTGCTTGTTCAAGTGGAAGTTAAAGAGCTCATGGCATTATTTCAGGATCATAAGAGATTGATATCCTGCCCAAATTCTCCCTTTCAGAATCATCAGAGACCTCTACACAAGTATCAATACACACAGATTTATGCGATTGCTGTAAACAAAGGAACACATTTGTCTGCATACCATGGCCACAATTTATTCTGTTTGCATGGCACCAGAGAATGTTACACGCATGGGTTCGCAGTAAGAAAAAAAATATAATAGAACTCTCTATCACAGAGGATTCCAAGCAACAATGAAAACTGAACATCAGTCTCCCAATACCTACTGAACCAAATAAGAGGTTTCGCACAAATTTCTCAAAAAATTCCCTGAGATACACTCTCTAGGGAAATATGTTGTCACATTCTAATAGAAATGACTATTTCTACCTCAAAAAGGTGGAAACGACTCTTGGGAATCTGAAACTAAAGAGCTGAAATGTCAACATTATAATTTAAGATCTCTGATTTTGCACTGCCCTACACAGAGTAGCCTTTACTCACAGGGACATCCTTTAATGCAGGATTATTTTCTTGCAAATAAGTTCAGTTGGTAGGTTTTGAAATGGAAAGTATATGAGATGTTTGGCCTGAGAAGGAGGCAAATGGTGCTTGTGTTTCAATGAAGCAGAAGTCAAACACGTATGCTTCTCCCACAACGTATCCTCGACAGCATAGATATCATGTAAAAATGTAAAAAAAAATGCTTTAAACTAATCTCTAGAAAGTAAACTAATCTGTAGTAAATGTAGGTATGACCCAATCCTGATTCATCCTTCCTTTATTTTACTATAAGTCAGTTGAGCTGCTAAAGAGCTTTCATCAGTAAGACATCTATCAAGTGAGCTAATTTTTAAACTAAAGAAAAGACTGGATTTATTATTGCTTTGTTTAAAAATAATTTAAAAAGGGTATTCTGTGTTCATATTATTTACAAAAAGAAGATATATACAAACTTGCTAAGGGAGCATGGTGCTCAGAAAGGGAAAACTGAAGGCAGTGCTAATATGATTTCATTGCTATAGTGCTGCCATGAGTCTTACCCTTCTATTTTCATTATCCAAATGGAAAAGGGGGAAATGAAAAAGGTCAGGAAAGTGACATTTTTCAGTATTAATAGCAAAAAAGAAGGAAATTAACTGAAAGGCATTTAATAGCTGGAAAAATTGAAAATTCTGAGTCTGATTTTCCTCTTACACCAGTCTTACACCAGTAGAACTCACTCCATGGGATCAGACTGTTGGACAAGTCTCAGGGCTTGATTCCCAGAATGATGATGAAGTGGAAAGGAGTTTCTTTAGGTGGCTGAGTTCCTTTCTAAATGATTATTTGAATGCTAAAGAGATTTTGGTCTAAGTGGACTTCTGGTAACCTGCAGTCTTGCAGAGAAGCCTTTATTATTCAAGTCCCAATATAATAAGTCTTTTTCTAAGACTCTTTTGGCCTCCACCAACTATATTCTGACTTATCCCAGTGGAGTGAAAGCAGTTCTTTCTAAAGGGAGCAATATTGCAGGTGTAAGGAGGAATTTAAGTGGCTACTCTAAGGGAACACACAAGCTGGAGAGGTTATGATGGGGAATGTCAATTCACAAAATCCCTGGGGTGGCAACAAGACAATTTGGGTCTGTATGAGATGATTTCAGTTTTAAATTGAAACACATGTGTTAGTGAGTTTGAAGCAAACTGACAGTATCTTTTTAATAGAACGAGCAGCAGGAATGGCCTGACCCTACAGAGCACTAACATTTAATCTATTTATCGAGATAACAATCAAGGAAGAATCAAATATAAAAACAGTGGGGTTCCTTTCAAGGTAACAAGTAAATAAAGGAGAAAAAAGGCTTCCTGACTGATGCTTCAGTGATTCCCCAGATTATGGTAACTGCCTTTGCTTTGATGGCTAATTCCTGGTGGACACTGAGAGACTGTTTTTGTGAAAAGGTGTTGAGGTAGCAGAAAGGCTTAAACACTTGAACACTGCTCAGCTGCACTCATGGCAACTAAACTCAGATTCAAGACTATGATTGAAATCTATGCAATACTATTATGAATTCTTAGAGTGAGGAAGCTGCCAGGATTAATTCAGCAAGAAAGCAGAAAACAGTCCAAAGGGCCATTACTGAAGCACTGTATGTTTGGAGTAATTAGAAGACAAATTAAGCATATAATTATATTTTAAGATATGCAGATCCCTGCCATCAATAACAGTTTTGAATTGTACTGGAAAGTTATTAGTTTAGTTAGGGAACCTTTACATGGCATGCAGATTGTAACAGTTTGCTGTTACATGAGTATTGTAAATTATCTTTAAAATAGTCATGGGCAGCACAGCTGGAGACAGCAGGCATCACAGCTGTCTGTTTGGGAATTTGTTTAAGCTCTTAGGGCTGCAATGAGTACCAGAGTGGCTATTGCCACCTCACTGATGAATGTGTCACTCTGTAAATAAATCCCCTGTAATTTCTTAAATGTTATTCTGTGTTATCCAGGAACAGAGAGAAGCAGAAGTGTCAAAGTGTCAGTGGGATGCCAGAAAGAAAATATTACCTGTCCTTTCTAAAGAAATAAATTAATTTCTATAGAAACACTGTGTTAAAATTTGACTCTTCAGATAAATTATATTTCTTTTAAAAGCTTCTGGAAAAGCACTGGAAATTATTTAATAAGACTTTTCACATGTCTGAATACGTGAAAATTGATATAATAATATAAACAATAGTAATTTTATTTGAGATAGAGCCAAAAAATGACTTGCTGATCTGAGAAAAAATATTTTGTTCTTAAATGGAAGCAAGGGCTCTTTTGAGCAGTGAACAAAGAAATCAATAGTTCATAGTTAGCTGCAGATCTTGGAGCACTCTGAGCAAGAACCACAGTTCCCATACTGCAGATAGGGTGGCAAATTGGCTTCATTGCAGCTTCTCTGCAAGTCCAGGATTAGGGTGTGAACAGAGTTGGAACATATCTGGTCTCCCCAGGAGAGTGAGGCCACGCTGGTTTAACAAAGCTACTTTCAGTACATTGAGGTGTTTGTTTCCTGTGACAGGGGGATCTCTGTGGGTTAAGTTGCCCAACCACGATCAAACTGTTTGCAGGTCGGAGATCTCACCATTACACACTGCAGATCAGAGAGCAGACTTCAGGTGCCACATTGGAAATTTTGCCTTTAAATCACAGCTCTGTATGTCTTCCCACACTGCTGCTCTGTGGTGTTTTGGGCAAATGTGGGTTCTTGGTCATGAAGCAGCTACATTTTCAACTTTACATTCGAGTTTCTGCCCCCAAGCCTCTGTGTGCTCCTGTCTCATATTTGATGGGCACAGAGTACTCCTGCTCTCCTGCAATTGTCCCTCATGGGGACAATTATGTTTCTGGAAGATGTTCAGCCTTCATGATGAGGGAGGGTCATAATTTGCCTCCCTCTTCACTAGGTGGGTGTAAATGCATGGCAGGCAGCTCTCATCTCTAACAGCCAGCATTAAGCGGAAAGTAATCAGTGCCTGTAAGAGAGCTGCCATCAATCATTTTCATGCTCTCAGGGAAAATGTGGACCAGTTCGATTCTTGTTGTGCCCTGGGAGCAGCTATGCTCTACTTCCTGCTCAGGCTCGCATTAGCTTTAAAACTGAACTCAATTCAAACCTTTTTTTTTCCTTTTTTTTTTATTTAATGGCATCTTCTGTAATATTCTATTCTATTCCTCCAGTTCCTATTTTTCAGGACAGTTCAAGTATTGCTGGTTGCAATACTCAAGTCAGGCTTTGGTTGGTTGGGATTTCTGTCCCTGGGGCGTTTTGCTGGATTACTCTGCTAGTGCCAGTGCTGCTACACTGTGGGGACTGAAAAGTGCCAGAACAAATTCAGGAAGATGTGCCAACTCTTGGTACACACTATAGAATCCTGAAGCAACAACAACATTTGGCAGAAACAGAAACATTGTTAATACAACAAGCTACTAAAATCTGTGTTTAATCATGAGAGCACCATCTCCCCACTTGCAAGAGAATTTTAAAATGAGAGGGAAACTAAAAAGACAGCTTAAAGTGTCACACAGAGTAGGAACAAAGTATGGGCTCAGAGGTTTAACTCCTTAGAGTAGAATTTCTCCTCTTAAGACATTTTTGTTTTACAAGTTGCAAAAAGATCAGGCTCAGGTGTACATGACTTTATCAGAATGTGAGGGAAATGACCATATTTCAGTTAAATCCCCAGATACCCGCTGGACCATACTTGTGTTGAAGGAATTTTTTAAAATATGGAAGTAAAAGCGACCTATTAATGATACTTCTGTTGGTTTCTACAGACCATTATCTAGTATTTTGGGTGGGATAGGGAAGTCACTGATAGCTCTAGTGAAGACAACTCCTTCTTTTTCTGTGAATAGAGAAATTGTCTCATCCACACTAACATATTGCCCCAGATTTGTATTTTCCTATAGGTCTAATTTGTAACTTCCCACCACACACACCACTGAGAAGGAAGTTTCATGCTTAGAAATTGCTGCAATAGCAGAGGAATGCAAAATAGTCAGCAAGATGCGACAGATACAAAAGTTGTACTGGCTTGTTTCTAATATCCCTCCATTTCACAAGAGTGTTGGGGGAGGGTTACTGTTTTGTTTTGCTTTATTCTTGCCAGGTTAGGTAAGTCAGTTGTTGTTTTTAAGGTATGCAAAACATATGGCAACTGGAGATGTGAATCTGCCACTCTAAACAGAAATGTGATGCCAAGTTTTCCATCCCAGTTCTGCAATGCTATGACCACAGCTTTCAAGAATCACATACTTATCAGGATTAATCAGTGTTGCTCACTGAAGATTGGTGAATTTACAACAACTGAGGATGGAGACCCTCTTCTTAGCCATGAGCAGTATAATGATTGCTTTCCACTGAAATGCAGTGTGCAGTTGTGAAATGTTTGCCAGGTAGAGTTGAAAAGAGTAAATAAAGTTATATATGTGTAATCCTTCCGCCAGACAGTTTTATAGGCCAGGTTAAGTTTCTAGGATCATTAATAAAAACAAATTATATCCCCAACTGAGGATCTTGGTAAAATTATAGTGAACTATCTAGGTGCTCCTGCAATCAAGGAGGTAAATACACCATTTTCTGAAGGTGGACTTAGAAATGTGGAGTAATAAAAGATAGCATAATATACAATAAGAAGTTGTTCTTTGCCCAAAGTACTTCCGAAAACATTTTAGGTCTTCTCCTTTAATTTCTTGGGAAGCAACTGCGTGGGCAACTGGCTGCTTCCCAGACATTCTATATTAATGCTCCATTCACGATTTGCAATTTCCAAGGTTTTGACAGCAGTCATGAAATATAGTAAGGACACATCTAAGTTCCAGCTGACCCAGAAATGTGAGCTGCCATTCACTGTGCTGAGCTGCTTTGCTCCACTAATCATCTTTATTTTCCAGTGATTTCTGCATTTTACTGTACATGTAGGAGAGTACATGTAGGATGAAGGACCACACACAGTTCTTCCTGCTAGGAGGAGACTTAATAGTCTCTTCAATATTTCCTTATGGTTTGTGACTATTGCACCTCTAAGCCACAAAATGTTGCCCTAAATTAGGGTAACACCTCAGCCCAGGCATGCCTAAACATAATTAGTTTGTTCAGACTTTCACAGATGATTATTATTACAGCTATAATCTCTTCCAGGTTACAACAAGCTAACGTAAACAGAAATGTTCCCAAACACTTTAGTGAAGAAAAATCCAAACTGAACTTGATTCAAGCTTTCTCCTCAGACCCTTTAATTTAGCTCCCATCTTCACCACTAGATTCCAACAGAGAGTTCCTCCATGCTTAGGTTTCCTTCACTCTGAATGTGTTCTGCTGTTGGTTTGGGGGTTTTTATTTTTTGGAAGTTTATTTTATGCTTCAGGTTTCAAACACCAGAAGTACATACCTGAAAATATCAAGTACTATTGCAAAGCAGACAGAAAGAGACACACAGTAAACGGAAATAATGTCAAACATTTCCGAAAAAAATCCAGCATCAGGAAGAAAATAAACACACTATGCCCAATACAGCTGTAAAAATGAGACAGCAAGGGATAAATGAATTTCAGTTACAAGAACAAAATTCTTCTTTGTATCTATTGGGTTGCCCTAGTATTAAAAAAAAAATCTAACCATGCCTTGATGTGAATAGTTTTCTCCCAAATACATACTTTGCTTTCCAAAAGTTGCATTGTGTACTTTTATATAATGTTACCTTTTTAATTGCATAAATGCACATGAACAGAAAAGATTTCATGCAAATGAAACTAGGTACACACGTTGCATTAATGCAAAAATTGTGCTGGACCATTTTGTTTCCAAAGGGATCTCTCCACACCTGATATTACTTCCACCAAACTAAGACCAGCCTCCCATCAGGTGGCCTGGACAGCATTCCATTTGGAACTGCTACCTAACCAAGGTCATTAAGCAGCAAAATACAACATTTTGGGACTGAGCACACTCAGGAATGTTTTTGGACTGTGAAGCACAAAGCCAAAACCACAGGTCAGCTAGTCTCTTGTGTGTTAGTGTGGAGTGCTATCAGCTACTGTTGTCCACTGCTGACTTATATCCATACACTAGACACTCTCAGCAGTTTTCCTGAGTCTGTATGTTTGAACCTGGTTAAGTGGGAAGCATGTCCCTCTGCAGGGCTATTTAGATCTATCAAAGGACTGTCATAAATAAAATTTATTGACAGCTCAGATTTAGATTGTCTAAAATGCATGTAAATTGAGGAATGTGCATGCAGATTTTTATACATCCAGTAGGTGTCTAAGATCTCATAATTATAAACAGAGAGTTTGATAAAACACCATCAAAAGCATATGGAAAAGCCATTCAGTTCCTCTGAGAATAGAGATCTATGCATAATATATGCATCCAATGCCATGTAAGATATGCTGTTTATCAGGTGATACAGAACAACAGGGAGATGTATGTTCAGATAGAGTGATAGCTGGAGCCCAGGTGAGATACTATGAAATATTTCAAATGGTATTAGATTAGATTAGTTTAGACAACCTGGCTTTTGGACAACTGTGATCTCTAGCTTCTACTATATTCAATTAATTTATCTAAATGAAGGTGTCTGACACCAGTTGAAATGCCTTAGAGAGTCTGAGACTGTTGCACAGGACTGAAAGATACATCAAAATACTCACAGGAGAGCCATGTCCTTCTCAATTGGCAGAGGGAGGCCAAGCAGTTGCCATAAGGTACCTCAAATGCCACCAGATATCTAATAAGACTAAATCAGGTGCTGCTCTCCATTGACTTCTATGAGAGACAGAACAACGTCTCTCACTCACCTGAAGATATTTACATCATAGACTCCTAAATTTAGGGGTCCAAATTTAGACCCAAGTCCTACAAATTACTAACTGCCTAATTGTTAACAGTTCTCATTTCCTCCAAATTTTTAATTTCAAAGTAAAAATTTGTGGTTTTATTTCAGGTTGTGCGGCACAACACCATTCTGATTTAGGTCATGGAAGTAACAGTAAGGAAACTTCTGTGATTTCCGTTCAGAAAATCTGTCCGTTAGTTACTTTTAAAATTAATTTCTTCTTATTCTGGTATATATTTTCTTCTCTAGTTTGTCTGATTGATATAAGTAAAAGTAAAAGGATAATATCAAGATAATAATTTGACATTCCAATTAAAAATGAAATGTGAAAAGTGAAATGTGGCAGATGACAACTGACAGACTGCTCATAAAAAAGGCAAACGTTGTGATCAGTGACTGGTTACGGTTAGATGGTGGACCTCATACACAGGGCTATGAATTAAGCCCAACAAAAGGACAAGGTCTGGAAAAAAAATGAAAGAGAATATTGTGCTGCTTGTCTCTAACGTGTTGAAGAAGGCTAATTTAGTACTTTCCCTGAATGGGTCATCACCAGCGTAAAGACTGATCTAAAATCCTTTGCTCAGGATTTAGTAGTCTTAAAGACTACAAGCCAGAATGGTCTGAAATCACTTTATCTAATTGAAACAAAGAATGTGACTTAAGTTTAAATTATTCTAATATTAGCTATAACCCTACTGTACAGCCACGTTTCCCATGAAAATTCTTTGCTTTGCTGAAGCTCCATCACTTATACCCTTATACAGTCTAGTTAGAAAGCAAACTTTTCTGCTAAAGAACTGTTTCTAATTATTGTACTATATAACTGTTCTGAGGTTTTCTACTTGTACAAAGTAAGTGTTGTTTACTGCAACAAATTCAGCTTTATGGGAATAGGTTTCTATGTGTTTTAGCAGCATCTGCATTTATGTCCATGATATAAAAATTAACATGGAATTATAGACAGGAAAAAAGAAATTGTCTAAAGCTCTCAACTCTTTAGCTGAACTGTTGTTCAGCAGAGCAAGCCTGCTGATGCTGTACATCCCACGCAATGCTGCTCCAATTCCCATTTGTTTGTTTCCATTTTACCCAGGTTTTGTTTTGTCTTGCTTATCTTAGATTGGGTTGTATGGAATTTTTTCCATGTATCAGATAACAAAACTTAAGACTGACCAGACAGAAAAATATTATCCAAACTCTAGTCATCACCATTGAGTGAAAAAATTCTCCAAATGAAAAGACCAGAATAGTTTTTTCAGGCCAATGAAACACAAAGTTATTAGGTTGGTTTGCTCTGCTAGATTTCTGAGGACCATATGAAACAATCTTAATTTAAGAAAAACAAGTCCTGGACAGTGGAATTTCTTATCCAGTTGCTGATAAGGAACAGTGGTTGACTCTGGGGATGTACAGTAAGATGGTGTGTTTCAGGTGATGTGTTTCTATTGTAGTACTTAAATCTCCAAGTCTTTCAGGTGTCAATATTAATTAATCCTACTCATTTCTCTGTGAATAGAAAATATTTCATAGTAAAGTACAATAATTGAAATTTTCCGGAACCTTCATACTCAGGGAATCATAATGGAAAAATTGTCTTCCTCTATGTTTTAAAGATACTTCCAACGTTATTCAGTTTACAGGAATTTTTATGAGCAGCCCTATAAATATGCACAAAACTAGCTGTAGTCTGACACATGTATTTGGAAGAGTCAGCCTGATCTCACTTTATATTTAACAGACTCTACCCAATGGATGATATTGCCTCTCTGTGTGATGACCACGCACTGGAACCAGTTGCCCAAAGAGACTGTGGAGTCTCCCTCACTGGAAATATTCCAGAACCATCTGGACTCAATCCTGTGTCACATGCTCTAGGAGGACTCTGCTTGAGCAAAGAAGTTGGACCAGATGACCCACTGTGGTCCCTTCCAACCTGACAAATCCTGTGATTCCGTAACTCTGCAATTGTAATGGGGGACTTGAATCACCTTCTGGAATGTCACTGCACAGGAGTCTAGACTGCAGTACCTATGGAATCCCACTAGGTACATGAGGTGAACAAGGTAAATCTTGTCACCTCCAGTCTGGAATTCAGGCTCTCTCATCTCCAACAAAAACCCCTCACACTTGATACTCCATAAAACCACTAATTTTATTTTTTTTTCATTCACAGTGTAGAATGTGAAAGTACTGATTTTACTGTGAGTGAATTTGGGATCCTGAGAATGACTGGGTTGCCAGTGCTTAATATTTTAAAATACTAAGCTAAAGGTAAAGAAAAATACAGAACTCTAATAGCCATCAGTACATACAGAAAGTAGGTTATATTCTCACTCATAAAAGAGAAACTGTATGAATGTTATTGTGTAAAACATTTAGGTAATGATAGCCTCTAACTTCAGAAAAGGAAAAATCAAGGTGTTTCAGTTAAATGGCTTATACATAGATTTAAATTAATGTGACCTTCATAGGACATAATAATTTGGGCTTTTCTCCCTAAGTTGTGTAGCATTTTGTCCTTACAGCAGAGTATTCAAGCTCCTGAGTTGCCATTGGCAGTACCTGAAGAGGCACTACCATTTTTATTCTAAACATTTAAATAACCTCTGTGATGGGTCATTTGTTAGCTTGCTGCTCAGATATCAGTCTGTTCCATGCTCTAGTTATAATGAGCAGGGATCTGTTTTCAGAGCTTTTACTGGGCCTTTACAATGTACAAATCTTGTGATGAACGCACTGTCAGACACATGCATTTTCCAAACTACCCATGACAAATATACTTGATCACATCACATGGAAAAAAAAAGAGATTTTGTTGCTTTTAGAATTATTTTATTGGACCAGGGTTTAGCTTTCTGTAAAGGAGGGAAGGGAAGTGTTTTGTCTCTTATTATTTGAAAAAATCAGCTATTTCAGAACACTGAATTTTTCATTTAAGCCTGCTTTTCACATTCTTGAAGAACTGCCAATTGGACATCCCAGGCCCTGAAATACTCTTTTTATACACAATGCATACAAAAGCTTCACAGGCCTCCATAACCACATGACTCAGTCTTGAGCCCCCTTCTCCCTCAGATATGCCTATGTTGAAGCAGAAATGTATGACTACTTTCTGGAAGTATTTTGGATGTCAGTGGTAGAGTATCTCTGGTATCTTAACACCAGCCCCCTGAGGATTTACTCAGTGTATTAGGCTAACTTATATCAATGTGAAGCCAAGTTGGCTACACTGATCCTGTTACTGGAACTATTTAATTTAGGGTGTGCGTTGTATCTAAGTTGGCCCTTCAGAGAAAAAAGTTCTGTGACCCAATAAATGTCTGCTACAACAGTAGTAGGCCATCAGATTTTCATTGGTTTTAAGTAGAAACACAAAGAGAGTGTGAGATGTCAATGCTACTAAACCTAGAACTGAAATATCTGTTAGTAGGTCATGATTGCTTTCATAATTGGACAGAAGGGAATAAGTTCCTTGAATTGCCTCAGTCTCAGAGTTTGTTTATCTATATCCATTATTTTCTGTATATGGAACTGCAAAAGTCTCCCTGAAGTCCCTGAGTAGGTAAAGGTTTTATTAATTCTGAAGAACATGAAACAGCCTAGCCACATACATCCAAATCCCTGACTATTGCTCCAAGTTCTACCCATGTTCCATAAGCATGATAGAAAAAATTGTGCCATTGGCCAACCTGATGAAAGGAAAGGAATGTAAAACTCCCTCACATGGATGTCATGAAGATATAGAAATATTTCTAAATGGTTCTATAAATGCAGAATATTATCAATGACCCTTTGGGTTACTTCTGCTCATTACAATAAAAGCACGTCTAGTTATATGCATTAAGCGGAAAAAAATGTCTTTAGCCTGTAAGATAATATTGTTCAGTCACTGAACTTCTTTTCTAAGGCTTCTAAAGAGCTTGGGGCACATTAAGACCCTTAACCTTTTCCACTGATGATTATATGAGCATTGTCCTAAGTGATTAAGGATCACAATCATACAGGGAAATGGACAAATAACATTTGACAGATTGGAAGAGAAAAAGTCTGGGTTGCAGGAAGTATCTTATCACCACCCAGCTCACAGTTCTTGCCTGAATACAGATATTGCATGCCAAGCTCCATGTTCTAAAAGAGCTCTGCCTTAGAATAAGCATCTTAGTCAAGAAATGCATTGTGTTGTTTTATTATTTTTCACCTCCAAATGGTTATTATACACTTGATACTGAGTCTAGCTTATGAGGAAAGAAAAAGCAAGGCCAAATGAAGTAAGAAAGAAACTCATTTGCTCCTACTTTCAGACACAGGTAACTGCCTGGGATGTTACCTTGCAGAGCAGATCTGCTTTTGGAAGTAAATGCTGTGAGATAATGGGTGGAGGTTGCATTTTCTTATGTGAGGCATCTTCCATCCCACATTATACTAGGCAACCTAACATTACATTGAATATTAGACATCGTGGACATTCACAACCTATTTAAAATTTTGTTATGTGCCATTCCAATGTAAATAGGATCTTTGTCACACTTTATACCAAGGTATCAAAGGAGGAAATTGTTTATGTTGATTAGAAAGTCCATTAGTGGATGAAAGAACATCCAGAAATAAAAATGGTTTTTGATTCATAAAGCAACACAACAATGATGCATTAGACACTCAAATAGATTACAAGTGCAATCAAACTAGAGCTTTTTGTTGGTTTCGGGGTGTTGGTTGGTTCATTTAGTGTTTGAGTTTTTTGGGTTTTTTTGACTGTTTTTTTGTTGTTTTGTTTGTTTGTTTGTTTTTGTTGTTTTGTTTTGTTTTTTCTGGGGTTTTTTTGTGGTTTTAGTTTTGGGTTTGGTTTGGTTGGTTGGTTGGTTGGTTGAGAATTCTTGGGTTTTATTTTAATATCTCCTACCAGGACTTTTATTTGAAAAAAAAGAATACACAAACCATGGATTTGGACATGCTTGAATGGCAGAACAGATTTTCCTCAATAAGTGTTCTGTGGGAAATATTTTAACACATTGCACTTTAAGCTCATTTAAATGGTTGTGTGGAATTTTGTTTATTCTTTTGAAGATAAAAAAGAGAGAGGTGGATGATGATTTCAGATCTGTATCAACCCAGGAGTGCAAAGCAGTTGTCTTCTGCGTAAGTCCTCCGAGAGAAGATAATCTCCACCAAAACCAAGTCTCTGTGACTGTGTTGGGTAAGGTGGGAATCAAGCCCACTCCCCCATTTCTTTGGGGTAATTTCAATGAAGATAAGAGGATTTAGAAAGTTTATCTGCAGGCCCATCTTAGCAATATAAAATAAAATCAGTTTCCATGAAAAAAATTAAAATATCAATCAAGTCAGAGCAAATACGTGGTATAGACCTTTTAGAAAAAATAACAAGTATTAATACAATGTGAACAGTGATTGACTATTTGGCAGCAACATTGGAAACAGCCATGTATGTCTTTCATCAGTTAGCTTACAATTCAATCATTGTACCAAAATTAAGGTTCAATTCATAAACTGCAGCAATCAATTTAAACAGAGTAATTTAAACCTTGTTGTTTAAAACCTCTTCAACACTTAAAATTTGAAATTCACAGCTGGGGCATTTTAGTTCCCCAGTGCACGTCAGCATGGCTACACATCACTGTATTCATAGGACTTGGGAATCAGGAGTCAATAACACTGCTCCATCCCCGCTGCCTCCCATGGCCATTGCTGTCTCGGGCTGATTCTGATCCTCCTCCCTGATTTGGATCCTGACTCCCACCCATAGACCAATATCCCAGGCTGGCTCCATCCTGTCCCCATCCCCATGGAGGTGTCTGATGCCCAAGTTTGGGGCTGCCCCAGCTGCCCCCTGGCCTGCCCTTTCTTCTGGTTGAGGGAGACTGGCCCTGTATGAGATGTTTCACCCTGAGGAGTCTCCTCTGTCCCACAGGAAGTAGGTGACCCTCACTACTCTCTGGCATACCCACTTTTCTCGGTAATACTTTCTAGACCTTTGCAATCTCTTGTTCACTACGTTTTTGCTGAATTGGTTTTCATGGAAATACGTGTAGTTGACTCTTGAAGTGACATTTCCATTGTCTGTGAGTAGGTGATCTGAAGTAATTCTGAAGTAATTCTCATGCTGTTACTACTGTCATAGTTTATCAGGATTGTAGAATGAATGCAACAGACTACTTCACTGCTGTAACATAGAGCAAATTTATTCCTTCCTTAAATCAAGGTAGTTGACGGAGTTTTATAAAAATGCATTAATGAGACACTCTGGAAGTCTCTGAGTGTCCTGAATTCGCCTCATCTTCCTGGCTGCAAACCTGTATGGCCACAAATTACTTCTGCCCCCCTTGTACTTTACTGAAGGGTTTACAGCAATGATACCTGACTGCTGGAGATAATATTTTTCATCATAACCTCTAAATTTATCTTATTCTATGGTGTATGCTCCATGTTCCACCCTCTTACGTGGGATCCATCTTCCATGTGGAATTCCCACATTCAAGACACCTCCCTGAATTCTGGTTCCCCAACTAGAGTTCCTCCGTGCTCTGAGCTCCTTTAGCCACTGCATCCATTTACACAGGATGGAATTTACCTTTTTGAATTCATCTCCTGCACGTCTTCACCTACCTTCTCCAGCTCCAGATGTCACTTTTTTTTCCATCCTAGTCTTCCAGCTTTAACACTTTCCAATGCAAAGAGAAGTTCAAGATTTATTTTCCTGAGACAGTGTAGTTTTAAGTCATAAATTGCCTACTACCATCTTGGAGCAATTTCTGTTCCCTTTAGACCTTTAACCAAGCCCTAGAATTTAGCAAGAAGCACACCATCTCTTTCAATCTCCTAATTCCTCTCAAACTATAGACCCTCTAATGAACTTGCAACACTGATTTATTTGGGTCTTTTGCTTGAACATGTGTTATGTACTCCTCCAGATTTATCAGCTTGAATTCTGGAGTTAATAAGAAGACAAATGATATTCCAGCTAGAGAAAAAGATTAAGATACCTAATTATAAAATTGGAAACTCCTACAATGTAAGTTGATAAAAATAAGGAAACAAAATCTGTCTTATCCCAATTGTCACATGGGAAGGTATTTCTCAACTGGTATACTGAGGAGCTGCTGAATGAATTTATTCTTCCAAACTATTTCTGTCTTTCACTTACATTTCAGGATTTTCTGCTGAATGCTGAGAAAGTTTCAATCTATGTCTTAGGAATCCTTTTATTTCCCTACTGTTTGAGAGCCCTGGGAATAACATGGCCTTTCTTCTAGTTGCTTGCTGTCTCTCAGAATGCAAAAGGAATGCTTCTAAGCTTATTTGAGACTAAATCTCTTTAGGTACAGAGGAATCACAGAGTGCTGATTCTTCTATCCCGTTTACCTTTTCTCTCAGGAAATCAGCTGAATTGCAGTGATAAAAATGAGTTACAGTAGTAAACCTACAATGTACCGTTCTGCAAGCTGCATATCATGAGATGTTTTTGGCACAAGCAGCCATTTTATTTCTGGTTTACTGGCACATTATAGAGGCTACAAATAATACATTAATACACTTTGGGGGCTGGGTCACTGTGTCAGAGTCCTATTCAGGAAAGCACTTAAGCATCTGTCTAATATGGATCATGTGCTTAGGTCCCAGAGGTGCCAATGGAAATTAAGTAACTACTCCAGTGCTGACTTAAATAAAATATTCTTCTTTAAACTATTCAAGGCAGGAATAAACTAAAATGAAACAATTCTCATATAGGATTTTTGTTGGTTTTTTGTTTGTTCTGAGGTTGGGGATTTAAGAAACTTTTTCAGAATACCTCAAAGTTTACTATTTAGTACTATGTTTGTCTGCAATTATGCAAATATTAAAATTTACTTAAAGCCTCTCAGACAGCTAACTATTGGTATTTGTACAAAGATTAATCCAATAAGCTTTCACTGAAATATTGCCACCTTCATTTCTGAAGAATATTATCAATCACAGCAAGGCACTTCAATTAGCATCACTCAGTGGAGATAGAAGAGTTGTATATGTATATACCATAATAGCATACCCAAATTCTCTAGTTCAGACATTCTTCAACACCTTACACAACCTATTACCACTCATTTTTCTTTAAAAAACCTGGGACTTTTGGAGTTCACCCTTATTCCATGCTTAAGCCTGTCTCCAGACTTGTCTCATCTTCACTGTAAAATTGACTCTCTACAGCAGCCCAGAAACCTACTGTGACAAGTTAAGCCAGAGACTATTTCTGCCTCTATTTGCCTTCCCAAACTTGCTCCTTCATTAATGTGCAGAATGAACACCAGCTCAGCAAGGGCAGAATCCTGGAAGCGGCAACCCAACAATTTTACAGCATCCACTTTGTAGTTTGCTGTTTTCAGCTCCTCTTTCTACTATTCTCCCATTTTCTCCTCCTTTTCTTCCCTTTCCCTCTCTCCTTCACTCCCTCTCCCCTCTCAGACTTGCAGAACTTTTCCATGAGGTCTCCATCAGGGAACCAGTTTTCTTGTTCTCAAGAAACAAGCAGCACAAAGTTGGCATTATCGTCTCATGTCACCTCCCAGTTTTAATCAAAAAAGCTTTCAAGAGCATAAAAATGAAAGGAAAAGGAATTATGTTTCCAACCAGAAGCCAGAATTAATTCAAGATCTGTATTGGAGAAATAGGTGGTTCTTTTTCTTTTCCAGTCAGGCCGGGAGCCTGGGTCTCATTTCAGAGCTGGTAATTTCTAATGCTCTTGGAAAAAACAGACAGCCTGCTGTTCCCAGTAACTTTTATAATATTTTCCAGCACTGGAAATTGTTGACTAGCGTGGCCTTTGAACAAAAACATTCACTATGCTAAATTTAGGCTACAGTCCTGTAGAAAGTGTATTTTAGAAGAGCAATTACTAGATCAGAACCAGTTTAACCACCAGCTGGATCAGAGTAAGACTTTTTTAGCAGTCTTTCAGAAAGTGTTCTCTTCTGGAAGGAAAGATACAGGCAACTTGTCCAGCTGGTACCTTTTATGTATACATGGGGTCAAGTGGTTTAACTAGGAGGATATTCAGAGGAACAGCAAGAAAATCCACAGAAATATCTGCTCTGACATATTAATGACTCAGTTTCAGCAGCTCAGAGGTCCCAGTTCCGCACAGTTTGTATGATGTGAGCATTGGGTGCATTAGATAAAAGTACAGGGAATAGAGAACTGTCAAAAACACAGATCCAGGGTTTAGTCTATGGGTGTCTACCACAGGTTGAGTGTTTCAGAGGGAATTAATTCTGAGAAGTGTAGGCACATGCCTTGTCTTTTCCTTGGCCTTGGCATCAGGCATTAATCACAGAAATTGCATGGTTTTAGAAATATAGAATTTGTCAAACTGTGGACCACCAAATGAACAGGTGAATAACCCCAAGAAGGTGTCTATAGAAAAGAAGAAATTTGGATATATATCTGAATAGATATAATATTTAATGGGCGCCAAGTAGGCCAGCACTCAAACTTCCCAAATTTTTTTGCCAGAGATATTTTGCTTCTCTTTCTTAATGATAGAATACATTTACATAATATAGATTACCCTCTACTTGTGAAATGTAGAATTCAGACTAAAGGTTCAATTTAGATCTCCAGTGTAATTTGAAATAACACAAAGTGCTGCTTCAGGAGATCATTGATAGTGTGTAAAATCTGATAGCTCTGTCTCTGTGTCTTGAATACTCTAAAGCATCCCAAATGGCTTTAGATGCCTAAGTCTAAGATATTGAGATTAATTTATTGTGCCTCTTTAAAGGTGAATTATACGGCTTCGTAAATTCTATTGATGGTGTTGGCTATATTCACTAAATATGAAATGATATTAAATTCCTCACATGAAAGGGTCTTTCAGGTAAATATATTAATCTTGATCTAAATGCCATGCCAAATCTATTTTTTGAAAATGCCACAGTCTCTATGTTGTGTGAAGAGAGGAGGCACACTGGAACTTGAACCTCTATTGCCAAAGGCTGAAAAGTAAATGTGCAGGTGAAACAGATATACATGGGCATCCCAGGGCTTTTAAGGAAATGAGATAAAATTGCTCTATCTGGGGATGACTAATAATGGTCAAAGTTCTAAGACTGATGTTAGCTTGCTTATTTGTAGGCAGCCCAGGGAATGGTTTGAAAGTTAAAGAGATATCCCTGTGGATGTGGCATGAGAAGCAGCATGGAAAGGAATATGAATATGGTCTTTCTGAAGCTGAAAAAGTGATCATATTTTGACATGTTGGAAAGGAAAGTATTTGTGTACTTGTGAGGTTGAGGTTGGAGTCAATTCCACTAAACAGAGCTGTAAAAAGAAGTCTTTAAAAAAATCATACAGTTTTCTAAAATGCATACATTCCAATCAAGCCTCTTCCATGGGATTTCTGGTATAAAACTAGTGATTATATTGGAATTTCAGAAACAACTTGTAGAGCTCCCAAAACACAGGGAGGAGTCCCTCCCAGTACTGGAATATTAAGTTGGCTGGAAGAGTTGTTGGCTTTACAAAACATTCAAGACCATATTGTGATCATATTGAGGCTTTCTTACATTTTTTAAAGATTTACATTAGAGTTCTGCAGGGATACAGGCCACTTATCAGATAACTCCCAGAAAAATAACTTGTTCAGTGTGACAGGATTTCTCTGAGGCTGCCAGATATATTCCATGAGCACATGTAGCCTGACTTTTAAAAATGCAGTTTCTTAAAACATCATTAGCAGCTGATAACTATGTAAAATGTCATTGCATTATGGAAAATACAGCCATACATTTGTTGGAATCAATTATTTGTACACAAATCTGTGTTTGGAACACAAAGAATCAAGTTTCATTTATTGCATTAATTTAATACCTTTATTTTATACATCAAGTTCTATGGAAAGAATACAAAGTGAAACTACTTTTGGCAAGTCAGTCTAAAAGAATAAACTCTATCTAGTGTGTACTTTATTCTAATTCAGCTGTTAACATTCCTGCCCTGAAGCCTCAAGTGGGAATTTTAATATCATAATGAAACTTTATGGGAAGAGACTCCTTGACACTGAAGTTTATTGTGTGTTTCCAGAATGTGAATGGTTCAGGTATAGATTCAATGCCTCCACAGTTGTGAATTATTAAATATTTGCTGCAGGTTACTGTAACTGGAACAGATTGCGTCTTTTATTGCAGATTCTTCTACAGGTTGAAAGGAATAAACATAGCATGTGGTAAGTGCATATAGGAAGCTTGCATGTTTCCTTAAAAAGTCCCACCTTTCATAAATACCTAACACCAACATCAGAATTTTCTTGAAACAGATCATTTTTTGCTTTCCATTTAGACACTAGAGTGATATTTCAACACCAGAAAGACTCTACTGGGAGTAGATAAGTCTGTTGGCTGTTGAACAATCAAAACTCCTCATTTCTCTTTCTAAATAGACCCTTGTGTGTACACTAACCTGGTTAATTTACATTGGAAAGAAATTTATAAATGTATTTTCCTTTCAGTTACCGTAATTTGAAAGACCCAGAAACTGAAATATTCCATCTTTTTCTTCAACACTTGTTGGAAAATCAATTAACAGCATTAATTCATGAGTGGTTTATTGAACTCAGATTGTTTTGAAACATTTCCACTTCAATGGCCATTTTGCTAACACCAAGAGAGGGTGAAGTGGCTTCTCCTTCTCTATAAAACACAGTCAAGCCACAGCTTCCATGCTTTCCCTTGGAAGAGGGATTCATCTGGTAGACTGTAATCCCTGCTTTGTTGAAGTCCCATACCTCTGGCTGGGCTAAACTCTTAGAATTGCAGTGAGGATTCCAGTGGCCCCAAACCTCAGTTTTCTGGAACAGAGTCTGCATTTAATCAGTCTTTCATGATTCTTCATGGTTTTGTTGTCTTCAAGGATGGTCTTCCTTGAAGAAAGGTACAACTGTTCAGTGAAATACTTACTCAGTTTTGGCCAATTGCACCAGGGTTAGTTTTAATGAAACTTCAAGACCTGGTTCCCTGTCCATCAGGTTTTGTGAATAAGGAGAAAAAAAAAAAAGGAAAAAAAACAGAAATGAACATTACAGAATTTCTGATCCATGTGTTACTTTAGAAGTATGTGATTTTGATCTCATTGGACTAAATCTGTTCTTGCAATAAAATATAACTTCTCAGAAAGTGGACTGTCTGCCTTTTCTCAACAGAAATTCCTTTGCTCTCATCTTCAAAAATCATGTTGATTTGGAATGCGAAAGTTGCCATAGCCAGTTTACAAACTCATTGCTGGGGGAAATAAAGATTATTTTTTCCACAGACATAAAAGAAATGCCCCATACTTTTAAGTGATTCTGATTGTGTGTAGATCCAATGGCTCAATGACTTGAGTACACAGGATAAGTTATTGCATATTCACGTGTGTCTACTTATTTGAGCTCATCCTGCTTCAGACATGAGGCAATGCAAATCAACTAATTTATGACCTCACAACTGGTGATGGCCTAATAATATCCATTATTGTCTAGAAAACAGTTTGAGTTAGGTGACAGGCAGTAATCAGTTAAACTACAATGATTCAATCTTGTATCCTATGTACTGATACTATTATTTTGAAAATTGAATAAACAACATATATATATTTCTATTTTTGTCTTTCTCCTTGTTTCTTTCTCATGCAGTTGAATAAATCTAATTTTTTTCCTTACCCTGTGTCACACATCTGAAAATATGTAGTGTTCCAGAGGCAATGGTTTAATTCCTACTGGACCTAATCTCTGTACATCCAGAGGCCTTGCTCAAAACAAGGCACGATGTGTATTGCCTCCTTAATGGAGGTAAATTATACCTCAGAAGGATGGTTGTTCTATTTTTGTTAAGGTTTCTTTCCCCCTCCCCAGATTTTCTAAGGCTTTTGGGCACATAAATTAAAGTTTGCTGTCAGACAGATCTTCTATACGAAACACTACCTTATTTTCTTATCACATTTGGAAATCAGTCATTTTTCCACACCTTTCTTTTCTACTCTACAGAAATGAACTAATCACTTAAAAATACATGTTTTTATGAAGTGAGATAAGATACACTCTTGACACTCCCTCCAAGCTATTTGGGTTATCTTTATATCAAACGTATCAAAACTTTTGGTTTGAATCCAAGAACTGTCAATTATCGGCAACTCTGAAAGACACAGAAAGAATCACTTGGCCTTTTGCTTGTGATTTTATCTTCTTTCATCCTATTGAGTTCTCCACTGTAACAATTAGTTGCTTTTTCCCTCTCTGACCAACACACCCTCTCTTCAGCTTAACTGCTCTAAATATAACTTTTTTTTTCCTCCTAATACTTTAAGGAATTCCATCCTCCTCAAGCCTTACTATAGCTTTCTTTTTTTCATGACTACATCAGGCAGAATTCTTGTCATCACTTAACATTTCCTGTACTACTGACAAATTCTGAAATTGGTCCTCATTAGCTCTCATGCCGGGCTTCACTTCCTGGTCATGAATTTTTCAATCAGCACACACAAACCTGTGCCCCTACATGTGCAACTGGAATCCCTAGTGAGAGAAAATAAAATTATCATAGCCCTAAATTGATTCTTTTAAAATTCTTGTTGTTAAATAATGCAGCTCTTCAATAGCTGGACAGATTTGGATTGAAGGCTTCAGGAATGTTTGTTCAATCACTTCTGTGCTATCTGCAAGTTCCTAATCACATCTGACAATGAAAGTATAAACACTTGTGCTCAGATTTCTGCAGCAGACATCAAAAGCTGAGTTTGTAAATGTCAGTAGACAGAAATAAGGACTTCCAGGGTATGATACACTTGACCTATTTTTGACATCTATTTTAAGATGTGATGAAATGTACCTCTGCTAAGTAACTCTATAGAGAGAGTCTCAGGTGACCAATCACAGATTTTGATGTCTAGATTTTATCAGTTGTATCAAATACTTACTTCCACTCTGCATGAATAATTTGAATCCTTAAAGCATATAAAGCAACACAAAATAAACTCTGATTTTAGGCCTTACCCATAAGACATCAAAGCATTAGAAGTTACCAAGAACACACAGGCACTGATAATACTAATAAATGTAACTGGCATCAGTCCAGTGTAAGATCCATAACCTAAAGACCATAATCATAGAATTATAGAATCATAGAATCAGACAGGTTAGAAGGGACCTGTGAGATCATCAAGTCCAACCCTTGACCCAACACTGCCATGGTTACTAGACCATGGCACTAAGTGCCACATCCAGTCTCAGCTTAAAAACCTCCAGGGACGAAGAACCCATCACTTCCCTGGGCAGCCCATTCCAATGCCTGATTACCCTCTCTGTAAAGAACGTCTTCCTAATATCTAACCCAAACCTCCCCTGGCACACCTTAAGACAGTGCCCTCTTGTGTTACTGGTAGCTGCCTGGGAGAAGAGACCAACTCCCACCTGGCTACAACCTCCTTTCAGGGAGTTGTAGAGAGTGATGAGGTCTCCCCTGAGTCTCCTCTTCTCCAAGCTACAATTTCAGCTCCCGCAGTCTCTCCTCATAGGACTTGTGCTCAAGTCCCTTCATCAGCCTTGTTGCTCTCCTCTGGACCTGCTCCAGGACCTCAATATCCTTCCTGGACTGAGGGGCCCAGAACTGGACACAGTACTCCAATTGTGGCCTCACCAGTGCTGAGTACAGGGGAAGAATCACTTCCCTGGTCCTGCTGGCCACGCTGTTCCTGATCCAGGCCAGGATGCCATTGGCCTTCTTGGCCACCTGGGCACACTGCTGGTTCATGTTCAGCTTCCTGTCAATCCACACTCCCAGGTCCCTCTCTCCCTGGCTACTCTCCAGCCACTCTGTCCCCAGCCTGTAGCACTGCAGGGGGTTGTTGTGGCCAAAGTGCAGGACCCGGCACTTGGCCTTGTTGAAGCTCATCCCCTTGGAATCAGCCCAACTTTCTAGCCTGTCCAGGTGCCTCTGCAGAGCCTTCCTGCCTTCCAGCTGATCGACAATCCCCCCAAACTTAGTGTCATCTGCAAATTTGCTGATGGTGGACTCAATCCCCTCATCTAAATCATCGATAAAGATATTAAACAGAACTAGGCCCAACACTGATCCCCGGAGGACATCATTAGTGACTGGCTGCCAACTGGATGCAGCACTGTTCACCACCACTCTCTGGGTCCGGCCCTCCAGCCAATTCCTAACCCAGCACAGAGTGCCCCTGTCCAAGCCAATCATCCAAATATTAGAAATTTGGTAGTTTTTCAACCAGAACAGTATTTCCTGGATTTGTTTAGAAGATTCATTGTTTTAAACCCCTGAATAACAACTAATAAACACAGAATCTTCTTTTATTACATCAAAGAAAAAAACATTTCTTCCCTAAAAGTCCATTTTCATCCGACATACAGAAGATTACTTTCAGAAATCTAGTGACTAGTTTAATAGCAAAATATTAATGATTTGGATGAAAAATTTCCTCCTTCTACTTCCAAACAATGATTTATTTGTTTGTGTACAAGAGTAGTTATAAGGTCTGAGATGAATATTTATATGGACATAAGGCCTTTATAAATATCTTCTTGGCAGATAGAATTCACTCAAATCATTTATTTGACGTAATCCATCATACTAGACACTGGCCAAATTCAAATTACATAATAAGTATGGTTCATTGCAGTTTTTCTAGATCTGATAATGGCAATATAAAACTGACGGACTGTAACAGATTAACTATTTTTTTATTTCCTTATTTCTGATCAAATGTGCTTTTCTAATTACAATTCCCACCAAAACTTGTGTTTTAATTCATCCAGCCTCAGCCATAGGAAATCTAAAAAATTTGTTAAACTAGAAAATAATAATGATAAAATTAAAAGTGCCTGTACACCTCAATTTAGTATAAATCTAGAAGTGTTTCATGAGGTGGAATGAATGTCATGGCTCATTAACTTACGCTGATAACATTTGCAGAACCTGAAAGCTTTCTCTGAACCAAAAACCAAGTGCCTCAATTTGTTAAACTTCCAGGATAATCATGATCTTTCCAAGCAGATTTATATTCAATGTGATATTAGATAGCCCATTTCCACTAGCAAGGTCTTTAACGTTTCCACTGGGACATGCTCTTAGAATTTAAGGCCCTTGCCTGCCAGTGCTTGTGAGTGTGATTAAAGCATGGGCAATGTTTGGAGTGCTGGACTGGTTTAAATGGTTTTTTTATCCAACCTATTCAAAACAATGACACACACACATTTATTCTTTACAGCGATAAAACCCAAAGATTTATTCTCACAAGATAAATGAGGGTTAAACTGGGTTAAGTGCATCTGTATTAGACATTTCCTCCTTTTGTCAATGAAGATTTCTAGTTGGCAGTCTTTCCATGAGCTTAATTTAATCATATAAGCACTTCCAGTCATGTCAAAAACGTCAAATCCCAGTATTGAGTATAATGATTGACAGTACTATTGTGCAGTATCAGACACAGAAGGTGGAGTTGGGGCTTGGTGATTTTAATGGCTGGTCAGAATTATCATCCCAAAAGAATACTTTTATAGGAAAGCCTGTGATTGTGTCTCGATATTACAGCATTCACAATGAACTTTATCATCGTCAGTTCTTTATATCTTCCAGTGTTTTTTTCTGGAAAGGTTGACATGTAAACATTATGCTGTTTAAAAATATAAGACTTTTTGGATAAAGTTATGCATTTGCCTAATAATGCCTTCTTTCTCCACCTGCTCATGCTAAATTGATGGAAAAATTGTTTATTTTTCACAAGTTTAAGAGTTAAATAGATCTAAATTACCAATATGCTTTTTTGTTATCAATATTATTTAATTATCTCCGTTCTTTAGTTGTACTGCACTTGCTAGTACTTAAATTTCAAGGAATGTATTTATTCAACACATGAATTTTAATTGAATATTATTTTCATGAAATGGTAACTTTACCTTCAAAAAGAGGAAATCCATTGGATCCAAGAAATAATTTGAGAAGCCAAGAGATTTTATCTTAATTTCAGAATATAGATATGAGCATTCAAATGTTAATTTCTGATTCAAATAATTCTAGTCTCTACTGGGGCAAAGACAACAGAACTGAGCTTCACTCTGAAACAGCTTTCTTGGCCCATACCAAGTACTGAAGCCAACCAGGTAATTAATCCCAGAGAATTTTCCTCTTCTACAGAATTTCTGTTTATCATCCTTCTCTGTATGTGAAGGCTTTCTGGCCAGGCACTGCAGTAGGCAAGCCAATGTCTATAAGAACATTACTTATGTCAGGAAGGATGTCAGGGAAATACTTGAAAACACTTGCGCGTCTCATAAATACAGGATCATATTTATTTCCTTAAACTTATTACTATATTTATCCTGAAGCATTTTTCACTTGCCTGTGCTGCTTGACAGTATTTTATCACCTACTACAATTTTTTAAAAGTTTGTCATTATTTGGTGATGGACTTGTACAGGGTCTGCCTAGGATGGTATGATCTTTCTTCACTCCAGCTGCTGTGATGTTGTGCTTTGCATTTTTGGCTAAAAAAGTGTCAAAACAACAATGTTTTTGGTTATTACTGAGCAGATCTTTCACACCATCGAGCCCTTCTCTCTAACTACCCCCACCAAGGTAAGTACAGTGGTGGTGGGTAAGAGGTTGGGAGGGGACATAACTGGGACGGCTGACCCAAACTTGCTGATAGGATGTTCCATAGAATATGACATTATGCTCAATAATAAAAGCAGAGTAGAAGGGGAGGATGCATTTGTGTTTATGGTATTTGTCTTCCCAAGCAACTGCTATGCATACTGAGGACTTGCTTTACAAGATGGACATCTACCTCCTCATTTGAAGTAGTGAATAAATACCTTTTTGGTCTGTTTCTACACACAGTTTTTGCTTTTCTCATTAGACTATGTTCATCTCAACCCACAAACTTTTCTGTCTCATTTTCTTTACCATCCTGTTGAGGAGGGGGATTGAAAGAGTTTCTGAGTGGGGGTTCTAGCAGACAGGCAAGGTCAATCCACCACACTGTCAACTACATGCAGCAATTAACACCTGATCAAGTGATTCATTTAACAAAATATTTTTGCTGAGTCCAGAACAGTCACAGGCAGGGTTCCCTGTGACTGCCTGGTTTAACTTGCTGAGATTGTTTTTCAAGACAAATTAAAGAATAAATTATCTCTGATAAGGTTCTCTCCTTTTTCTTTAAGCTCTTGTTTTATACTTTTTGTAAACATTTCTATTTAATTCAAGAAGATCCTTTCCACTTTGCTAGTACATATTGCCTCTTTGTTGAATGCCTGCGAAACCAAAACCTTCACTTCCCAAAAAAATCTTCATGTGTGTTTTGAACACCTAACAGTTTCAACAAGGGTTGTAACCATTCATATACCAATAAGTCATTTGCTGGCAAATACAGATGCTGTTCAGAACTCAGAATCTGTGACAATGAAAAAACATGACAATATCATAGTGGTTCTTCTTAGTGTCAAAATAAGAGTAGTAGAAGTAAAACAGAGAAATGAGAGAATATAAAGGGGTTATTCCTTTCCTCCCCCACCCTTCCAAATTCTCAACTTAATATTACGAAGATGAGGGAAGAGAACTTAGAAAACAAAAAGAGAAGGGAGAAATAAAGAAGATGCCAGTAAGGCAAAAGTCTGAAATGATTCACCAAAGTCCTCAAGGAAGATGCAAGCCTCAGGAGACCAATTAATTTAAATTTAAATTTAGAAACAAATATATAAATATATATACATAAGAAAAATCAGTCTTAAGATCAGAGTTCTCAGACTAGAGGCAAATAAGGTGGAAAATAGGAGGGGGCACATTTCCAGGCAGATTCCCACCAGAAGCAGCGGCAGTTAAAGTCAAAAAGTATCTATCAGTTGTGGAAGTAATTTTGACTAGGGGCACAGATGGACCGCACAAGCAGAAGCAGAAGACAGGGGCTATAGTTCCTGGGAGCCATAGAGCCAAATAGTTGTTACTGTGTCCTATCCCAAGGCCTCCCATTGAGAAGCAAAGGAAAACTAGTTTGAGAACCACTGACCTATTTGGAAAAAAATTTGGGTTATTGCTGTCTGAAGAATAATCTCCCCATACCCCCTACTGCTGCCTACAGGGAACTTGTTCAGTGGTGCAACTGGGTGGCCCAAAGTATAATAAATTACTAAAAGCATAGAGAAGAGGACTATATTTTCTTTGAGTTATGCCAAAACTATTAAACATGATGTGAATAAGTTACATCCCCTATCAGTCGTTATTCTTATCCCAGCATTCTTATACCATCAAACAAAAATTCTCCATTCTTGTCAGAGTTATCAGTTGCATGTCTTAGTACACACATGTCCAAACCTCATGGTTTTCTTCCAAGCTGAGGATTTCCTTATTCTTCTGTGATGAATGTAGTCTTCCTTGTCTTCTGACATTCTCTTTTCTTCCCAAGGTGTTTCTGGGTGTTTCCTTAAGCCTTATGTCACACTGCAAATAAACTATGGTAGTCAGTCTCTATGGTGCCTCAGAGAACAGATTCTGTAGACAAATAGCTCTTATTCATGGCAAAAGCAATACTAAGCTGGGGCTCTGAACACCTTGAGGTCGAAAGTATTTCCAGAGAAGCATATTTATGTGTCTATAACTACCCTGCACAGCAGCAGAGTGTATCATATTCAATGATTCATTCAAGCTTCTTATTCCCCTTCCATCCTTGCCCAGAGCTTAAAAGATAGACAAAGCTTTGACGACTTCCGCCACTGTATGAGTGTTATCCAAAGTGTACAACATAAATCAGGGCAGTGGATGAATAGTTGACTGTGTCTGTTCTAAATATTATCCTTTCAGTAGTACCGAAGGGGACTCCAAGCCCTGGGGGACTCTTCAGCCATGATTGTTGCGAAAAGAGATAGTTCTTTTGAGGAAACCAGAATGCTTCTATTAACTACCCAGTCTCTGTAGCTGAATCTTTATCAAATTTCCAAAGTTACATAATATCCCTTTCTGCTTCTAAAAAAAGGACTGTGAATGAAGTTTTTGTACTTTTCTTGGTAGTTAAGCCAATATCCCAGGAAACACAAAGGTTGAATGTATGTACCATCTGAACTGTGTTCAGGAAACCACCAGCATTTAAGGCCATACTTTTCCCAAGTCAGTCAGTATCCTTTTACTGCCATTAGTGAGAGGAAAACTGGATGAGTGCTGGTTATGAAGTGGTATAAAGCATAATGAGTTGAATTGTGTGTTTTGTAGATCTTCCCAAAAGTGTTGGAAAAACAAAAGTGGCTTTAAGTTACTTTGATGCTTTTTATACCCTAGACTCTGCCAGAGAGCTGATTAGTCAACAGTGAGTTAGAACTGAGTAGAAGAAGTTGTGTGCAAGAGTAAAGTTAATCTAGGAGTTTCTTGTCTGGGGTTGCTCTCAGTTTTAGTCAAAAGAAAGATACACAGTTGTGTTAATGTGGTTTGTGTGTGTGGAGAGTGGTTTTAGTTTAAAATATTGCAGTGGATTTAACATATTTTTATCAGATATATATTTCTGATTTTGGTGAATAAAAAAACCTTTCTATGGAAATTTAATAAAAGGTAACAATGCACTGAGGTTTGCGGTATATGTCGTAAAGAAAATTAATTTAAATTATTCATTATACTATTCATAAAATATCTTTTATACTTGCATTTTCAAAATTCTTAGTATGACTTCTCCAATTTTAGTGCACTGTCAGTGAGTGTTGTCTTGCATGAAGAACTGCAGCAGAGACCCAGTGTATCATCTCTGAAGGCAGGTGAAAACCGGAGGAGAAAACAGCTGGCTGAGAGAAATAAAGCTTAAAAGAGGAGTCTAATTTTCAGTTTGGAGCAGAAAATTCATTTCAACTATACAGTTCGCTAAAGGTAATCTTGATTAATATATGAATTATAAGATGCAGTATTTTACTGCTGGGATAGCAGCATTTCATAGCTCTGTAATTTCCCATGGAGTCGACCGATAGATTTTAGCATAGCAGACCTCCTGAGTGGCATGTTAAGAAAAAGTAATCCTGATATAGTAGATCTGTATCTACACTGCAAGCCCAATAATGTTCTAAACCTGCTGGGCTCCCTAACATTATCTGACAATCCAGGCTATTGATCACAGATTAAAACACAAGAACAAAATGCAAATTAACATAGGATACTGTGCCTGAGCCTCACCATGTTTATCCCATTCTTGGTAAATGATCATAACTCGGGAGGTTTACAAGCCTTTGAGATTTTACTGAAGCATATCGTGCAGATGTTTCTATTCCTCAGGACAATTGATTGTCGTGCTCTTGACAAGGGATTAAGTAAATTCCTGGATCTCTTCTAGACCTCATTAAATAACAGAGAAGAATGCATTCTTCTGATTATTAGATTTGCAGGAATATGTATTGTGCTAGTTGATAATGGCCGTTGGTGGTAGTTATAGCTTACCCCTGCACCCTAATTCCTAAACTCCATTATAAGTTGGGAAGCAGAATCACCCTTTTTTGTTTGTTTGTTTGTTTGTTTCCAGAGAGCGTTTAATTTTGAGTGCAGGAAAGACTTGGTTGCAAAAGGAAAAAAACACCTCAAAACTGAAACATTTTGAAGATGAACTTCCAGTAAATGCTGGAACTGAATCATAGTGAAAAAGAATACATTTATGTTGCATATGCACGTATATATCTTTCAGAATCTGCCCAAGAGCTATTCCAGGAACCCTGTATTTGAAGGGAACACAAAACTTCCTCTTACCCAGCCTGCAACAGTGTGTAAGAAGAATGACAAAGTAACTAAAAAACGTTAGGTAATTGCCAGGCATATGTTGCAGGAACAGTAAAGCAAGTTGAGGTCAAGAAAAATGTGTCCTAGT